>NC_083610.1:13474260-13832838 GCF_029168945.1 Cannabis sativa
CCGCTGGGCTCGACGGAGAGCCGCCGACGTCTTCGCCTAATTCCCAGCCAGAAGAAAGACCTAGGGAACCTAGCCCTATAAGGCACCCTGATGAGGAAAATCAAACAAAAAACCCTACTTCTACCCCTGGGCGAAAGAAAAAGGTGCAGGATCCGCGAAGGGTCCGCTCAGATTTCCCTAAAGGGAAAGGTCCGCAGAGGGGCAAGCCCCAGAGAGGGAGTCTTGGCCCTCAGGATCGAGGGGACCGGAAAAACGTTTCTGTGCACCAGGAACCAGGGGGTAGAGGAAGAAGAGGAAAGAGATGTCCTCCCATTGATCTGAGAAATCAAATCAATGGGAATCAAGGTGACCTCCGGGATCACCTTGACCAAAAAAGATACAGGCCCGTGGTTTCCTCGGGTACGTTAAACGAAGAGATTATGGCGGAACTTGCCATACTTCGAAAAGACATTGCTCGAGTCTCCCGGAGGCAGAAGGGAGACGACTCCGACTCGGACAGCGAGGATCGGGAGCCGTGTGCCAAGCATATCCTGGAGGCGGAGCTCCCTAAAAACTTCAAGATGCCCGAAATGGCGGCATATACTGGGAACTCCGATCCCAGTGACCACCTGTCACGGTTCAACCGTGTCATGACAGTCATGCGGGTCAGCAATGACGCCAAAGGCTTGTGCTTCCCCCTCACTCTGAGCGGATCAGCGGAGGAATGGTTCAGAAAGCTGGAACCAGGATCCGTGGGTTGTTGGAACAAACTCCAAACAAACTTCCGGAGACAGTTTGTCGCCGCCAAGAAGGTTAACTTGGAGGTTAGTGCCTTGACCAACATCAAGCAACTGCCCACCGAGACCTTGAAGAATTACATCAAGAGATTCCGAGAGGAAGCCTCGAAGACCAAGAAGGTCGATGACGGACAACAGCTTGCGCTTCTCCAAGCAGGAATCCGCACTGGGACTCCCTTCTGGAATGAGTTGCAGCAAGAAGGCGCTGCTAGCCTCCAGGACTTCCAGAAGAGGGTCCAAAAATATATTAACCTCGAAGAAGCCCAGATCGTGGCTTACGGAGGCTACTATCCCACCGGGATAGCAGGATACATGCCAGGAGTGTCGCCCTCGGGTACTGCCCCGACCGCGACTCCACAAGTAAGTGGCATACAGTTCTCTGCTACTCCCGGATACAGCCAGGGCCAAGCTTTGGCACCGGCATCTTCCCATTACGGCAACCCGTCCGGGGTGAATGGACGAGCTCCTTCACAGGCTGCCCCGACTGCTAGCTTAACAGGCCCCACCCAGGGGTCGAGGAGCAAAAGGTCCTCCAAGGGCAGCACCCGAACGGGAGAGAAGCGCCAGAAGAAGGGGTACACACCCCAATACACTCAGTACACGGAGCTCACGGACTCCCAGGAACGTGTGTATTTTGCCACTAGGCAAAATACGCACTACCGGAGACCACAGCCATTGTACAAAGACAGCTCCCGGAGAGATCCGAGCAAAAGATGCGAGTACCACAACGACATTGGTCATAGCACCAATGAATGTAAGAATCTCAAAGACGAGATTGAAAATCTAATCCGCTTGGGCCACCTCTACGAAAGGATCAAAAATAGGTTGCCCCACCTTAGTCCAGGGCAGGTGGCCGGGGGTATACCTCCGGGAACACCAGGGGGTACAGCAGGAGTATGGCCTCCAGCTGCTCCCGCAGGTGACACCCGACATATTCCCGGGCTACCGCCCCGGCCTAATGGACGGGTAGCCATGATCTCCGGAGGTCCCCATATCGGAGGAAACACTCGCAAGGAGCGAAAACGATATGCCGAGGCCGCGAAACACAATGAGGTATGGGAGGTTACTCAACTCCCAGCTCAAAGGCCTCGGCTAATGGACCAACCCGTAACATTCACGGAAGAAGACGCCAAGACGGTGCGTTTCCCTCACCACGACCCACTGGTCATAGAGACCCCCGTCGCAAACAAAGTGGTGGCTAGGGTCTTGATTGACAATGGGAGTTCCGTGAACCTGCTCTTCAAAGAAGCCTTCACGGTGATAGGATTGACCGACCGGGACCTCTCGCCTAGTGGGTCACAGCTCACGGGATTTAACGGGACGACGCTCATCCCGATGGGAAAAGTAAGGCTCCCGGTTACCCTGTGCCCGGATACCCCCCAGAGCACATTCAAATACTGCACCTTCGTGGTGGTAGACTGTCCAACAGCCTACAACGCGATCCTTGGCCGGCCGGCCCTAGTGGACTTTGGTGCAATTACTTCAATCCGACACTTGTGCCTAAAATTCCCTACCCAGGAAGCCGGAGTCGGAACTGTGAGGGGAAATCAAGGAGAGGCCAGGCAGTGTTACAATGTTGCCACCCACTGTTGTATACCAAAATGGTACGTTTTACATTTATCAACTCGCAAGCGCACGAATCTTTATTGTAGTATGGAGATTGTGAAGAACGAGGTCGAATCCATGGGAATTGCGTGAAATCGAAGAAAATACTTATTTAATCTAAGCTAATAAAACTCTAACCTAGTTCCGAAAATGGTGAGGTTTTTGGTAACAAAATAAAATAAAGTGTTTCAATGATAAAAATGACAGTAACAGATATTTTCAGAAATATTTTAGGATATTATTAAGGGTTCAGAATCCACTTAATGTATATAAAAATATTTATATTTATATTGATTCTCATAATTTAATCAGTAATCAAACCAATTATTTTCTAATAAAAAAAATAGATTTTCCTTCGCTTTAAAATTATAACTTCTAAGCATTAAATGTGAAACAATTTAATGTAAATACAAAAAATCAAAGAATATTATTTTTAATAAAATATGGAACCAAGCATAAATAATTTCTAACTATCAAAAATACTTGATATTAAAGATGAAAGAAATTATTTTAAGAAGCGAAAATCATAAGCATATATTGTATTGAGAATCAAAATAAAAATAAATACTTAATTAAATACACTAGGTTTCATCGTCCTCCTTAATAATAAGGGAACTTAGAAACCCATAAGAAAATTAACTAAGAAAGCAGTAAACTAACACTGAGCGCTCTGAGCGTTTTCTCTGGATTTTTCTGTCTGAAACTGAAACTGTAACTGAATTCTAAAAACCTAAGCTTCTATTTATAGAAGGGTAAAAGGACTAATACGCAATTAAACTTATTACAAATTGCATGTGGGTAAAATTGTAAATACAAAAAGTTAATTTCGGAGTGCCACGTGTCAAGCTCGGATTGGTGGCTTGGTGTGCAACTTGACACGTGGCAAGAGGAGAGAAAGCCACCTTTTGGCTGAAGAGAATCGGACCAAACGAAGGCCACTCGCGCGCCTGGGAAGTGGCGCGCACGCACGGCTAAGGAGAAGCCGTGCGCGTCACGCGCGCGTGGGAGCAGAGAGAGGCGGCTGGGGTCAGGCTCCTGCTGGGCTTCTGCGCGCGAATGGGAGACCGCCACGTGTCGTGGCTGTTGGCTGGGAGAGAAAGAGGGCCAAATGGGCTTTTGTCCGTTTGTGCTCTCTTTTGGGCTTCAAAAATGCCATTTTTCATTGCTTTGGATCACATTTTTACCATTTTTCTTTTTCTTTTCCTTTCTTTTCACAAATGCTATTTTCTCAATCAAACACAAACAAAATTAAATCCAAACAAAATATTTTCAACATAAAATATATCACAATAATTTTAATGAAAATATTTATTTAAAATTTAATTAATTTGTATTTCTTTAAATAAATACAATGCATTTTCTTAACTTTTTATTTTTCTTTTTCTCAATTATGCCATAAATACTATTATTATTTATAAACAAAGATAAAATTAATCTTAAATAAAATATTTTCAATATAATAATATATTGCATTAATTTCTTGAAAATATTATAAAGAATTAATTTTATTTTGTTTTTTTACACTATAAAATATGTAATATTTTGGCATTTAACACCCACCTACCTGTACTCATGGTCCGGGAGTCCCCTGAAATAGAGAAGGCTGAAGAGGATGAGTTGGATCCTCGCATAGGACCCGAAAGGGTCGTGGAACCAATGGAGGACGTCGAAGAAATACTGTTGCTATAATTTATAAACACTACGCAAGTATACGCAATCAAGTAGTAAATCTCACACAGGTGAGGTCGATCCCACAGGGAATTGGATTAAGTACCACTAAATTATACTTATGATTCTATTCAGTAAATCAAAAGCAATTATGATTTAAAAACAGTAAAATATGAAAGAAATTCAGAAAAACTTAATAACACAATTTAAAGTTGAGCAAGATGAGACAATAGGGAGGAGAATCCTGTTGTTGTTTACCCAAATCGTTAATGATTAATTACTATCCTATTCTTGGAGTGAATGACAGATTATGAAATAACCTAGCTCCTTTCAGATCTTCTAGATTCTAAATCACATGTTATCTAATTAATTCCTTAATTAAACTAACATGAAATCAGCATTAAGTAATAATCTACTCGTCACATAAGTCATGTAAATACTTTCGTTTCACATAGAACATTGATTATCTTAATTTTAGCATTCTCAATTCTCACTTTTCAGATTTTGAATTGAGATCATAAAGCATGCACAAGGTGATCAATCTTAAACATGAAATTAAGAACAAATTAAGATAATTTCACACACAAGAATGGAGGAATGGCAATTAAACATTAACTAGGCAAACATTAAACAACAATCATCATCCTCCCTAAATGGGAAATTTAGTTCAGAAACAAATCCATAACCATTCCTATAGCAATATTCAACATAAATAAATTAAAGAGGAATAAAGAAAAGAACTGTTGGTGGATGAATTCTGGATCTTCACTTGAATCTCTATGCTCTTCCTGCCGCTCTCAGCTGTGTTTTAGGGTTCCAAATCGCTCTCCCTGACTTTCAATCGCGAGCTTTTCTATTTATAATTGAAATTTAGGGTTCAATGGACGAAAATGCCCTCCGGTCCGTACGGATCTCGCCGCGGCCAAGCTTCCTCTCGCCACGGCGAGAAATTGCCAAATTTAGGCTCTCTCTGTATCTCGTAACTCGCCGCGGCGAGCCTCTTCATCGCCGCGCGATCGATGCTTCGAATTCTCGAGATCTAGCCGCGGCCAAGTTGTGTTTAGCGCGGCCGGATATGCACAAAAACTCAAAAATTGAGTTTTCTTCGGCTCAGCACGTCTTTTAATGAATTTCTGCACCCGAGACCTCTTTTATTCCAAAGAACCTGAAAACATAGAAAACAAGCGTAATTCCGTCCCAACACAGCTAGAAATGCACATAAATTGGATCCAAAACATAGGCTAAAAATAGCCTAACAAACTCCCCCAAACTGACTCTTTACTCGTCCCCGAGTAAACTAAGACTAAACTAAAAAAAAACTGACAATGATAGCTGAACTTTCCAACAATTTAATTGTTACCACCACCTGCACAACTTCAATCCATCAATAACCAGAATTTCAACTTGCCAACTCTAAGAACTAAGTTGAATGTGCAATTTACAAGTAAGTAATTCATACAAACATAAAGCATCGCAATTTCCATCAATATCACAACTGTTCTAACTTTCCAACATCCCACTAACACATGATCAATAAGTTTGAATGACATACCTCTCTCCACTAATGTTGACAAATTTCTATTTGGAATCAATAGGTCTTTTTCGGTTAGCATCACATGGCTTAGGTACATGGGTAGGTGAGAAGTCATTTAGGCTATACTATACCATAAGCACAATTATACCAAACAAACCTAGACAATTCTTTTGCTTTCTTTCCATATATCCCAAAAACAGAAATAAGAGATTGCAATTTTTCTTATGTGTGTACCTCATAATTTTCTTAACTTTTTTTTTTCAAGAAGACACAATTTTTTTTTTTTCATAGGCACAACACACAATATTATTCTTTTTTTCAATCTCTCATTCCTACACTTTATATTTTTTTCACTTACAGCACTTATTCCCCCCAAACTTGCTTCAAGGCTCATGGCATAATAAGATATGTTCAGGGTGAAAAGAGTTCAAGATAACGCTCAGTTAAGTGGTGAAAATTTTTTTCAAACAGGCTAAGGCTCAACTTTGGGTATGCTATGGTAAAAAATTCATAGGCAGGCTTGAAAGGCTCAATCGTTCCAAAGAAAACTTGCCTAAATCACTTTCCAAACAAAAAATATCAAGGATTTCGCTTCAAGAGAGTATGTCATACAAATTCTATTCCATGTACAATCAATCATTCCACAAACCAAATAGAACAGAGGTGATATGTGAGAATAGCAAATGTTTTAAATCTACATGAATCACTTCCTAGCACACATCCAATTTAATTCAAACAGTTGCAAGTCAAGCACACAGTTATGTTTTAATCCATTGCACAAGTGAATAACAACAATTCAATCCATCTTTCAATTTAACTATCACGCAAGACTAAAAAAACTAAAACAAACTAAACTAAAACAAATAAACGCGAAAAAAAATTTAAGTTTCTCCCCTCAAACTAAAATGACATTGTCCCCAATGTGTGAAAATAAACCAGGGTGAGAGAAACTTACCTGAGCCCCATCAGAAGGGATCAAGTCCACCCTTTGCATTCAAAAGAGCCCTCGCACTAAATGAAGAAAATTTACCACCAATAGTGTTGATTTCAGAGTTTTGCACAAGAGTAAGCTCACCTTCAGAACTACCACACATCAATCTTTTCCAACGACGCTGAATCGTTCGAAGTCGCTCTTTAGGCTTTGCTTTCTTCTTATCAGTTTTAACAAAAGAACCCTTCACCACCTCAATCTTGCAACAGGTAGGAATGTCAGTTGGGGCAAAAACATTAAAATTGACCTCTTCATCTTGGACTCGCAACTTTAACTCCCCCTTTTGAACATCTATTAATGCTCGACCCGTGGCCAAGAATGGTCTTCCCAAAATAATGGGAATAGTTGAATCTTCCTCCATATCAAGAATTAAGAAATCAGCAGGGAAGATAAACTTACCAACCTTCACCAGTACATCTTCAATTATGCCACGAGGATGAGTTAGAGAACGATCCGCTAGTTGTAGAGTCACTGTTGTGGGCTTTGCTTTTCCCAATCCTAGCCTTTTGAAGACAGACAACGGCATTAGATTAATGCTTGCTCCCAGATCACATAGAGCTTTAGTTTCCACTGAACCCCCTATAGAGCATGGAATATTGAAACTACCCGGATCTTTAAGCTTGGGCGGTAGTTTCTTTTGCAAAATGGCGCTACACTCCTCAGTTAATGCCACTGTTTCATAGTCCTCCATTTTTCTCTTCTTAGACAATATCTCCTTCATGAACTTCACATAACGGGGCATTTGTTCCAAGGCTTCAGCAAAAGGAATGTTGATGTGTAGTCTTTTGAAAACCTCTAGAAATTTTGTAACCGCTTGTCTAGATTGGTCTTTCGGAGTCTCCGAGGATAAGGTATCTTCACATGATGATCAATACCGATTGGTGGAGACCGTTGTGGTGGTGCGGGGCTATCGTAGTTTTCTTTCGTTGATGTTGGAGTTGTTGCTGATTGATCTTTAACTTCTTCATTGAATGGTTGTACCACATCAGGCCCATCATAATTCTTTCCACTCCTCAAGGAAATTGCTTTACATTGCTCTTTTCCTTTTGCCTCACTAGTGCTAGCTGAATTTCCTTGAGCTTGGTTTGCCACTTGAGTAGCCAATTGTTCCATTTGAGTTTCTAGAGTTTTAATAGAGGCTCTAGTTTCCATCATGAATTGGAGCAATAAATCAGCTTGGATATTGGAGCCACTAGGACTTTGTTGTTGGTTTTGTTGGGGCTGATTTCTCTGCTGGTAGAACCCCTGTTGGTTGTGCCCATAATTATTATTTTGGGAGTAGTTCCCAATGGCTTTTGCTTGATCCATTGGCAAATTATCCACATCTGCCTGACACTCTGCAAAGTGATGGTTGCATCCACATATCTCACAAATAACTTGGGCTTGTTTAGCTTGCCCTGCAATCAGCTTTGTCAAGGCCTCAACTTGAGCTGTCAATTTTGTGATGGCATCAACCTCTAGCACACCAGCTACTTTCTTAGTTTGACTCCTTTCAGTTGGCCACTGTTGATTATTTAGAGCCATCTCCTCCAATAGATCGTAAGCCTCATTAGCACTCTTTCTCATAAAAGCTCCACCAGCTGCTGCATCTATCAGAGTTCTAGTGTTACCAACCAACCCGTTGTAGAAATTGTGAACCAGCATCCACTTCTCTATGCCATGATGAGGGCATTTTCTGATTAGATCTTTAAACCTCTCCCAAGCCTCATGGAGAGATTCATTATCTTGCTGACAGAAGTTGTTTATTTCTCCTCGCAGCTTTGCAGACTTAGCTGGAGGAAAGAACTTTGACAAGAATTTTGTTGCCAGATCATTCCATGTAGCAATAGAATTAGGTGGCAAAGAATTCAACCAACTCTTGGCTCGTTCTCTGAGCGAGAATGGGAACAACCTCAGTCGAATGGCAGCATCGCTAACTCCATTAACTTTAAAAGTTTCACAAAGTTCCATGAAGTTAGAGAGATGCAAATTAGGATCTTCAGAAGGGAGACCACCAAACTGAACTGAAGACTGCACCATTTGAAGGATGGCAGGCTTAATCTCGAAATTGTTTGCATCCACTGCCGGTGGCCTGATACATGACTGCACTCCCGTCAGAGTAGGGAGAATGTAATCTCTCAAGCTACGGCCATTAGCTTGATCTTCCACGGCACCTCCATTATTACCGTTATTACCCCCATTGTTTCCAGCATTATTGTACACATTCGCAGCCATGATCTCTGATGTTTCAGCAGTTGCTGAAACTCTTTCTTGCCTCTTGTTCTTTCGATTCCTCCTGCAAGTTTTCTCAATTTCAGGATCAACTGGTAATATGACTGTTTGTCCTTGACGGCGCATGCACTTAGGATTCCTGAAATAAATCAAGAAAATATTGCAAGAAAAAGGTTAGAAAAATCAGCAAGAGAAAATATACCAAAGTAGAAGTTAGTATAATTTTATGTAATATTAATCTTAGACAATTCCCCGGCAACGGCGCCAAAAACTTGTTGCTATAATTTATAAACACTACGCAAGTATACGCAATCAAGTAGTAAATCTCACACAGGTGAGGTCGATCCCACAGGGAATTGGATTAAGTACCACTAAATTATACTTATGATTCTATTCAGTAAATCAAAAGCAATTATGATTTAAAAACAGTAAAATATGAAAGAAATTCAGAAAAACTTAATAACACAATTTAAAGTTGAGCAAGATGAGACAATAGGGAGGAGAATCCTGTTGTTGTTTACCCAAATCGTTAATGATTAATTACTATCCTATTCTTGGAGTGAATGACAGATTATGAAATAACCTAGCTCCTTTCAGATCTTCTAGATTCTAAATCACATGTTATCTAATTAATTCCTTAATTAAACTAACATGAAATCAGCATTAAGTAATAATCTACTCGTCACATAAGTCATGTAAATACTTTCGTTTCACATAGAACATTGATTATCTTAATTTTAGCATTCTCAATTCTCACTTTTCAGATTTTGAATTGAGATCATAAAGCATGCACAAGGTGATCAATCTTAAACATGAAATTAAGAACAAATTAAGATAATTTCACACACAAGAATGGAGGAATGGCAATTAAACATTAACTAGGCAAACATTAAACAACAATCATCATCCTCCCTAAATGGGAAATTTAGTTCAGAAACAAATCCATAACCATTCCTATAGCAATATTCAACATAAATAAATTAAAGAGGAATAAAGAAAAGAACTGTTGGTGGATGAATTCTGGATCTTCACTTGAATCTCTATGCTTTTCCTGCCGCTCTCAGCTGTGTTTTAGGGTTCCAAATCGCTCTCCCTGACTTTCAATCGCAGTTTTCTATTTATAATTGAAATTTAGGGTTCAATGGACGAAAATGCCCCTGGTCCGTACGGGATCTCGCCGCGGCCAAGCTTCCTCTCGCCGCGGCGAGAAATTGCCAAATTTAGGCTCTCTCTGTATCTCGTAACTCGCCGCGGCGAGCCTCTTCATCGCCGCGGCGACTGATGCTTCTGAATTCTCGAGATCTAGCCGCGGCCAAGTTGTGTTTAGCCGCGGCCAGATATGCACAAAAACTCAAAAATTGAGTTTTCTTCGGCTCAGCACGTCTTTTAATGAATTTCTGCACCCGAGACCTCTTTTATTCCAAAGAACCTGAAAACATAGAAAACAAGCGTAATTCCGTCCCAACACAGCTAGAAATGCACATAAATTGGATCCAAAACATAGGCTAAAAATAGCCTAACAAACTCCCCCAAACTGACTCTTTACTCGTCCCCGAGTAAACTAAGACTAAACTAAAAAAAAAAAACTGACAATGATAGCTGAACTTTCCAACAATTTAATTGTTACCACCACCTGCACAACTTCAATCCATCAATAACCAGAATTTCAACTTGCCAACTCTAAGAACTAAGTTGAATGTGCAATTTACAAGTAAGTAATTCATACAAACATAAAGCATCGCAATTTCCATCAATATCACAACTGTTCTAACTTTCCAACATCCCACTAACACATGATCAATAAGTTTGAATGACATACCTCTCTCCACTAATGTTGACAAATTTCTATTTGGAATCAATAGGTCTTTTTCGGTTAGCATCACATGGCTTAGGTACATGGGTAGGTGAGAAGTCATTTAGGCTATACTATACCATAAGCACAATTATACCAAACAAACCCAACACAGCTAGAAATGCACATAAATTGGATCCAAAACATAGGCTAAAAATAGCCTAACAAATACCAGTGTGCGACGACGACTCTACTAAAGTACTCCGGATAGGGACGAGCCTGGATCCGGAGGAAAAAGACAAAATAATAAAAACACTGAAGGGCGCCATCGACATCTTTGCATGGCGCCAAGAAGACATGACCGGCATAAGCCCTCATGTCATCACCCATGTACTCAATGTCAATCCGGACATGCCTCCTGTACAGCAAAAGAGACGCCCGCTCGACTCGGTGAAAGCCGAGGCCTTAGAGAAAGAGGTGGACAAACTTTTGTCCAGTGGCATGATCCGTGACGTGTACTATCCGGAATGGCTGGCCAATCCGGTCCTGGTGCCCAAGCCGAACGAGACTTGGCGAGTTTGTATAGATTTCACAGATCTAAACAAAGCCTGCCCAAAGGACTGCTTCCCGCTACCCAGGATCGACCAGATGGTAGACGCCACGTCCGGATTTAAACTGCTGTCCTTCATGGATGCCTATGCTGGGTACAACCAAATAAAAATGCATACGGCAGACCAGGAATGCACTAGCTTCAGGACCGATAAGGGGGTATACTGCTACCTAGTCATGCCTTTCGGACTGAAAAACGCCGGAGCAACCTATCAAAGAATGGTTAACCGGATGTTTAAAAGCCTCCTGGGACGAAACATGGAGGTATATGTAGACGACATGCTCGTCAAATCCAAAGCATGCAACAGCCATGCAAGCGACTTAGAAGAATGTTTCAAAGTCGTCCGGAGATACGGTATGAAGCTCAACCCGAAAAAGTGCACCTTTGGGGTCAAGTCAGGAAAATTCCTGGGCTTCATAGTCAGCCAAAGGGGGATCGAAGCAAACCCGGAGAAAATCCAAGCTCTCCTGGACATGCCATCCCCCAAGAAGCATAAAGACGTGCAGAGCTGGACCGGAAAGGTAGCCGCACTGAGCCGCTTTATCTCACGCTCCACGGACAAGTGCATACCCTTCTTCAACGTACTGAAGAAATGCCAAAAGTTCGAATGGTCGGATGAATGCGAGGAGGCATTCAAGAGGTTAAAAGACCACATGGCCAAACCTCCTATCCTATCAAAACCCGTCCTTGGAGAAGACTTGTTCCTTTACTTGGCCGTCTCCGAGCACGCGGTTAGCGCTGCCCTGGTCCGGGAGGAAGAAAAAATTCAGCACCCGGTGTATTATGTTAGTAAGCGCATGATAGGGGCCGAGACAAGATACCCGGTCATTGAAAAATTAGTATTCTGCCTCCTGGTGGCATCAAGGAAGCTGAGGCCATACTTCCAAGCCCATCCGATCAAAATCTTGACCAATCATCCGCTCCGGCAAGTTCTCCAGAAGCCTGAAGCATCCGGAAGACTCCTCAAGTGGGCAATGGAGCTAAGTCAATTTGACTTACACTACGTACCCCGGATTTCCATAAAAGGCCAAGCCTTGGCAGACTTCATTACCGAATGCAATGAAGCCGAGGCAACAGCTAATACGCCGGTACCACCAATCCCCACCTGGAGGGTGTTTGTAGACGGAGCTTCTAATGAGAACGGTTCGGGAGCCGGAGTGGCTATGATCTCACCAACTGGACTACGGCTCCAGGCAGCACTCCAATTTAACTTCACAGCTTCAAACAACGAGGCTGAATATGAAGCCTTGATAGCAGGGCTAAAATTGGCGAAAGCCGTAGGGGCCAAAAGAGTGGAAGTCTACAGTGACTCTCAACTGGTCGTAAACCAGGTGTCCGGAGAATACCAAACTCGCGGCGAGCGGATGGCCGCGTACGTAACAATAGTCCGAGAACTACTCCACGAGTTCACGGACTATAAAATAGAAAGAATCCCCCTAGAGAAGAACGCTCACGCGGACTGTCTTGCTAAGTTAGCCTCGGACAGCGAAATCGAAGAGCTGGGGGTAGTACCAGTGGAACGCTTGGCAGAGCCAAGCATCAAAATAAAAGAGACCACGCTAACGGTTGGGCAAGAACCCAGCTGGATGGTCCCCATCATAAAATACATAACCACAGGTGAGTTGCCCCAAGAGAGGGCACTGTCTCGAAAGATTCAGTATCAGGCTCATCGTTACGTATTGATGGATCAAATTCTCTACCGGAGAGGACTCAGCATGCCTTATTTAAGGTGTGTATCGGACCCTGAAGCTAGACAAATCATGCTAGAGGTCCATGAAGGGTTCTGTGGAGATCATACGGGAGGACCCAGCCTCTCAAAGAAAATATTGAGGCAAGGGTACTTCTGGCCAACAATGAAAAAAGATTGTATAGACTATGTCCAAAAGTGTGACTCGTGCCAAAGGTACGCGAGCATACCGAGAGCTCCTCCAAATGAGATCACCCTGATGACCAGCCCCTGGCCCTTCACGGTCTGGGGAATAGATCTCATCGGGTCTCTACCTACGGGAAAAGGAGGAGTAAAGTATGCAATAGTAGCAGTAGACTACTTCACCAAATGGACAGAGGCCGAGCCTATGAAGACAATAACGGCCAAAAAGGCATTGGACTTTGTTATCAAAAACATAGTGTGTCGATACGGCTTGCCTCACAAAATAGTCTCAGACAATGGAAAGCAAGTTGATTGCGAGGAATTTACTGACTTCTGCAACCAACACGGAGTAGTGAAAAGCTTCTCCGCGGTAGCCAGGCCTCAAACAAATGGCCAGGCGGAAGCGGTCAATAAAATCCTAAAGGTCACCTTGAAAAAGAAGGCACAGCTGTAAAAATAACTGGCCTGAAGAATTGCCAAGGGTATTATGGGCCTACCGGACGACCCCCAGAACCACAACCGGCCACTCGCCCTTCTCAATGGCGTACGGTTGTGAAGCAATGGTCCCGGTAGAAACATTATTCCCATCCCACAGGAGGACGACTTACGATCCTGCCACTAATCAGGCACTGCTCCAAGAAGCTTTGGATCAAGTCGAAGAACTCTGGGATGAGTCTCAAATACGGATGGCCGCTTATCAAAAGAAGGTGACAAAGTATTTTAACTCTAAGGTTAAAAACAGAAAATTCGCTATTGGAGATATGGTCCTAAGAAGGGTTTTCCCAGCCACCCAAGAACCCGGAGTGGGGGTACTTGGACCAAATTGGGAAGGACCATATGAGATCGAGGACGAGATCGGCTCCGGTACTTATAAACTAAAAAGAATGGACGGAACCACCGTCCCAAGAGCCTGGAATGCCGATCACCTCAGAAAATATTACCAGTAGCGAAATAAAACTTAGAATTTGTTAAAAGGGTTTGTACCGTCCAAATGTATACCTCCTCTATATTAAATAAAACTGAGTGCCTTAAAAACAAAGTTTTTATGCCACTTAGGGGGGTACTAGGGTATACCGCACGGACAAACAGAAAAACAAACTAAGTAAAATATCCTGACCCAAAGGGCGAGTCGAAAGTATGCACAAAAATAAAAAGCATAAGTATAAAAACCCTGATCCAAAGGACAGGTTAAAAAACGTAAGTGTGACAAAAGAAAAGATCACATAAAAAACATCCTGGCCCAAAGGGCAGGTCATATACATATAAATGGCCCGGGGACAGGCCTTAAAATATAATTGTCTCCCCTTCAAATGAAAGCTGCTACCTATATGTAAATTGTTCTAAGGCAGCTGGCAGAATATGTACAAAAAAAAAAAAAAAAAAAAGAAAGAGGAGTTATAAAAGAAATGGGTGGAATCTTGGTCAGTTGTACGGCAGCTCAGTCAGCCCGCGGAGGAAGGCGAGGTCCAATACGCGCCTCTAGCGCAGCATCAAGCTTCTTCTTCTTTTCTCGAAATTTGGCAATCATTTCCTCGGGTTTGGGATAAAAAGTAAGCTTGATATTCTGATCATTGGTGGACCAAGCCATGTACACACCATCGTCGAAGCGCTTCGGACACCGGGCGCAGGAAACAGGAGAGAGGAGCTCGGCCCTCTTGGCCTTCCTGGTGGATTGTTCTTTGAAATCCCTAAGCTCCTTCAACTCCGCAGCTAGAGCGGCCTTGGACTCAATGTCTGACTGGTGAGTTTCCTCTAAAGATCTCACCTTGGCGACCATTTCATCCAAAGCCTCCCTGGCCTCCCGGAGATCTCGCCTGGCCTTGTCAGCAGCCTCGGTTTGAGCCCTTAGTTCCTCCTGGTGTTGGGCCTCCATCCTGTCCCTCCGCTGGGCCTCGTCCCGGATCATGGCCTCCGCCTGAGCCTCCCTCCGTCTGGCCTCCTCTTCTTTGGCCTTGGCAGCCGCCTCCTGGCGCTCGGCAGCCTCCTGGTAGATCTGCCTCTCCGCTGTGAGGTCCTGAAGGACCTTCCTGACATCGTTCATGTCCCCAAAGTCGAACAGAACGAAGCCATGATTTATGATGTTTTTGGAGAGGCGGCCAGCCTCAGCAGCAAGCTGAACCAATAATGCAAGGATAAGGAGAAGTTTCTCAAAGGAAAAAATAAAATATAAACAATAAAAGGAAAAGCGAAAATTGCAAAGTACTTACCACCGTGAGAAAATGGCTGAGGTCCTGGACCTGGAAGATGGAGTTCAGAGAAGCGCAAGTGGCAAACCGCTTAGGCGCGCAACGGGTGAGCTGAGAAGAGAACTCGTCGGTCATCTCTGCGGCAAAAGGAGCCAAAGTGGGCCCTAGGAAACGACGGAACCAGTCCGACAAGGGGTCCAGATTAAGGTCCCACGGATCCTGGTAATCCGGGTGGTTGATGCTCGCCTCGACCTCCGCCCGCAGAATCCTCCTAAGGGCTTCCACTTCGGCGTACCCCCGGGAGTACTCATCCATAGCATAGTTATGCTTGGCTATTCGAAGCTCCTGTCTCACCTCGTCCCCCGGAATCAGGGTAAGCACGATGTTGGGAGGAGCAGGATTTTCCTCCATGGGGGAGACCCCGCCGTCCAGACCATGAGCAGGAGTGTCGGCCCTCTGAGGCTTCTTGGGCTCATCCTGGGCAATCATCTTGCCCTTGCGCTTACGAATCAGAGCCACCTCAGGCTCCTCTTCGCCCTCCTCAGCTTCCTCCGGAAGGGCTCGGGGCTCTCCCGCACCCTCAGCGGCTTCCTCCGCGAAGTTCCATCCCTTCCCTTGGCCTTCTCCCGGAAGCACCTCCTCGTCATCCACTAAGTCAATAGTGTCGGGGGGAGCGCTGGAAGAAACCTTTAAGGAAGGGGCCGGGGGAGAAGAGGTAAAGGCCGGAGGAGCCACGAGAGTATGAACTCCGGCAAGCTGGTCCAGAATGGCATCCATGGAGATACCTGCTTCACAACATAAGCAAGTGTTAGGAGTCCGTGAGGAACCACTTATACAAGATATAACAAATAAGCTACTCCTACCCGAACTTCCTAATTCGGCCCTAGCAAAGTCCTGAACTTTAATGCTGGCAGCGTCATCTCCGAGATAACTGTCCGAGGGCCGGAACCAGCTGGACGTTATGTAAGCTGAAGGACCTAAGGGAATAGGCTCCGGAGGGCCGGAGCCCATCCGGGACCGACCTAGGTAATCTCCTAAGTTCGAAAAATAAAATTCCTTCAAACGATCCCCCCATCGGGTCGACGGCATCTTAAATCTACGAAGACGCTCGTCGAACCCTACGGGCCTACGACTGGTGTATTCATCAACGGAAGGAACATAACGAATTATCAAGGGAGACTTACCGCCGGCACCGGAGGTGCTAGCACCAGGAGCCCCCGAGTTTGGTTCGGGGACCGGAGGCTGTGGCCGGGGAGTTTGCTTCTCGGAAGAATCTTCAATGCGAAGGGGCCTCCGGGCAGGACGACCCCCAATCTCTTCTTGAAGAATCTTGTCAAAAAATTTAGCCTCGGACTTCCCGGCAATGGCTTGGCTCCGTCGCACCACCGGACTCCCCACGCGAAGTCCTCTCCCAGAGGCGGCCTGGGCCTGAGAGTATGCTTTCTCCTGGGCCTTCCGGTAGAGATAATCTTGGTATTTTTTCTCTGCCGTGGCAATAAGTTCATCCCGGAAGGCCTTCTCCGCAACCGGCGCCCTCACATTGGGGCAGATGACCCGGGAGAGGTTGGAGTCCTCCACGGATTGGTGAGGAAGGATAAGTTTGGCCTTCCTACAATTCTCCGTGGTGACTAAGCCCCCAACGTCGAGATCGGCGCGGTCATAGGAAGCAAAGGCTTGGGCCCTTCGGAGGAAAGCCTGAGTAGGGGGCGTCCGTTGGTAAGGTGGGATCCGCACCCACTCCGTAAGGAGCTCCGGGTGGTCCACAGCCCTGAACCCGGAGGAGAAGAAAAAGCGATGGTGATACTCCTTAACGTGAGTCTGCCTATTATACGGAACCACCCCCTCGTTAGCAGGATGGATCCGGAACCCATAAAAACCGTCCTTAAGTTTGTCCCCTTTCTTGGGGACGGATACAAGTTCGTAAAAATACAAAATTTCCGCCGGGCTGGGAGACCCCCAGCCGCGGGCGGTATAAAAAATAAATAAGCCTGAGAGCAGGCGGTAAGCTTGAGGAATGAGTTGGTATGGCGCAAGGCCGACAAATACAAGGAAATTAACAAAATAATCTTGAAGTGGGAGCATGGCACCGGTCATCAAATGAGTCTGGCTCTAAGCCCCGAAGCCGTCATAGTTATGATTAGGCGTCTCCGAGTCGTGAGGAGGCCGGTGATAGGTCCCTGAAGTGGAGGGTTTGATCACAGCGATTTCTATAATATTCTCCAGCTGGTGAGGACAAGTCAAGGTGGATCGAAGCTCAGCCGCTTCCCACCCAGTCGCACGGGATTTGTACCCCTCCTGGGCAACAGGCCCCAGGGAAACCTCCTCCAACGTGGCCATGTCTTTTCCACTCTTCTTCGAAGATTTCGAACCAGAAGCAGACATTTTGTGTTCTGCGAAAGACAAAAAAGGGAAAAAGAAAATTCCAGCAGTTAGGTCCCATACCAAACCCTAAGTCAAGAAAAAGGGAGTGGGGGTCCCCTAACCGCTGGAAAGAGGCCCCCTCCGGACACGTGTCACATGGGAAACCCTAGAAAGATTCCCTGAACAAGTGTCGGGTGCAGTGAAATCGCAGAAAGTGGTTTTACAAAAAGAAAAAAAAACCCATTCTATGCCCTAAGCAACTGTTGAACGAAGAACACGTGGCTCTCTTCAACAAAAATACACATTATAACAGAGGCATGATAATGGCGATCCTACAACTAAAGCAGTAGACATAAAACAGAACACTTGAAGAACCTCAACACTCGCATACCCAGAAATCTCAGAATACGAACCCAGAAAAACAAACAAAGCAAGTAAAAGCATGTCATTATCAAAGGATGCAAAAGACTTACAGTAAGTTGTTGAACTGGGGGTCCTGAATGTGGTCAAGTAAAGTTGAGAAGAACTGGTGAAAACAGACACTGGAAAAGTGGAAGAAATGTCTAAGTGCTAAGACAGTTCGTGCTGTTTTGAAGAAATTTTCTCTCTGAGAAATTCGAGCAAAAATGGCAAGGAATGGAAAGTAGCCGAAATGAAGGAAAGATGGTGGCTTTTATAGGCAAAAGTGCATGAGGAACAGGCGTCACCACCTACCAATCGTACGGTGGGGGAGATGCACGATTCGAATTCCCAAAAATCAACGGATCAGATCAAGCTGCCATAAAGGCGGTGGAAACGTTTGAGTATCCGTCTGACACCATTAATGCGCCGCATCAATCAAAGGGCGCGAAACGAATCGACCTCTGCAAAAAGCGAATCGCTGCATTTAATGTCGTCATTAGGCACATTTTCACGCGCCCCAAGCTCGTGTCGGGAAACCGAGGAGGCGGCCGGAGACGTCCCTGCAAAAAAGCGAATCGCTGCATTAAATACCATCATTAAATGTGCCCTCACGCGCTCTGGGCTTGAGCCAGGGAAACGAGGAGTCAACCAGAGGCACTTAAGCAAGCCTTGGTTTATTTTTCCAAGTAAACAAGGCTTGGGGGGTAAATGTTGCCCCTGAATTCGCCCAATATACGTGGACCAGTCGAAAAGGGACACGTGGATCAGATAACTTGTAAATATTTGATAAGTCTTTGTATGCCATAAGGAAGCACCCTGGGCATAGGTCCCGGAGGAGGCACCCGGAGTGTAAGGTGCTCCCGGAAGCTCGCATAGCATGAAGCCTCTCCGGGATGTGTCAGGCCTCTCCTGAGCAATCAAGTCGCATTTAATGCCGCATGGGAGGAAGCGTGTTGGGACTGTAACACGCAATAAAGTCTGACGGCACAACCCCCAAACAGCAGCGCTACAGTAATGATCATTTAAGTCTAGCGACGGCTACTCTGCGAAGAGTCACGTCAATCACAAGGCAAAAAGGACATTCCTCATAAAAACCCTACAGCACCTAGGGATTTGACCATGCATCACCCATGGTATATTCATTGGAAATGTCCAACTTTATGGATATTTACAGATACGTGTGTAAGAACAATCCTAGGGATCACCCCACCAAAACACTATAAATACCCCCTCAAAGCTCATTTAATGGGGTCGAGAATCTTGGGTTGCATAAGAGCAAGAAGAGAAAATACTCACCAAGAACATTCTCTGTATTTATGAGAAAAACATTCTCTCAAGTGTGGAATCTGTATTAAATACATCCATTAATAACAAAGACTCGTGGACTAAGGCTCATTAACGCCCCAACCACGTAAAAATCCTCATCTCACTTTCTTACAGCTCTTTACTATAATCATATTTTAATAGTTGCCGAAAATCTCGGTCAACAATATAGTATTAAAAATTGTTTATTGGAATTTTTGTTACATTGATATTTTTTGATATTTTGATTTTTTTTTTCAAGTGTAACTCTATTTAGTTATAACCTCTCAATTATAATATTATTTTCTTGGTCCCAATTGTATTCTTGGATAGAGGTTCTACTGTACCTTCACTCTCTACTTAAGTCTAGCACATAATTTACATCAGCTTAAGGCTATAATTGGAAAATCATTTATAAAAGTGGGTATATTTAAAAAAAATATGAAAATAAAGGTTAATATTAAAATAAATAAAATAAAATAGGTATACAATATAATTTCCTTAATTAATTGAGTGAGCCCCTATATAATTGATGGGATAAATTTACTACATAAATGTGTGTAGTACTTTGAGGTAAAATGTATGTGCACATGTATTACTAGTAGAGAATTGTTAAAAGGCCACTACCTAATATTTTCCTTGGTGTTATACTATTATTGCTGTAATTAAGTATCTCGTTCTATATAATTTAAGAAAATAGCTTTTAGGAAATATCGCTAACAAACTGTTAGGCGTCACCTATAAAAGGTGTTGGGTACCACTAGTGCCAAATAGCAATGCTCATTACTAGTAACAATAGATATGTGTGACATGAGGGCATTGGGCCAAAAAATTAGACCTTTTTTTCGGGATTATTTTACAAATACACAAACACAACAAAAAAATTACAAAAATACTGTTTTACGGAATTTTAAATATTTTTTACGATTTTTTTTATTTTATTTACGGAAAATACAGTCTTTTTATGTTGTACTCTTGTTAGTTTGTTGTTGATTTTTTATTATTTGAATGTTCTTTTTTGTTGTTGTTTTGATGTTATTTAGATCTTATTTTCATGTTACTTTTATGTAGTTTTCTTGTTATTTTTGTGTTGTTCTTACGAAAAACCGTAAAAATGTAAGAAAAAAAAAAAAAATCTTTAAACGTAAAAATGTATTTTTTTTAAGAAAAAAAAATGGTACCTTATGTAATTATCTTTTTTTTTTTTTTGCTTTTTTTAGAAAATTACATCTTTCTAGAAAAAAAGAAAAGGAATTTTCAAAAATATTATTATTTTATATTTTATTTGTAATTTTATAGTCTAAAATTTTTAATTATAAAAATAAACTTGTAATGTTTTAAAATTACAAAAATATACTTTGCTCAGTAAAATGTTAAAAAAAAAACTAAAAAACAACGAGAATCAACCTTACAACAACTATAAATAAACTATAAAATAATAAAAAAACAGTTTATTATTTTTACTGAAGAGATATTTTTATAATTAAGAAATTTTAAGGAGTAGAAATGAAATTTTTTCCCTGTAGATGGATTTTTCTAATTAATTTTAGTCTATTATGTAAATTTAATGAGCCTTTTTTGGAAGGAGCATTTACAATGATATGTGTTAACCCCAAAAATTAGCGTTGCTAACTTTTGAAATTAGTTAACTAATGACCAAGGGACTAACGAAAGTGCATTCAACAAGCTTACCTACCCATTATGTATTTTATAAAGTCGTCGTCGATACTCACAGTTCTCAGGATACATCCAAGTGATTCATGACTAACCCTATGGTAATTTACAAACGAGAGAACAACAAAAAGCAAGGATGTAAGTAGGTGAAGTCTTGCATGCATGTGTGTGTGCATTAGGTGCATGCGATTGTGTGCATGTGTGTGTGTGCGCGCGCGTCCGAGAGCAAGGGTGCGAGACGAGGGGCTCGCATGTGAGCCCGTGGGGGGCTCGCATGCGAGTGTGCATGTGTGTACGGTTGCAAGGGTGCGAGACGAGGGGCTCGCATGCGAGCGTGCGTGTGTGTGTGCGACTACAAGGGTGTGAGACGAGGTGCTCGCAAGCGAGCATGTGTATGTGTGTGTTTGTATGCATGCAAGTCCGTTAGTGTGAAGGTGTTGTTTATTGCCAAGTGTGTTGTTTTTGTGAAGAGGAGTGAAGGTGAAATTTGAATGCACATCAAAGAGAATATTGTTAGAGGGGAATCAAAGGACAAGGCGTGCAAAGGAGAAGCGTACAACCATGACCTCTAAAAGCTCTGAAAGCAAGGAGGTACGAGTAGTAGAGACAACACACCTGCGAGGGTACACTGTAGTAACACCTTTGTGAGCGAGGACCACCTCTACGACTAGACTAGGGACCACCTCTGCGACTGGGGACCACCTGACACCAAATAAAAACTTTCAATATTCAATGTATCTGTTTGAACAGACTTTTGTCTGTTTGAACAAAATCTTTGACTTTCCTTTTTTGGAAGATTTTTCATTTAATTGCTAGTAGTTTCTTGATTCTTCTTTCATGACCTAAAGAGTTTTTAAAATTTATAAAGACATTCGTAGGTCATTAGTTTTTAGTAGCTCTCTTGGTGCATCATTTTCTACATCATTTCTCAAATTTAGAGAGAGTTTTTTTATTGTGTGAAGAACTTGAGTCCAACGAGTTCTTAGTATTTTGTTATTGTGTTATTCTGTATTGTTTCTTATTGAAATTATGTAGGTTGAACACTTTAGATATTGTTCATCAAGCATCAGGAGAAGACTTTTCGTGAGTCACTTTTCGAGCATAAAAGTGCAAGTGAGTACTCTTTGGAAGGAAGTGTGCAAGTGCTATGATTTGAAGGGAGTTCAAGGTCTTTAATTAGAATAATAGATTACTAAAGGTGTGGCAAATTCAAAGAGGGAGTCTTTATTTATATAAGTCAATTTGATTTTGTAATCACTTGAGATTAATCATCTAATAAATTTCATTTTCTAGGTGTAGCCCCATGGGCTAGTAGTAATTTAAAAAGATTATTAATACCACGTATAATCTCGTGTATTCTTTATTTCATGTTTGTTTTTGCTCTCTATAAACTTTCTATTTAAACATATCTCTTTTGTTCAAACAGTTTCTATGCCTCTTTAAACATCTTGAAAATAGTATAATATTTAATTAATTAATTTGATAATCATAAAAACGAAATTTTGTGTAAAAGTTAGTTGTAAAATTTTGAGCCTTTGCTTATTGAATGTAACAGATTTGTGTTTGTAATAATCTTTCCAGTAGAAATTTGCGGCAAAACTCTCTCAACTATCAATTTACTTACAAAAAACCATCCAACCTCATATTTTGGTGGGAAAACCCTCCAGAAATCTTGTTAGTTTACATTTTTAAGGTGTCGTACGTCTGCCTCGTTAAGTCCTAATTTTTCCCACGTGGGAATGACAGGTCACTAAGAAATTATCCTATGTAGCCATATTTTACAAAATAAAAATAAAAACTTTAAGAGTAATTTGCGGCGAAACCCCCCAACTATCAATTTACTTGCAAAAAACCATCCAAAATACTTTAAGGTTGGATGGTTTTTTGCAAGTAAATTAATAGTTGGGGGAGTTTTGCCGCAAATTACTCTTAAATTTTTAATTTTTATTTTGTAAAATATGACCACGTAGGATAATTTTTTAGTGACATGTCATTGTCACGTGGGAAAAATTAGGATTTAAAGAGGCTGGACAGACGACACCTTAAAAATGTAAACGAAACAGTACTTTGGAGGATTTTCCTACCAAAATATGAGGTTGGATGATTTTTTGCAAGTAAATTGATAGTTGAGGGGGTTTTGCCGCAAATTACTCATTTTAAAATAATAAAGCAAATGTCCTTTTTTACTTTTTAATACCTAAAATACCCTTCATTATATAAAATGTATTATATGTTTTATTCCTATAATAGAAATTATGAAAAACAATAAATCAAAACCTCTCTACTGAATTTTTGTCTACTATTTTTTTATTATATAAAAAGTATTATATATTTTATTCTTTTAGATTTTGTTGTTGTTGTTGTTGTCTAATATGTTATTTAACCATATAATTAATTTTTTATTAATATATCGTATGATATACAAACAATATACCATAAACCAATATACATATATCACAAACTTAAACTAATATACTATTAAATGAATTGTTTTCCACAATATACAGTAGCATATAAAAACTATATACCACAATTATAAGCAGATATACCACAGTCAAAAATTAATGTACCACCAGCATAGTGAAAAAAAAAATTATACAAAAACTTAATTTAATATTCCACAAGTTTTTTTTCTTGTTCTTTCCTTCATGAAATACCAATGAACATAAAATCAATATACCTCAGTCAAATATAACTATACCTCATACTTAAATTAATATTTAATAGTTTTTTTTTTCTTTATATCCTTCACGATATACATATCATATACAAACGATATACCTTAGACCAATATAAATATACCATAAACTTAAACTAATATACTATTAAATGATTTTTTTCCACGATATATAATAGCATATAAAAACTATATTCTGCAATCATAAGTATTAATACTATAGTGAAAAATTAATATACTACCAATATAGTGGAAAATATATATACTAAAAACTTAATTTAATATTCCACATGTTTTTTTTTTCTTTTTATTTCCTTCATGATATACTAATGAATATAAAGACAATATTTCATAGTAAAATATAACTATACCTCAAACTTAAACTAATATTCCATGTTTCTTAATTTTCGTCTTTCGTTCATTATATACCATAGCACATTAAAATAATATACTACAATCTTAAACTAATATACTACCTTTCAGTTATTTCAAAATATACATATACTACCTTTCAGTTTTTTTAATATATTATTGCACATAAAAACGATATACTATTGTGCAAAATAACTATATCAATCACTTAATTATTCAAGGTTATAATTGTAATTTTATCATCAAATTTTTAACTAAAAGGACATTTTGTTAATTTTTTTAAAAAAATGGATATTTATTAACTTAATTGTTAGATTTAGGACCATTTTGCGTCTGGGCCCAAATGAAAACACGTATATAGTGGAAAACAATGGGCTTATAAGGACTCAGACTTTTTATTTGGGAAATTTACATGGTATACTAACTTTTGTTATTTTTTTACAAAAATACTGTAAGGCGATATTTTTTACTTTTTTACTGTATTTTTTTATAAGTTTCATCTTCAGCATTATCTTGTGTTAAGTTTTCACTGGTGTTCTACTAGTGTTTTACTGGTGTTCTACTGTTGTTTTGAGTTGTTCTGCTTTGTGTTTTACTGGTGTTTTATAAAAACACAGTATTTTTGAAAAAATTTCCGTGTGACAGTATTTTTGTAAAAGTTAACCCAAATTCCAGTATTTTTGTAAGTTTCCCTTTTATTTTAGTTTTTAGAAGAGGAAATTACACTTACTATGGGATTTTAAAAGTTCTTATGATAAATATGGCACATTTAAGTTTGACCAATTTATATGGTATTTTTTTTATTTTTAGGTCTTTTTATGGTATTTGATATGTCATATATATGTAATTAGGTTTTCAAATCCCATATTTAATGTTTTTATTTGTTTAGGAAATTTTAGTGGTCATTGATGCTGGAAAAGTCACCGGAGTTGTTGTCGGTGCCGGGAAAGTCGTCGGAGTAGCGGTCGGTGCCGGAAAAGTCGTCGGAGTTGCTGCCAGCGCCGAAAAATTCGTCGGAATTGGTATTTTTCCGTTGACAATGCCAATTCTGACGACTATTCTGACGCTAGCAGCTACTCCGGTGACTTTTCCGACACCGACAACAAACTTTGGAAAAGTCATCAGAATTGGCATAATCGCCGGAAAAATTACCAAGAAACTGGTTTCTGGTTTCTTGATGAAGAAACCAGTTTTTTGGTAATTTTTTCGGTGATTTTTCTGTCAACAATGGCAATTCTGACGAATTTTTTGGTGTTGGTAGCAACTCTGATGACTAATACACCGGCAGCTACTCCAGTGACTTTTTTAGTACCGAGAGTAAACTCTTAGAAATTTGTCGGAATTGGCATTGTCGCCGGAAAAATCAGTAAGAAACTATTTTTTTTTCTTCATCAAGAAACCAATTTCTTGGTAATTTTTTTTGTATTTTTTTTCTCTATTTGGTTTATTGATGAAACTGGTTTCAATTATTTTCAGTGTATATCATTTTTGTTTTGTTTTCACAATCTTTATTATTGTTCTGTAACAAAATTAGTTTCTTGATGAAGAAACCACTTTCTTGGTGAAGAAACCGGTTTCTTGATGAAAAAACTACTTTCTTGGTGATTTTTCTAGTAATTTTGCTGGCGACAATGTCAATTCTGACGATTTTTTTAACTCCGGCGATTTTTCCGGCACCGACATCAAACTCTAGAATAGTCGTCAGACTTGGCATTGTCACCGGTAAAATTACCAGAAAAATCACCAAGAAACCGGTTTCTAGAAATCGGTTTCTTCATCAAGAAACCAGTTTCTTGGTGACTTTTCCAGCGACAATGCTAATTCTAACGACTTTTTCCGCGCCGACAGCAACTCCGGCGACTTTCTCGCACGGCCGTGGTGCTCGACGACTTTTCCAAGTGTCGGTAAACTCCGGTAACTTTTCCGGCACGTGTGACAACTTCGGCGATCACTATAGTTTTATTTATTTTATTTTTTTAAAAAATAAATATGAAGAGAATTTTAATATTTTTTATGGTAATTTAATTAAGTTTTTATTGTTTATGTATTTTAAATTCAGATTTCTTTTTAATGTTTTATATGATTTTTTTAGAAAAAAAATAAAAAAATCATATTTTTAGTTTGATTGGTTAGATAATACTATAATTAGTGGCATTTACTTTTTATGTCATATTTATCGTAACCTTAATAATTTTTTCCATATTTTTTAAAACAAGCCTTTTTAGAACTTGGTGAAATGTGGGCCTACAAGGAATCGTGACACACATCAAACGAGGAAGGGCTTTAATAGGTTCACGATCAAGTCACTTATTGTGGTTAGTATGGTACATTATTGAACTTATATGTAAACTGTTTATGCCACTTCACTTCTTTCTTGTCTTCTGATGACAACCTTTAGTGGTCATCCACCTCCTCCTTCCCATCTATCTTGATCGGACTACTATCCATCTATCAATCGATTCATAAATTCTATTCTATACTTGTGATAAGAAAACCATTGTCGACAAATGAGGAATCTTTAACCCCGTATACACTTGAATCCTCATCAAGTTTTATCCTTTTCAGAATAACTTTTACTCTACAGGCTTGGAACCAATCTGGGTCTTTGGGAAAATGTCCAAACAAGGCTTTGATTACTGGTTTCAATGGCAAGTTCCGGTGTGTGCTTTGCTCTTCATCATACCAGCTGTGGTAGCTGTGAGATACATTAAGAAGGAAAAGGCAGAGCCTTTAAGATCCTTTGACTTGTGGAATTGTTGTTGGAGAAATCTCAGTCCAATTTGGCTTCTATTATACAGAGCTTTTTCTTTTATTTGCTTGGCTTGGATGCTCTATAGCACGGTCTCAATAACTGGACCTTTTGTCTTCTTCTTCTACACCCAGTAAGTTTCTCATCTCTATTATTTATTTTTATTTTCTTTTTGTAATTTCAAAGAATTTATCTTTAAAAAGGAAAAAAAAAAATAACAATTTGGGACAAACAATAGTTTTTTTAGTAGTTAAGACTAATGTTATGATATATTTGTGACTCAATTTGCAGGTGGACTTTCTCATTAGTTATGTTATATTTTGCGGTATGTCGAAGCTCTATGCTATTATTCTCTACATGTTTCTTAACCCTTTTTTTTCATATTAAAAGATGTGTTTATGTATTGTTTGTTAGTTGGGGACTGTTATATCTGCTCATGGATGTTGGATGTCTACAAAAAAATCCTCATCTGAAGAAGGAACCACAACTTTTGAGGAGGAAGAATTCAAAGACAAAATCAAGTTAAGCAGTTCGCATGCGAAAAAAGAGATTAACCAAAATGCAGGATTATGGGGATATCTAATGCAGGCTATGTATCAGGTTAGTTTATCAAATTTTCATTTTTGTGGCCAATATATGGTCCAACCCAACTTGTTTCTCCTTTTATGGCCTAAAGGCCTTTTGGATACAGAAAGGTCATGAGGCATTAGTAGTTACAGATAATTAATAATGGTCGATATCCTGTAGAACATACTTGACAAATTATTTAATATATATAAATATTTCATTTGGCAAAGTGATATTAAAAAAAGGTTATTTTCACCAACTGTAATTATTTATTTTTCTTCTTTCACTAACCTCTCTAATCCTACAATATTTGGGATGGAACCAGAGAACTATAGCAATTGTTATGTAGGCAGCTAGAGAATCTCAGTCTTTGTGAAATGACACAACGTGCCTCGCCATTTGATGTACATTATCACTCGGTTGTTTCAGATTAAACGATTTTTATTTGCGGTTTAAAAAAATTATTGAAAGAAACTCTAATTAGTACTCTCTCTATTTAACTATATATCTATGGCAGACTTGTGCGGGTGCTTCTATCTTGACAGATTTGGTATTTTGGTGCCTTTTAGTTCCATTACTAGCCAATGTTCAGTTTGAACTAACTCTGGTGAGAACTGTAATTTGATTTATTAATACTCAAGTAAAAATAGCATATATGTCTTATCACTGACTAGATATTAATAATGGGCTTTGGTTGACAGTTGATAGGGTGTCTACACGCTGTCAATGTTGTCTTCCTTATTGGGGATACTGCACTCAATGGCCTTGTAAGTATCTTATATATATATCTAACACCTACTTATATGACTGAATTAATGAACATCTATAATTGATCATGTAACTCTCTTCTTTTGCAGCCATTTAAGTGGTTTGGCTTTGCCTATTTTGTGCTGTGGAGTTGTCTCTATATTACTTTCCAGTGGATCGTTCACGCTTGTGGTTTTATGACATGGTAAGCATACAATACAATAACTTCAGTGAATAAGATAATCACTTGTATAGACCCAGTTGGCTAGTGACATATATAGATATATATATAACGAATCATATGTTTGTCTCTTTCATCATCTAGGTGGCCGTATCCATTTCTCGAGCTCAATACACCATGGGCACCCTTGTGGTATGTTTTTTAGTTTTAAGAAATGAGAATATGAAATAGCTTTGTATACAGTCACTTTGCACAAGCCTGTTTATTATAATTATTTGCAAAATGGTCTTCTAGATTCTAGAGAAACTCGACACCTTATTTAACACAATTAACAAACTGTTTTAGAGGTCATTTGGGAAAAGAAAAAAATTATGCCTTGGTAAAACTCTTTCACCAAAACATATGCATATACAAATACAAGTGCTGATAGTAGTAGTACCAAAATGTTTGCATATACAAATATTAGTCGTAGCAGCAGAACTTACTGATTTTTCATGGCTGCAGGTATTTTGGAGTGGCGTTATTTCATATTCCCTGTTATTGGATATACACACAACTTTTCAAAGCCAAAAATTATGTTCTGCCCAGATTGTTTCCACGAGCTTTTGTTAGGCTAAATTAGTGTGTCATTGTTGTTCGTATGGAATGTATCAGCTGTTTTTCATCCAACCTCCGTTTCAACATTTGATTTGGACCTTAGAAATAAAATGGATATAAGTTTAAATGGTATTTTTAAAAATTCTTAAGAAAATATACATATTTATTAAAAGATCTATTTTTTTTTATTTAGCTCCTAGGATAAGTGGCCCTAGTGGAGGCCTAACTTGCTTTAGCTTAGGGCCAGTCCTGCCACAATGACAATGACTCAATGTGGGCATCATTGAGTGTTAAATTTGAATAATATAATTATTTTTGGTAAATATTTTTTGTATTATTATTATTGTTAACTGAGAAAGTTGCCAACTGATTTGGAGTCTAATAAATGTTAATTAATCACCAATAAAGAGTTAAGTAGGGGTGTTCATCCGATCCAATTCGCACTTTTTTGCCCAAACAACATCCAATCCGCATTAAGTGCGGATTTCATATTTTGGATCCAATCCGATCCGCATAAGAGTTTAAATCCAATCCAATCCGCAATAGTGCGGATTGAATCGGTTATTTTTTTAATAATAAATTATTTAATATTTCATAGAAAAAAAAATTAAAAAAAGACTATTGTTTCTTAATCTCCAATAATAATCTATTTCTATTTCTATTTATATACAAATCAAACCAATATATATATTTATATATCAATATATATGTACTTATCCTTAGATTTACACTAAAATATATATGTATCTCTTACTAAAATAAATAAGCTAGTATACATATATTTAAATTTATGTGTATGTATCTACGTGAATAAAAATTATTTTTCTTGTGTTTTTTATTATAAAATAAATAAAATGCACCAACTCAATATATTACTAAAAATGATTAAGAAATTAGAAGTTTGTTTCTTGTTTTATATATATTATATATTATAATTCTTTAAAAATATATATAATTGAGTGCGGATTAGATTGGATCGGTTACTTTTTGAGGTCAAACAACATCCAATCCGCACAAGTGCGGATTTTGGATTTTTCAATCCAATCTAATCCGCACAAGTGCGGATATTCGCATTTTGCGGATTGGATTGGATTGGATCGTGCGGATTGGATTGGATTGGATACTTTGTGAACACCCCTAGAGTTAAAGATAATAAATAAATAACAAGAATATGGAATTATAGAGGTTCAGCCTCCTTAAATATTGGTAATGGCCTACTCTCTTTTGTATTAATTATGAGATAATGTCCTGTAGATCACTAAGGTAGATAGAGTGAATTCTAGCTATAGTTATCAAGATGTTTACAGAGAATATTCAACAAAGTGCTCTTAAGTGTAAGATTATGATTTTAGGTCCTTTCCCCTTGTGAATCCATTCACTATTTATGGAAGAAAGGTTGTTACAATTAGTTCCGTAAAAGGAGTGACCAGAAAGTAAATATCCCTATATTGGATAGATCAGTCAAATTCGTATCTGTAGGATAAAGTTAGAGATATTTGTGGATGTTGTTGTAGAAGAAATTGTTGGGTTTTATGCCCTAAATAAAACTCATTTCAATATAATCAGATTTACTTATTAATATAGATCAGAAATAACATTTAATGTTGCATGGTTCACATGATTTATTTCATGATTATATGTACATAATGTATAAATTCATCTGAAACCCTTTTCACATACTTGATCCTGTTTATTGTGTCGTCAACACATTGGAAAGTAAACATGACTATGTGAATAAAGTTTCCTAGATTTATCAGACACAGGGTTTTACTGATATGATAATCTACAACAAGAGTTTACTTGTATTTGGAGAAATACTATGTTCTTTCCAGAACATTGGTTAAAGTAAAGCTCAGGTTGGATGCATGGAGTATGCATCGGAAGGGACCGATATTGAACTTTGACTTAGATTTATTAAAACTTACCGTAATATCTATTCAAGTCAATATCGCCTAGTTCATCCTAGATCAAATGATCTTAATCCTGATATGATTAGGCTCAATCTTGAAAGGCTATTCGTGTTCTTTGATTTGTTAGTTAAGCCTACTTTTAGGTCAGGGTGATACGTACATTTTGGGAACACGGTAGTGCAATTGAGTGGGAGCGCTATCATAAACATGGAATCTATAGCTTCTATCTGGCGAATAGTAAGCAAAGGATGATCTCCTTCGAGCTTGACCAAACGAACATAAATGGTGGAGTACTCATTTCACATTAGCTGAAATATCATTTATACGGGGTCAAGTGTTTTAAGGAATAAATACATTGTAGGGTGTAACGGTAATTTAATCCCTTTACAGTGTAGATCATTCATATAGAGGATCATTGATCACATTAGGATTATAACAATGGATAACTAATGATGTGTCTATATGGTGGAACATATAGAGCATTCTATATACTGAGAGTGCAATTCTGAGTTCTATGCGTGGATTCAACGAAGAATTAATAAGTTAGTGAATTTTAGTGCTAAATTCTTGATCTACTTATTGGAAGCTCGGTTATATAGACCCATGGTCCCCCCACTAGTTGAGATAATATTGCTTGTAAGACTCATGTAATTGGTTTTGATTAATCAATTATAATTCACAAATTAGACTATGTCTATTTGTGAAATTTTCACTAAGTAAGGGCGAAATTGTAAAGAAAGAGTTTATAGGGGCATATTTGTTAATTATGATACTTTGTATGGTTCAATTAATAAATATGATAAATGACAATATTATTTAATAATTATTTATAGTTATTAAATAGTTAGAATTGGCATTTAAATGATTGAATTAGGAAATTGGCATTTTTGAGAAAATCAGATACAAAAGGTGTTAAAATTGCAAAATTGCAAAGCCCAAGGCCCAATCCATTAAGTGTATGGTCGGCCACCTTTGTAGCTTTTTTAAATGATTTTTTCATTATTTTAATGCCATATAATTCAAATCAAACCCTAGAGGACTGCTATAAATAGATAGTGAAGGCTTCAGGAAAATAACACACTTTACGAGATCGAAAAACCTGAGCCTCCACTCTCTTCTCTAGCCGCCACTCTCTCTCTCTTTTCTTCCTCAATATTTCGAACCTCTCTTAGTGATTAGAGTAGTGCCCACACACATCAAGTGATACCTCGATCATAGTGAGGAAGATCGTGAAGAAAGATCATCGACGAAAGGAGATTCGGCATCAAGGTTTCGGAGAAAGAGATCCGGGTTCGGATATTGATAATGCTCTGCTACAGAAAGGAATCAAGGGCTAGATATCTGAACGGAAGGAGTCATATTATTCCGCTGCACCCAATGTAAGGTTTCTTAAACTTTATATGTGTTTATTTTATCGTTTTAGAAAGTTCATATTTAGGATGTTAATAAACATACTTGTGAGTAGATCTAAGATCCTGGTAAAATAAATTCCAACAACTGGCCTCAGAGCCATGGTAATTGATTTACTTGCAAGAAATTTGGACTTTAAAACGATTGTTTGTATGTTCTTTGGATGGTATCATGTTGTATTGAGTGTTATTTGATGATTGATTGATGTTTGTGAAATTTTCGTGAAAAATAATTGTGATTTCGTTTCTGGAATTATTTTTATTGGATAGTATGGAAAAAATTAAGCAAGTTAGCCTTTTACAGAACTCAATTTGGATTTTATTTGAATTAGTTATGATTTTTTGAAGATTTGACAAAATCGGAAATTTGTCTTGATAGTTTCACGCGATCGCAGAACTGTCCGTACAGTTTCGGATTTTTCCTTTTTCTTCAATTTTTCATACTTTTTCATGGAATTAACTTCCAATTTTTTGTATGGTTTTGTATATATACTATTACTATTCCTAATTCAATTCTAATTATCATTTTGAATTAATTTAATTTTTTTTAAATTAATTCAAGATATTAGTGTAATTTGAATTCGAATAGAATTAGTATTTATCTTTTTGCTTAAAAATCTATCTTATTTTAAAATTTGATTATATCTTATCTTATTTTAAATTTAAAAATAAGATATTTATAATTATGTAATTTTTAAATGATATAAGATATTTTGCTAATTTTTTTAAATTTTGTTATTTTATTTATTTAAATTAAATTTAAAATTTGAAAAAGATATTTATTTATCTTTTCTAATTTTTTATTTAATTTTTATTTATAAAATAACATTTAAAATTTAAAAGTAGTTAGCAAATTTTTGAAATGATATTTAGGTTGGTTGAAACCTAATTTTTCAAAAATTGTAGGTTTAATTTTAAATTTCAATTTTTTTTTTTAAAAAAAAAATTCGAATTTTTCAAATTTTTTTAAATTTTTCGAAAAATTATTTTTTTTATTTAATTAATTATTTTCGAAATTAAATATTTAATTTAAAATTAAATAAATCCTACATCCAACTATCCAACTAACCTTGTTGCAGGAGTATGTGTTTTAGCTTATGTGTAAGTTTTTAAAACCTATTATTACTTGATTGCAAATAGCCATGGTTACTTTTTGCCAGATCTAATGATCTGATGGCTCCTGGTCAAGTTAATAATTTGTAACGGGTAAATTTTACAATCTTCTTTCATCTGTGTATGACCTAGCAACATGATAGGACCCATCCAAAGTGTGCTGTGTGAGCCTATGTGTTTAATTTTATTATAGATGCATATAGGTTAATGTTGCTAAATAAAATGTCATAGTCATTGATAGATTTTATTTAGGCCCATTTAGTTTTGGGCTTATTCAATTAATAACAGTTGTTCTTATTAAGGTTAAATTCCTCTCTTTTGGGCCTTGTGTGAGAGTTGGGAGCCATAGAAGTGGGTACGACATGCCGAACCCGCACCCTCACACAAACCACCCCAATTGTGAAGGCCCATTTGCCTGATTTGAATGACTGTACTAGGTTAATTAAACTAGTTTAACCTAATAAAATTGATTAGCAACATAATTAATTTCATTTATTTTGAAATTAATTTAAGAAAAATATAGTTTAAGGAATTTTATATTCTAAGCTAAACTATATGTATTTTCTTGTATTTAATTAAATATAGAATTATAACCATCTAGATTCTTTACGGAACTTAATTTAAATTTTTCATTAAATATTCCTATTTAAGTTGATATTTAGTTATCTTCAACTAACCAACTTAAATGCGAATATCTTTTGAATTCAAAATTTCAAAATTAAGTTGAGGAATTTTAGGCATTGGTTATTAAGATTCTTTAGATATTTTTTTTAAGTTAATATCTTTTCAAATATTAACTTAAAATGGAATATTTTCAAATTAAGTGGTTACAACTTAATTTTTGATATTTAATTAAATTTAAATTTGAAAATATTTAAGTTCTAGATTTTTCTAGTACAACTTAAATTAGATATTTTTTCAAATTTTGTGGAAAAGATACTTAGTCAAATAAGATATTTTCTAGATAGTTATTTCTAGACTACTTATTATTTCTAATATTAAATAGGAAAATATTATAAATTGTGAAATTAATTATTTAAATAATTAATTTTGGTACAATTTATTTTAAGTATATTTTTCCTAGTATTAAACTAGAGATTAATAATTAAGTCTTCTCTACACTTAATTATTTATTTCTTGAATTTAATACATTTAATTAATTTGAAAATTAAATATCTAAGTTGATTTTATCATCATACTTAAATATTTCTTTTTCATGACATTTAATTAAATAGAAAATTATTTTTAGTTGAAATTTAATTTTTCAACTAAATTTAAATAATTTTCAAAATATATTTTTTCTTTATTTTATTAATCAATTTTCGAAATTGCATTTCTTAAATGCTAGAATTTCGAATTTTATCTTGAAAAATAGATTAAGTTGTAAATTAATTATCTATTTTAATTAATTCTTGGATCAACTTAAATCAATGATTTTTTTTCATTTATTGATTAATTTAAAATAAATTGAATTAAAGTATATTATTAGAAATTGAATTAACTAGTCAAAGGAAAATCTAGATATGTGATATTTTTGCTTGAAGTATTTTTCTAGTGTATTTAATTAAATAGAAAATTAATATTTAAGTTGATTTTCATCATCATACTTAAATATTTGTAATTTTTCTTATATATTTAATTAAATAGGAAAATTATATTTTTTGTTGTAAATTAATTTTATTAATTAATTTTGGGCCAACATTAAATTAGAATAATTTTTTCCAGGATTTATTTTTTATTTTAATATGCATTTTTCGAAAATTGTATTCTTATATACTTTAATTTTTCGAAATGCAATATATATTTATAGAAAATTAAATTTGAAGTTGTAAATTAATTTAAATTAATTTTGTAACAACTTAAATATTTTTTCTAAATATTTATTGGAAATTATTACTAAGATGGAAATAATTCATGTTATTTTCATATCCATCTAAGTAAAATTTATAAATATTAAATTAAAATTTATATTTAGAATTTTTCATTCTAAATTGGAAATTTTAATTAAATAAATATATATTTAAAATAAATAGAATAAATAAAGAGAACAATAGAAAATACAACTCTTTTCAAATAATGAGCTTTATTATAGAGACATTCGATCTCCATTGTGGGTTTTACACCGCGTTTGTTTTAGTGAGTAATCCTCCCTAATGGAGGAACGTTCATTAGCAATTTCGCACCGTTTAACCTCGCATGATAAGTAGTTTGTAAGTGTTTTGTATGGTATGGATCACCCTAATGGTGGCGACCATACTTGACTTGCAAATTATGAAACAATGGTGGAAGCTCATAAGATAGAATTGCCTTGACTCTCGCCTAAACGGGACAACGCTGAATTCCAATCTTGATCGAATAAAAGGTTGCTAGAATGTTTAACATTTTAGACGAGCTGACAACTCTATTCAATGAATGGTAGCTTTGACTCTCGCCTAAACGGGACACTGATATCAGTTTGTTGAAAACCTTGGAAATTATTTAGGATTGTAAGTTTTAGTATTTTCACTTGTCATTCCTACTTACTATATGTTTATAATTTCTGAATTGTGTATGAATTTATATTGAACCATGTTATTTTCTGTTATTAAGTTGTAGTTTAATTTCGAATCTTCATTGTTGGTCTAACTTGGCTTGTTTATCTAATGAGATAAATCCCTAGTGGATTTTCACCATTAGACATACATAATAGTGTTAGATCTCGAAAGATAAATATTGTATATGCGACATCTAGCTGTTCATCAATTGATGACACCTTAGACTAGTATTTTTACAATATGAAACAAGAAGATTACATGAATAAGATTACTTTGTCTTTCGCTAATCGAAGCATCGTTGGATTCTTATTTATAAACGAAATTATCCTAATTCCTCTTAGCTTATTCATTTCGAATTAGCTCCATAATATATCATTGGATGAATGGTCTATAAATCATTTCATGTCATTATATTTTCTCTTAAGAAATTAAATGACGCATATGATTATAATCCCGAAATTCTATTCCCAATTGATAAAAATCCTCAATCTTAGAAATCTCCTACTTGTACGGGCAAATCTGACTTAGAGTTTGTATCAGTAGTGGTGGTCCAAGATAGAATTACTCATAATATTTGGTATAAATTTAAGTCTTTGACTTTAATTTTAGATTCCAAATAGAAATTTTCTTATATTTCTAATTCCAGAATACAATACAGTTACACTTTCTCAAGTGTTTAATATCCATCTTCTATTAATGGATTAAAACTGTATGGAATATGAGTTAGGTATTCTGTGACCAGGATCCACTTGCAGTATTCTAAGAACTCTTTGATGTAACTAAACCTATGTCATCATAGACACTACCACATTTTTTTTAATCTATGGCATTTGTATCTTGTTCATAGTGGATTTGACAAGATCAATCTCTGCAAAGAGTTAATATGCCTATATCCGTTGAAAGTAGTTCATCTCATTCGCAGATGGATGTACATTCAGGGGTGGATATGAGTTTTTCGTTGTATTCTTAAAACGATAACTCTAGATTATACCTTATAGCAAGAAATTTGAAATGTTTGAAAAATTTCATTAATTTCTAGCAATGGTTAAAACCATTAAGGTAAGTGGTTAAAGATCTTGCGAGCGATAGGGGTGGAGAAATAGTTAGTAGATATGCAGTTCAAAGATCATTAAATTGATTTTTGAATTATATCCAAACTTACCTCCCTAGAAATTTCGAGTTGCATGTTGATGATTAGTTACTAGTCGTTGCCTAAATCCTTCTATGGTAATACAATTTCAGAATGATGTAATGGTTTTATACTTAATGTAAATCATTACTAGATTCATGGATGACCTAATCAAAATCTTAAGAAAAGCTAGAACTGTTAACCATGGTTTCTTAGCTATTCTAAGTGATTAGGGGTGGACCATCCCATTGTCAATAGATAAGAAAGTGTTTGTTCAAACAAATACTACTTTTCTAAGAAAATGACTAAGTCTGAAAAACAAGTAGCAAATAAAGGAGATACTTAATTCTTGATTCCAAAAGTGTTCTATCATCTTATATGACATATGATGATCCCAATGGCTCTGTTGTCTTGTCACAACCGAAGAGATCAATACCATTTAGTTTTCTTCGACATAATTCACGGTACCTTGTCGTAGTGGGAGAGTTTCTAGGAACTCACCTTCTTATGACTTGGGAGACACTAGTGATTAAAATCCATTGTGAGTTTAAACAAGTAATGGATTGTCAAGATAAGAAACTAAGAAGAAAGCCAATAGAACTATGGTTTAATCCATTCACATGGAATGACCTAAAGTTTTCTATTACAAGGACATAAAAGGAAATTTTCGTTAATAAGTCTATTCTATGGACTTAACAAAACTTCCTGTTCCTAGTATTATAGGTTTGAGTTTATCTAAACCTATGGCTTGTGGTATACCTGGTAATTACTTACTCTAATGTAAGCAACTTACTTTAGTAAGATGCTGAAGCATTTTCTTTCTAATGGCAATCTATAGAAGCTTCACAACTTCTTAGGTATAGATTTTATTTATCTAAGGAAAAGTCTTAACTATTCCAGAAAAGATAAAGCCATGAAATAATTTCTTACATCAACAGTGAGAGGTCTTAGATATGCTTTTTGTATGCCTTAGACCAGACACCTGCTGTTGAGTGGGAGTAATGAGTAGGTATCAGATTAATCCAGGAGAAGAACATTGGAAGACAATCAAGTAAATCTTAAGATTAAGAAGAGGAACTATATGTTAGTCTATAAGGGTGTGTTTAAAACTCTTAGACTACACCATATCAGATTTCGAAATTTGCCTTTGTGCTAGTAAATCTTTCTGATAAGATGGTGGTTACTCTGGGGGTGGAATAGTGATTTTGGAGAAGTGTAAAAACCTATCTGAAGTCTCTAGGTCTACCGAGATAGGCCGAATGTTAAAGCTGCAGGAAAGTTACTTATTCAGTCTAAGGAAAGTTCTATACATCTTTGGCACCATTCCAAATTGCCTTAAACTACTAGTGTTAATTTCCTGATTAACCAAAAGTAGTTGCCAAAGGTATAGAATCCAATATCCCAAGAGAGTAAACATATAGAGAGGAATTTCACATTATCAATGATTTTGTGATTAAGGAAGAGTAATAGTGGAGAAAAGGTTGTGTTTAATTCAACCTTTCAGATCCTATTACGAGGAGTTTACTACTACTACACTTGATTTGTATATCAAGGTGTTGAGATTATTTGAAACGCACTTTTTGTTTTATATTAGTGCAAGTGGGAGTTTGTTGGGTTTTATGCCCTAAATAAAACTCATTTCAATATAATCAGATTTACTTATTAATATAGATCAGAAATAACATTTAATGTTGCATGGTTCACATGATTTATTTCATGATTATATGTACATAATGTATAAATTCATCTGAAACCCTTTTCACATACTTGATCCTGTTTATTGTGTCGTCAACACATTGGAAAGTAAACATGACTATGTGAATAAAGTTTCCTAGATTTATCAGACACAGGGTTTTACTGATATGATAATCTACAACAAGAGTTTACTTGTATTTGGAGAAATACTATGTTCTTTCCAGAACATTGGTTAAAGTAAAGCTCAGGTTGGATGCATGGAGTATGCATCGGAAGGGACCGATATTGAACTTTGACTTAGATTTATTAAAACTTACCGTAATATCTATTCAAGTCAATATCGCCTAGTTCATCCTAGATCAAATGATCTTAATCCTGATATGATTAGGCTCAATCTTGAAAGGCTATTCGTGTTCTTTGATTTGTTAGTTAAGCCTACTTTTAGGTCAGGGTGATACGTACATTTTGGGAACACGGTAGTGCAATTGAGTGGGAGCGCTATCATAAACATGGAATCTATAGCTTCTATCTGGCGAATAGTAAGCAAAGGATGATCTCCTTCGAGCTTGACCAAACGAACATAAATGGTGGAGTACTCATTTCACATTAGCTGAAATATCATTTATACGGGGTCAAGTGTTTTAAGGAATAAATACATTGGTAGAGATTATGTAACCCGTAATTTAATCCCTTTACGGTGTAGATCATTCATATAGAGGATCATTGATCACATTAGGATTATAACAATGGATAACTAATGATGTGTCTATATGGTGGAACATATAGAGCATTCTATATACTGAGAGTGCAATTCTGAGTTCTATGCGTGGATTCAACGAAGAATTAATAAGTTAGTGAATTTTAGTGCTAAATTCTTGATCTACTTATTGGAAGCTCGGTTATATAGACCCATGGTCCCCCCACTAGTTGAGATAATATTGCTTGTAAGACTCATGTAATTGGTTTTGATTAATCAATTATAATTCACAAATTAGACTATGTCTATTTGTGAAATTTTCACTAAGTAAGGGCGAAATTGTAAAGAAAGAGTTTATAGGGGCATATTTGTTAATTATGATACTTTGTATGGTTCAATTAATAAATATGATAAATGACAATATTATTTAATAATTATTTATAGTTATTAAATAGTTAGAATTGGCATTTAAATGATTGAATTAGGAAATTGGCATTTTTGAGAAAATCAGATACAAAAGGTGTTAAAATTGCAAAATTGCAAAGCCCAAGGCCCAATCCATTAAGTGTATGGTCGGCCACCTTTGTAGCTTTTTTAAATGATTTTTTCATTATTTTAATGCCATATAATTCAAATCAAACCCTAGAGGAATGCTATAAATAGATAGTGAAGGCTTCAGGAAAATAACACACTTTCTGAATCAGAAAAACCTGAGCCTCCACTCTCTTCTCTAGCCGCCACTCTCTCTCTCTTTTCTTCCTCAATATTTCGAACCTCTCTTAGTGATTAGAGTAGTGCCCACACACATCAAGTGATACCTCAATCATAGTGAGGAAGATCGTGAAGAAAGATCATCAGCAAAGGAGATTCAGCATCAAGGTTTCAGAGAAAGAGATCCAGGTTCAGATATTGATAATGCTCTGCTACAGAAAGGAATCAAGGGCTAGATATCTGAACGGAAGGAGTCATATTATTCCGCTGCACCCAATGTAAGGTTTCTTAAACTTTATATGTGTTTATTTTATCGTTTTAGAAAGTTCATATTTAGGATGTTAATAAACATACTTGTGAGTAGATCTAAGATCCTGGTAAAATAAATTTCCAACAGAAATCAAGACTTGTGTAGCCTTGCTCGACATTCTTGGCATCATTTATCCTGATCAGCATGTTGATGACTCGACTAGGTTCTCTTCAAGACTTGTATTTTTTGATGAAGTTACTCACAGAGCAATCTTGGGAGGTATATTGATCTTCCCTTCTCTAGCTGGCATAGGGATGGCCTGACTTGTATTTTAGGATGTTAGTAAATTAAGATCTAGGTAAAATAAGATCCAAACACTTGGAGTACCTCAAAAGTATTTGTGCTAGTTTGGGACTGGTTATTCTATGCAAGAATAGGAACTTTTGAGTTGTTACTCTCGATATCTTTCTTTTTTTTGAGTTAATCTTTTACGAGTCTTCCATTGCATACCATTCTCCCCACTCTTAATATATTGCTCATCCACATCCTTCTCCAAAGTAGGCTTTGGAACATCATTTCCACTAGCAGCAGAGTCAAGAACCATATGTGTCTCCTCTATCCTGGATTTCTTAGCCTCCTTTCTAACTCAATGAAGTTTCTCACCCTTTCGACACTCAACTATTTTATGGGCAATGCCTTGACAAGATTTACACTACACAGAAAGCCATTCATAATCGACCTCTTGGTCCACCAATTGCCTAAATTCATTGTAATTAATAATAAATTAGATGAGGATGATCATCCTTAATATCCATCTCTACCAAAACTTTGACAATTTGAATTTGAGAATGCTCTTTTGCAATTTATCTACCATTAGTGGCTTACCAATTATACTTACAAGAGCACTTAAGCATTTTTTGTCCCAATATTGTAATCCAAGATCATGCAATCAGATTCACACTGGAACAAATCGAACTGTAAGCGAACAATATTCAGATAAGTGGTCCAAGGCCTCACAATGAATGACATTCAATCAAACTGAACAATTACGTTTTCAAGAACATGATCATGAGTAGCGTCATCATTAAATTTCATTATCGTATATCTTGATATAATTCTCACCACTTGAGTAATATCTAAATATGCCCAAATTTTTCTTTATGAATCCTTCAAATAGCACGAAAGGACGATTAACTCCTAACAACATGCAAATTACAAAGGAACTGCAGTGAAATTAACATCAAATAAATAATCATGGAAAAACAACTGTAAAACAACACTAAAACAATCAAACAAAATAAAAGAAAAAAATGATTTAAAAAAACAAACAATTTGCTGCAGAGCCTCAACACTAGATGCAAAATCAACTATATTTGCAAGTTCATTCTTAGAAAATCATAATAAAAAAAACTACTAAAACAACACTGAAACAACACAAAAACAAATGAAACAAAAATATAACCACTTAGAAAAATATAAAAGAACCACACACCTCAAAACTCTTTTGTCAGTGAGCTCGTTAAATGTATTTATAGAGAACCAGAATAAAAAGACCACACAAATAACTAAAGAGAACGAAGAAGAAATGTATTTATAGCCTTCATCCACACCCACGGACAGAACCACCACAACAACACGAAAATACCCAGAAAATAACTATTAATTCCAGCGAGATGGAGCAAGAGCAGTGAAATCGGCGTCAAATAAATAAATCATGAAAAACAACAGTAAAACAACACTAAAATAACACTAAAACAAATAAAAAAATGATTAAAAAATTAACTATCTTATGCACATCCTCAATACTAGATCCACTATATTTGCAAGAAAGTTCTGGAAAATTAGAACAAAAAAAAAATCACACTAACTCTTATATTTTCCAAAAACGTAACTAAGAACTTCAAAAAAAATAAAAGAAAAATGAAAAGAAGATGAAGAAGAAGAACTGAACAAGAAAAAAAAAAAATAATTTATATGTTAATGGAGAAAAATAGGGAGAACTTGAGGAAGTAGAGAGTGAAAAAAAAGGAAAAAGATGATGAATAGTAAGACAAAATAATTGGGAAGTGAGATTAAATGAAAGAAATAGCTAGGTATTAATTTAGGGTATCATATTTTTATCATCAATTTTAATTAAAAGAAAATTAAAAAAAAAATATATGTCACTAAAGTGACAACACAAGTCACATCACACTTTTATATTATTTAAAATATAATATAATTTTAATTAAAAGAAAACAAATAAAAAAATCTACCACTCCCACATGTTTTTTACTTTTGTTTAGTTTATATATATATAATATGTGGATAATCAATTGTGAAAAGTAACAAAAAAAAAAACAGTACACATATATAGTATAGAAAAAAAAAAGTAAAAGTGTAATATTTCCCTTACAACAGTAAAATTGAAATAAAATAGGAAAAAACAGTATGTGGTGTAAATTTCCCATCTTTTTCGCTACTGGAGCTTGCAAACCAATAGCCAAGATTGGATCATCTTCACGATCTTGAGATTCAAGGATTGAAGGGGGTTTCGATCTAGTCATGGGCTTTTAGATCACTTTCCTTTTCTTCGCCATGGGAGAAATAAAACGAGAACACACACCTCTAAATATTTATTATTTCTCTGCTATTTTTTGATTGTTTAAGTTTCTAGTTTTTTGTTGAATTAAATTGTTTAGGGGCTTTTTCATTTTTACACCTCAAAACAGTTTTTTTTTTTTTTTTTTTTTGTATTTTTACAGAATTCTATATAAAAACCTCTATTGCAACTAGCGCTGCAACCTAAATTGCAATAAAAAATCGTATAAAAAATTCATATTGCAACTAACGCTGCAACCCTTTTAGAAATCAAAACCGTAAGTTTGAAAAAAAAAAAGTTGAAAAAAGAGGTAATTCCTCAATTTTTCAAGTTATAGTTATTTTACTTTAATCAAAATTATAAAAAATTATTATCTAATTATAGAATGCAACATCTAGTAAATATCTTGGTATTTGTAGCAATAACATAACATAGTCCAATAGCATGAGATGAGAATGTACATTTGAAAACAATAGGTTCATATCATAGAAATTATTATTACACTTATAAGAATTTCAAGTTATTAATAAAATGAGCAATGCATGGAAAGGAAATTAATTTACACTTAAATTGAAGTGAGTATATATAAAACAAAATAAATTAAATGTAGGGTATCATGAAAATCCAAAATAATGAATGTGTCCACGTGTTGCCATTGGACTATGAATGCATGCCAAATTAGTCAAATAGTCAACTCTTGTATATTTTGGTTTGCTTAATTAACCACGCTGCAGAACCTTCTTACTTCTCCCTTGCGACCAGTAAGAACCTCAATGGAGCCCATCCGCACCATCGCCCTGGCAAACTTAGCAGCCCACAACGAGCCATGGCGGGCATTCAACGACACCATTCTCGATGTCGAGCCACTACTCTTGAGTGTCTGATCCGAAGTAAACAACCCTCGATGATTTTTCAACTCTGCGTAGTACACGTTATCAAGACGAAGAGGAGTGCGAGACTCAAGGGCCACGGTCGGATTAACACCGCCGTTACTCGTCATCATCGGAGGAGGAGGACACCTGGTCTTCAAAAAGGCTGCGTATCTACGGTCCATGGAAGGGTCTTGAGGATGAGTGGAATTAAAAGTGTACAAACGGTCTGAGAAGGAAGAGCAGTGGGATACTCCAATGGAGTGTGCTCCCGAGAGAGTCACCATTTCTTCGGTGGACAATCCTTTTTCTGCGAATTTTTCGATGAGTTGCTTGGCGTTGAGTGATGGAGGTGGTAGGTTTTGGCCTGCTTCGTCGCTCAGGGAGACTAGGCCGTCACGGCGTCCTGATGGGACTGCGTAGTTGATGCGTCCCGCTATGTTGGCGCTGTCACGTGCGGCGAAAGCGAGAATGTCTGCGCATGATACGGTTTTGGGGCATATGGATTCGAGTTTAGCCTTGGCTTCTTCGATTACATCGAAACCACGCAAGCTTGGGTTGTTGGCTGGATGATCTCTCTCGGCTGTGTTTCCTGGTGTGGATTGCAGTAGAACTGAACCATCACAACCCTGCATTAAATAAAAAAAATTGATCAAATTCAAAACCATATATGTTCAATATTTAGATGGTAAGACCAATTATTTTTAGCTATAACTATTATGAGAGAGGGAAGAGGTACGTAATAATTAATACGTACCCTAACAAAGCAATCGTGGAAATGTAATCTAATAAGGCCAGCAGCGAAGCCTGGATTGAGTGACACAGCTTTGTTTACAGCTCTTCTAACGATTGACTCAGCTGCTGGACAACTCCTTCTGTAAAACCCCACTTTCAGACCAGACGATCTTGATGAAGCAGCCCAGGTGGTTGAAGCTGATGATAGCAGCACTAGTACTACTATGCAATTATACACCACCGACACAGACTTTCCATAACCCATTTTTGTTGCTGCTAGCTATAAGTATACGTACGTATATATATATATATATAAACGTTATGTACTGGAGGTGAGACAAGTATTCGTATGTAGATCGTTAATTAAGTATCAATGAATACAATTGGGGGAGGAGAAATGATAGATGAAGATTGAAGATGAGAATAGGGTTTAATTATGAGGCTATTTATAGTACTTATAATTAATTAGCTAGTAGTGTGTAAAACGCAAATGGTTTTCGTTTTGCAATGGAAAACGTGTATATATATAGCTATATGTTGAAGTTTTCCAATTTTAGCACCCTGGCTTCCATCAGCTATTGTGTTTATTATTTCTTTATTACATATACTAATTAATTGGAATCATTTTCATTAATGTATACATATGTATATATATAATATAATAATTCACTACTAGTACCTTATTATATATTAACTATTTCCGTTGTTATATGTAAATTTCAAACTTAGATCAACTGGCAGCTTCAAATAAAATGGTTTATATCTTTTTTGACCAATGGAGAAGAGATGAATATAATATATTTAGTAATATACATGGACATTATGTATATTATATATTATATATATGAACTCGTTTTCATGAGATCATCACCTCATCTACATTTTCCATAGACGGCTAGGTTTATTTGCTTGAATGAGTATACACATGATTAGTTGATCAGGTCTCGTCAGCTGACTTTATTATATATATTGCTAATGAGCTTTCATTTTTATCTATATACTGCGAACAAGTCGTGTAGTAAACTGTAAAGATTTTTTCAAGGTCTATATATTAGTTGAAGACAATTAAGTACAAATATTATATTTAATATTGAGCATATGTAGTGGTCATATATGTTTGTAAGTAATCTTTCGGAGAGAGGTGACAGGTATATTTACATAGTAATTGAAGAGATCTAGCTAGACAGAGAAGTAAAACAAAATAGAGAGCTTCGTAGAAATTTCACATTAGTTTTTTTTTTTTTTTGAGATTTATTTTTTAGATGAAAGATGCCCTATATAAAGGCTGAAAGGTTGCAGGGGTCATCTCCAATTCAAACTGAAATTTCATCTAAACCCAACGCATGTTTTACAAGTTTGTGAGCAAAGGTATTGGTAGTACACTTCACATGTTGGAATGAAACATTAGGAAAATGAGACAAAGTGATCTTGATTTGAGAAATTAACTCTCCAAATAAAGAGAGATCTTCTTTGTTGGAGGCGATGACGTTCGAAATGGATTTACAATTTGTTTCGATCTGGTGTAGAGAAAAAGCTTCTTCAAGACACCAAGATAGAATTTTTAGGAGGGATTTTGCTTGATCAAGACTGGAAACATCCCCTCACTACTACAAAAATCGGCTTTAATTACCCATTTAGAGGGACTCTAAAAGTTTTTAGCATCCCCTCACTATTAACGTGAGTGACTGAAAAAGTATTATTTAGTGACTCTACATTACGGGTCATTAAAACCTTTTAGAATTTCTTAATGCGCGTCACTGTACCTTTTTATAACCCCACCTAAAGATAACAGCTACACACAAAGTGTGTCACTGTATCTATATTTTAATTTATTTTTTGAAAAATATATTCAATCAAATTAATAATTGTAAATTTTAAATAATAATTTTGAATAATAATATTAAGGGAATTCAATAAAAACAAATTGGTTTTGATACTAAAAGGTGAAATAAGAGTCCAATTTTTCCAAACAAATTATGTTACTGATTTATTCTTAGTCTGGTAAATTGTACAAAAAAAAAAAAAATAGAAAAACTATCATTTATATTTTTACAAGTTAATCTATACATTCCACATCGGTAAAATTAACAAAATTATTGAGTATAAATTATATGTGGAATAAGTTACAAACAAATTACATGACCAAAATGTAAAAAAAATACAATCATTTTTCAGATCTATTCCGCAAACTAAGCAAAAACACAATCTTAGAAACTAGTTATACTATTGAGAAAATGAAAAATACAACATAGACTAATTAAATTAGAGAAAATAAAGAACAAGGCAGCCTCAACCAGGAGAACATTAACAAAAAAATCAAAACCAAACTCAAGCCGAGTAAATCCTATAACCTTCTCACCCATCGCCTCCTCAACTCGGACTTCGGCCAACTTCGCAAACCCCAAAGGAAGTCGTTGAAGATCTACAAAGAAGAGAGAGAGAGAGAGAGAGAGAGAGAGAGAGAGAGAGAGAGAGAGAGAGAGAGAGAGAGAGAGAGAGAGAGAGAGAGAGATTATAAATTTTAAATAATAATTTCTACACCATCTACAACATGCATAAGAATGTAAGGACTATAACATACAATATGACACAAATCATAATCAATGGATTGAAGATAAATTTCCATTCTAATTTTCCAATAAGGAAAGTCTACCCTATTAAAGAATGGTGATCTACTTGTGCTTAAACCTTCTAGCATGCTATTGTGGGAATTGCTTGGAATCGACATACTCTTAGATTGTGAAATCTACCCAAAAACAAGAGTCATTGCTCTAATACTAATTGTTAGCCCACCATATGTTTCTAAGAGGGGGAGAATTAGAAATTTAAGCTAATTTTGGAAATTTGAAAACCCCAAAGATAGTTCATGAAAATATTCAAGTTTAATGCAATAACAAAGATAATTAAAAGTATAAGCAAATAACAAACTTAAAATGTAAAGAGTTTAGGATAGAAATTGCAAACTCACAATTTTACAAAGTTCGATCAAACTAAGCCACCTACGTCTTTGGTCTTTAACGATATGGACCTAGCTTTGAGTTTAATTATCGAGCCAAGTTAACAGGCTTGACTAACCTTTATAATCGGAAAAAAATTCACCAAGGTTTTTCCCAAACTTCTCACAATAGTTTTCTTCTAAGGACTATCAATCTCACTAAATTATTGAAGTGCAAATCTCACTAGATTATTGAAGTGTCAATCTCACTCTACTCAGGTTATTTACAAAATCAATGTCAACCTCACCTACAACTGAGTTATTTTTCTACCAGGATTAACCTCACCTCTCAATACATTGGATATGTAATTTTGAAATACAAAGAAAACTCTCTCTAATAAGATAAAATACAATGTGAAATCCTAGAGAGAATTGCAAGCACACTAGAGAAGATAAGAACAAGTATGGCTCAACTGTGTGTGGTTGGTGTGTATATGAAAAGATAATAATTATTTAGCTTAGAACACTTATAATGATGTTATATGATGAATAGAAGCTCAACTAACCAACGAGTTTATATAGTGTGGGAATGAAAACTAGTCGTTTATAGTTGTTAGCACATTTTTAAGGTACATTCTGTCGGGATCCAAAATTTCAAATTGGTTATAACCAAAATTCCTAATGGGAACAGGAATTTCGGATGTCTAATAGGGGCAAAAAATTTACTTTTTTGAACTACAACATGCATAATTTTTTACTGGTTTATCTGATTTCAAAAATTTCAATTGTGTTTTCTTAATTAAATGATATGTGATCTCAAAAATAAATTTATAAAAGTTAGATATTATTTTTTTGAAATAACTTGTCGCACAGGCTAGTGATCCAAACTTTTGAACTTATAAATCCTAGTGTACTATGCAAACTACTTTAACAAGACTAAATTAAATTTATATCATTTGATTGTGTATAGTCTTGATGTAGATGAGCTTCCTAGCTTGATTTGCATGTTTAGATTCAAAGTTGGCTTTTTCTGAGAATTAACTTTGATTTTGACTTTTAGGTTGACTTTTGACTTCGAGCTTTTGAAGTCCTCTTTTGGATAGGGTCTTGAATTCTTGATCTCGTGATGAAACTCTTACTCTTATGAAGTATGAAGTAATTGATATACTTGTTGAATTCAATTATTTGATTATATTTGACTTTACCAAGCAAATATTGATACTTTGTGAATTTGCTTGTAAAATGATCAAAAAAAGATTAGTAGCAAGTAATAATTAAATATTTGTTTATCATCTACATAAGTGAGTAATTGACTTGGTCAACAATATTCGAGAAGTGTTCAAATTATTTCTTGTCCCACAGTTGTGACAGGCGCATAAGGAAGGCCATTTAATATTCATTGCCAATTATTTTCACATCTTCCTTGATACCACACACTTTCAAGAAAATATTAATAGCCTTACACTCACATAAAAGCAAGGAAAATTGATTCATATAAACCTTTTGAACATTTGGTGCAAAGAGGACTCTAACACATTTTTTTTAGTGAGGTTGATATTAGCAGGCAGCCAAGCATGTGCTACTTGTTGGATTTTCTGCCCTAAAGAAAATACATTTCAATATAATCAGATTTACTAATTAATAAAAGATCAGAAATCATTCTATGTTGCATAGTTCACATGATTTATTTCATGATTATGACTAATGTATAAATTCTATTAAGTTCAGAATATATATATATTTGTTCATGATTATAGTATTGTCAACACAGTTGAATATAATCATGATTATATGTTTAAAAGTTTAAATCTCATGATTTGTCAGTTCACTGGATTTAGATTGACATGATAATCGGCGATAAGGTATACTTACACCTTGGATAGGTGTTATGTCCTTTCTAGGGCATTGGTAAAGTTTACCAGTATCGGATGTATGGAGTATACATTGGATTGAGCCAATATTGATCTTGAATAAGATATCATAAACTTATTGTTATGTCTTTCTAAGTCAATATATCATTATTGGTTGATCTTAAGTCTATAGATCTTAATCTAGATATGGTTAGGTTTAGCTTAGTTATATCATTTATGTTCTTCAAGTTGTTCATGGAAGCTAATCAATCGTTCTGGCATATATATACATCTTGGGAACATGATAGTTTAATTGAGTGGGAGCCCTGGTCATAGATGTGGAATCTATAGCTTCATAAGTATTTAGAAGTGAAACGATGATTTCCTTCAAGCTTAGCTTAATAGAGATAAATGATTGAGATCTCATTTCAGTAATTATTTTAGTTTACTGAAATATCATTTATGGGTAGCTAAGTGTTTTAAGGATAAAATACATTGAAGGGTAAAACGCTAAATTTGTCCCTTTTCGATGTAGATCATCTATAGAGGATCTTTGACTATTAGGATTATAACAATAGATAATCATAATGTATCTATATCTTGGTACATATAGAGCGTTCTATATAATTGAGAGTGCAATTCTAAATCTATAGTGGCTCAAGGTGGAATTAATAAGTTAGAGAATTCACTTTGTAAATTCTAAATCTCCTTGTTGGAAGCTCGGTTATATAGGCTCGTAGTCCCCTCACTTGTTGATATAATACTGCTTGCAAATTCAGTTAATTGATTTTAATTAATCAATTATAATTCTAAAATTAGACTGTGTCTTATTTATGAATTTTCACTAAGCAAGGGGCTAATTGTGAAGAAAAGAGGTTTTGGGGGTTAATTTATCAATTAAAAGACTTTGTATAGTCTAATTAATAAGTAATATAAATGGAAACTTTATTTGATAATTAATTATAATTATGAAATGAATAGTTTTGGTATTTATTTGATTGAATTTGAAATATGGTATTATTAAAGGAAGAAAAATTGGTTGAAATAAACTGGCAAAATTGTAACTAGAGATTGGTCCTTAACTGGCCGGCCACTCTAGTGATTTTTTGCCCAATATTTTATTATTTTTTAATCCATATAATTCAACCATAAGCCCTAGTTGAAACACTATAAAAGGAACATGATGCTCTCATCTCATCCAACTATTCATTCAACCAAATAAAACCTAGTTTTCATTCTCTGACAACTAGTAGATGAGAGACACCTTCTATAGAATTTCAAACCCTCTTTTATTGTTCTTCACCTATTCGGCCTATAGTGATAGAGTGCCATGCGCACATATAGCAAGTCAAGTACTCAATCATAGTGCGGAAGACGGTGGTAACTAACCCGAAGGAGGGTTACCAACAGTAAAGACCCTCAAAACCACTGCGGTTACTTTGTGACAACACCGGTGCAATTGCCAACAGTAAAGACCCTCAAAGCCACAAGATGAGTAAACACATTTGGAGGAAATACCACATCATCAAGGAATATGTAGCTAGAGGAGATGTGCTGGTAGAAAAGGTTGGTACTAAAGACAGCCTAGCTGACCCATTCACCAAGACATTGACAAAGACTGCATTTGAAAAGCACAGAGAAAATTTGGGTTTAGTTAAAATGTATTGTTTGTTTTAAGTTAGTGCAAGTGGGAGTTTGTTGGGTTTTGTGCCCTAACTAAAACCCTATTTTAATGTAATCTTGATTTTCATTATCAATAAAAGAACGAAAATTATTTATTACTTATTTTGTGTAATGCTTGGTTCACATTTTTATTTTATAATCATATGTTTGATAGACAAATTTTATTAAATCCTTATCACATTGATATTCATGATTATTGTGTTGTCTACACGGTGAAAAATAATCACGATTATGTGATTAAACTAATTAGTCTCATGATTTATCAGTACACTAGATTTACACTGATATGAGAAATCAAAAAATTGGTTTACTTACACTCATACAGTGGAATGTCTTTTCTAAGGCATTAGCAAAGTAAGCTTGTATTGAATGTATGGTTATACATTGGACTAGACCGATATTCACAGTGGAAAAGATATCATAAACTTACTGTAATATCTTTTCTAGGTAAATATCACTTAGTTAATCTTATATCAATGATCTCAATCCTAAGATGGTTAGGTTCAAGTTTAAGTGTATTACATGTATTCTTTGACTTGTTCGTTGAAGCTAACCAATTGGATTGTCCCAACACTTACATCTTAAGAATACGGTACTGTAATTGAGTGGGAGCGCTAATCATAGATATAGAATCTGTAGCTTCTATAAATACATAAAAATGACATGATGGTTTCCTTAGAGCTTGTCTAAACGAGTTTAAATGGTAGATTACTTATTTTAGTAATTATATTAGTTTACTAGAATATCATTTACAAGTAGCTAAGTATTTTAAGGATAAATTACATTGAAGGGTAAAATAGTAAAATTCTCCCTACTCGATGTAAATCATCAATAGAGGATCATTGATTATTTGGATTGAGACAATGGATAATTTATTGTGTATCTGTACTTAGTATAAAGCGTTCTATATAATCAAGAGTGCAATTTCGAATTTATAGTGGAGTCAAGAGGAATTAATAAGATAGAGAATTTACTCGATAAATTCTAGAACTACTTATTGGGAGCTTGATTATATAGGCCCATGGTCCTCACATTAGGTGAGATAATATTGTCTTGTAGACTCAATTAATTGATTTTATTAATCTATAGGCTTATTTGAGAAGAAAAAGGGAATATAAGGTTTTTTTATTAATTAAGAGACTTTGAAAGGTTTAATTAATAAATAAATTAAATAAAAAATTTATTTGATAATTAATTATAATTATTAACCAGATAGAATTGACATTTATAGAGCTAGAATTAAAAGATGGTATTTGTGAAAAGAAAGATAAATTTCAATAAAATAGCAAAATTGAAACCCATTGGGCCCATGAAGAATTCAACCAAGGAGGTTCAAATAAAGTCAATTTTTTTTTTTTAATTTAAAACATAACCCTAATAGCTACCATATAGCTAGAATATTATAGCTCTTATTTTCATAACATTAATTGACACTTTTTGTCAGACAAAGAGAAAATAAACAGATCTCTCTATTATTAATTCTTCTCTTCTTCTTCTCAAGAATTTTGAACCCTATAGTGAATGAGTAATTGCCCACAAAATTCAAGGCAATACTCAAGATAGTGTGGAAGATTGTGTAGACTTTTGTCACCTGAAGGGAAAAACCAGGTTCAAATCTTGATCGTACTCTGCAATAGAAATGATCAAGGGTTAGAGATCTGAACAGAAAGAGTCATATTATTCCGCTGTCATTAATGTAAGGTTTTCTACAGCTTTATGTGTTTAATTCATTGTTTTTAGAAAATTCATACTATTTGAGACTCATTTTGGAGACACCCACCAGATTTGTCATTGTTGGAAAGAATTTCATTGAAATCTCCAATAGTTAACTAAGGTTAGAGTGGATCAACATCAGCAAAGCGTTGAAAAAGAGTCCAAGAGGCAGACTTATTACTTGTTTCAGGTGCACCCTAAAAACCAGTAAAATGGAAGCTCGGGCTTTCATTAAACATCATATAGCAATCAAAGAAAGTGGATCCATAGTTTAACAAAGTAACATCAATATCATCATTCCATAGGAGCATGAGGCCACCACTAAGCCCCGCCCTAGGAGCTTCAATACCATTCGAGAAATGTAAAGATTGTTGGAGACAAGAAATCAAATTAACACGGAGATTTATTTCCATGAGAAACAAAACATGGGGCGATTGTTGTTGAACAAGCAATCGTAGATGTCTAAATGCACTCGGGTTCCCCAAAACCCGTGCATTCCGACTAAGGATTTTCATGATGAGTTGCGAGATTGCACAACAACCTCCACAATTGAGTCATTTGAGAAACCAAAAGCCAAAGAGTTAGAAACTAGAATCTCCAAACTTTCTTCCCTTGACAATGAGGAAGAGGTTGTTTCTTTAATACCACAACATCTCTTCAACATTTTTCTCATTGAGAAAGCATCATTTGGCCTCTTGACATTAAGGTTTGGTGATGTGTTTTTCTTGTTGGCATTTGAGAGAGTGGCAGTGGGGTGGAGAAAACCAGCAGAAGTAAATATTATTGATGGTGTGAAAATGCATTGTTGAAAGCTAAAGACCTGATGGGTAGAGGTTGTCTAGGGTTCATAGTTACTGCAGTGGACACTAGCCAACCTGTGACATCAGGGCCTGAAAATACGAGATTGGTATGCGAGTTTCTTGATGTCTTTCCAGAAGATCTACCGGGATTGCCACCTGTGCGGGAGATTGAATTTGTTATTGAATTGGCTCCGGGAGTGGATCTAGTGTTTAAGGCACCGTACAGAATGGCTCCAGCTGAGTTGAAGGAATTGAAGATACAGTTGCAAGAATTATTGAATCTGGGATTCATTAGACCGAGCTACTCACCTTGGGGTGCTCCGGTTTTGTTTGTGAAGAAGAAAGACGGAACCCTGCGAATGTGTATTGACTACCGGGAGTTGAACAAGCTTACCATTAAGAACAAGTATCCTTTACCTCGAATTGATGATCTGTTTGATCAACTGAAGGGGAAGACGGTCTTTTCCAAGATCGATCTTCGTTCAGGCTATCATCAGCTGAGAATTCGAGAGGAAGATATCCCAAAAACTGCGTTTCGTACTCGGTATGGACACTATGAATTTCTTGTGATGTCTTTTGGACTCACTAATGCCCCGGCGGCATTCATGGATTTGATGAACCGGGTGTTTAAAGATTACCTGGATAGGTTCGTGATTGTGTTTATTGACGACATCTTGGTGTACTCTGAGACCGAAGAAGAGCATGAGTTACATCTCAGAGCGGTTTTGCAAAGATTACGAGATCACAAGCTTTATGCTAAGTTCAAAAAGTGTGAATTCTGGTTATCTCGTGTCTCATTTTTGGGGCACATAGTGGATAAAGATGGGATCATGGTGGATCCGGTCAAAATTGAAGCTGTTCGGGATTGGCCAGCACCGAAGTCAGCTACGGAGGTCAGAAGTTTTCTGGGTTTGGCTGGTTATTATCGTCGATTCGTTGAGGGTTTCTCAAAGATCGTTGTACCCTTAACGGAGCTGACCCAAAAGAACCAGAAGTTTGTTTGGACTGATCGGTGTGAGAAAAGTTTCCTGGAGTTAAAGCAACGCTTGATTACCGCTCCTGTACTAACTCTTCCTTCAGATAAGGAAAAGTTTGTGGTATATTGTGATGCCTCGAGACAGGGTCTCGGCGTGTGCTTATGCGAGTTTGGGAGGGTAATAGCTTATGCTTCTCGGCAGTTAAAGGAGTACGAGCAGAGGTACCCTACTCACGATTTAGAACTCGCAGCAGTGGTATTTGCGCTAAAGATTTGGCGGCATTACCTTTATGGCGAGAAATGTGAGATATACACTGATCATAAAAGTCTGAAATACTTCTTCACCCAGAAGGACTTGAATATGAGACAAAGACGTTGGCTAGAATTGGTGAAGGATTATGATTGTGAGATCCTTTATCATCCTGGTAAAGCCAATGTGGTTGCTGACGCTTTGAGTAGAAAAGGTCAGAGTCAGTTGAGTACTATGAAGCAAATCTCCCGACAGTTAGCAAATGAAATGACTCGAGGTCAGATTGAGTTGGTTGTGGGGCAATTGGCTAATATTACCCTACAATCCACTCTTTTAGAGAGAATTAAAGAAGCACAAAAGCAAGATTCAGAATTGATAAAAACCCGAGCTAGGGTTTCGGCCGGGAAGGCTAGTGATTTTTCAGTGGAGGAAACGGGAATGTTGAGATTTGGGAATCAAATTTGTGTGCCTATGGATGAGAACATCAAGAAAGAAATCATGGATGAGTCTCACACGACTCCTTATTCAGTTCATCCAGGGTCGACAAAGATGTACCAAGACCTAAAAGCCATGTTTTGGTGGCCAAGTATGAAGAATGACATCGCTGAGTATGTTGCAAAGTGCCTTACGTGTCGACGAATCGAAGGCCGAACACCGGCGACACTGCGGGGTTCTTGCAAGCTGAAAATACCGAATGGAAATGGGAAGATATAACTATGGATTTCGTGGTAGGTATGCCTAGAACCACGGGACGAGTTTGACTCTGTGTGGGTCATAGTGGACGGATTTACAAAGTACGCTCACTTTTTACGTTCGGACGAACTTCTCCATTGATCGGTATCTTTGAGTTATATGTCGAGAGAAATTGTTCGTACCGCATGGTGTCCCAAAGTCCATTGTATCGGATAGAGATCCGATGTTTACATCCAGATTCTGGGAAAGTCTGCATCGAGCTATGGGAACTCGGTTAAAGTTCGGCACAGCTTTTCATCCTCAGACGGATGGACAATCCGAGAGGACCATTCAGATTTTAGAAGACATGCTACGGGCATGCGTGCTTGACTTTGAAGGATCATGGGTAAAGTACCTTCCCCTGATCGAGTTTTCTTATAATAACAGCTATCAGGCAACAATCGGGATGGCTCCTTATGAACTTTTGTATGGAAGAAAATGTAGATCGCCCATTCACTGGGATGAAGTGGGTGAAAGAAAGTTCTTGGGTCCCGAAGTTGTTCAGAAAACAAGTGAGGCAGTTGATAAGATTAGAGTGCGAATGCTCGCGGCTCAGAGTAGGCAAAAGAGTTATGCCGATCCAAAGCGTCGAGATATTGATTTTCAAGTCGGGGACATGGTATTTCTCCGAATATCTCCGATGAAAGGCATAAAACGCTTTGGGAAGAAAGGAAAGCTTAGCCCGAGGTTCATTGGACCTTTTGAAATCCTTGAGAGGATAGGGCAAGTAGCGTACAGGTTGGCTATGCCCCCGGCAGTTGTTGTACATAATGTGTTTCATGTTTCAATGCTTCGAAAATATGTCTCAGACTCGTCCCATGTTCTGAGTTATGAAGCATTGGAACTTCAACCGGACTTGTCATACGAGGAACAACCAGTGCAAATACTTGATAGAAGAGAAAAAGTCTTGAGAAGCAAGACAGTGGCACTGGTGAAAGTACTGTGGGGGAACAATAAAGTAGAAGAGGCAACCTGGGAACTCGAGACGGATATGCAGCAGAAATATCCGGAGTTGTTCAGGTAAATTTCGGGACGAAATTTCTATAAGGAGGGGGTAATTGTAATACCCGGAATTAAGAAATGGATTAGCAAAACCCTAACTAGATAATTATGTATAATTGAGGAAATTATATTATTATATAATTTAATATATGTGATTTTATATGAATTTTAATATATTAAAGACCTCGTTAGTGAGCCAGGGGCATTTTGGTAATTATGACCCGAGAAGGGTAAATTGTTGAGATTAAATTAATTACGTGCTTAATAGAACTATATTATTATATAGTATGCCTGTGTTGTCTTTTCAGGTGTGTTCTGACAGGTTAGCACGGTATAGTCACACCCGGGAATTTCGGGCCGAACCGGGTTCGGGCCCGAAATGTAAATTGGATTGATTATTTGGCATTTTATTTGATGAATGATAATCTGAAATTTATTTGGATATAATTGAGTGTGAAATGGCAAAATTACCCTTGTGTGGGTGAGTGTGTGTGGATTTAAGCCATGGGGGCATTTGGTCATTAGACCTTTATTTTCTAAGTTTGTTAAAAATGAATTTTGAGGAAAATAGATTGATAATTTCTGGTTAATTCTCTCTCTCACCCTCTCCCTCTCCCTCTCTTACCCTTTTGTTTTTCAAAACTTGAATTATTGAAGAAAAAGCTTGGTTTTTGGTTTGATTGAAGCTTGATTTTGGAGGAAGATCATTGCTCTTGTTTTGTTGAGAATCAAGGTAGTTTTTATGATCTTAACCTTATTTTAATTGCTGAAATATTGTGGGTAAAAGCATGTTTGGGTTTGTGAATTGCATGTTCTTGATGATGATTAAGAAAGGTTGCATAATAGTGGTTTCTTTGATTAGTTTAAGCTTGTTAATCTTGTGCAATTGAGCTTCTATTTATTGTATGCTTTGTTGTTGAGCTTGGGCTGAGGTTGTATGGTATTTTTAGTTGGATTTTCATGTTAAAATGGTGTTATGCTGCTGGATTTTTATTAGGTTTGTGTTGGATTGAGTTCATGTTCTTGAACTTGAGATTTTGATGAGTTGAGCATGAGTTTTAAGTCATTTATGTAATCTGAATTTTTGGATTTGATGCATGAGATATGTGTTTTTGATCCTCTGAGATATGCTAGCAGCTCTATTTCATGATTTTGAGTTATATGCATGTTTGGGTTGAATTGGGGGTGAGTTTGGCATATTTTCGAAGCTGAAATTTGGGTTTTCTGGGTTTTTAAACCCAGTGGTCGCGACCATGGTCGCGACCACGATAATGACAGATTATTTTTTTTTTAAGTTTTTGTTTTTGCCATAACTTTTGATTCGGGACTCCGTTTGGGACGTTCTTTATACCGTTGGAAAGCTCTTTTCGAGCTCTATGTGATTATATGTGATTTGGATGCCAATTTTATATTTTTGTGGAAGTGAGATTTAGGGATTAAGCCTATTTGTGTAAATCCCGGTATTGTGACCAGGATTACCAGCACCTGGTCAGGAGCACCCGGGGATTTGGAATCTCTACTATTGCGGGACAAAAGGTAAGACAGTGATTAGCACGTAGAGTATGCGCAGTGGCACTTATGTTGAGAATGATATGTATGAATGTTAAGTAACCGGGATTAGGGTTATTACCCTAATAGGAACGGTCTAATAGCCTAGGGTTATTACCCTAGTGATATATGTGTATAAATGCCATGCCATGTTAATTGAAATGAGATTTAAGGATTATGTGCTCAAGGCATAATCAGGTTGGACTCGGTACTCATAACCGAGATGAACCGCTTCTAAGGCCTTAATGTATTTAGACGTGTGAGAGTAACACGTGGATCTACGTCACGTAGATTTAATTAGATGTGTGAGCGCAACACATAGGTCTACGCCACGTAGACATAAATGGGCATGATGAAATAATGATCAGGTTTGTGCTATACAGACATATGTGAATGAGCATAATATATTTGTTATGATTTATCTTGTCTTCTTGGGCTTGGCTCACGGGTGCTCTCTTGTGCGGGGAAAGGGTAAGGCATTAGTTGATCAGCCATGAGTTTCAGGAGCAGGGCGAAGAATGTACATGTTCATGCCACTTCAGACCAAGCGGGTTATGGGTCTAACAGTGTTGACTTTTGTATTCTGTTTTGCCGCTTAGGTCGGCTAGTAAGAAAGAGCTTGTAATAATTTTGTAAATATTTTTGGGATCCCAACTATGTTTGAAAAATTTTAAATATATTACAAGTTTATTTTCAGTCTGTTTAATATAAAACTTTAAATTCTGCGCTGTTTTTAATTAGTAATCCCGGTTAGGGGATTAGGGTTTCATAATCTTTTTGGGTAGCGTGCCTAATTATTTAGGGCATTACAGTCAGTGTTATTGGTAGAATGGTGGAAATGGCTATGTTAATGGTTGGCAGCAAAGGTGAAATAGATGCAGTGGTTATTGCTATTAAGAACTTGGTATTAAAAGCATTTGGAAGAGGGTTACTGAGTAGATTGGTATTGATCGAGTGGGATCCAAATGAAGGCTTCTGTGGAATTGAGTGTTCTCCTTCAAACAGCGGTCATGGTTGAGCTATACCCCGCGCAAGCAAGCCAGGGTGACTAATTGTGAGAGCGTTGTAGGCAAGCCTCATGATAAAAGGCCACGCATTACCTTCAGAGAAATCTGCATGGTATCGATCGTAGCTGTTTGTTGGGAGTTTTGCACCTTTGAGCCATGGACCATAAGGGAGGTCATCATCATTTCTACTATCAATACGCTCCATAAAAGAAACACGCTGCTCAAAAGATGACTAATACATCCACATTTGAAGTAAAATTTAGGGAGTCTTTTATAGCTGTATTCGATCCAACATTCATTCCTAATTTTTAGTAAGTGAATCATTGGTCCTCGGGGTAGTAGTTTAAGGATAGAGAGTTTGACTCGGACACACAAAAAAGAAACCCATCCTTCATTAGTAGAATCTTCAAAGACTTATGAATTCTCCAATTGTGTTGCCAAGAGCCTCAGCCAAAGCAGAAGACTTGCTAAGGAAAGGCAAGTGGTAAATTTAAATCAAAAAAGGATTGTAGATCATATCTTCCTTTGTGATATTTTACAGAACACCTAGCGCATATAAAATGATTAGATGATTATAATTTCTTGTAAAGACTCAACGTTTATCTCCTTCACAACCAAATGCAATGTGAAATGGGTCTATTTTGTAGTCAGTGATTGTAACGGAAAGCGTCCCTTCCAGTGACTCGATATTTAATCATAGAAACCCGACCTAAAAATTGTTTTTTCAGTAAGAACACGAGCTAGTAGCACATGGACAAGTCATGGTGCAGGTGAAGAATTTGGTACATCAGGAAGGGTTAATATCGAACTCTCCTCATCAGTGAGGGAGAGAATGGAATTCAGATGGTTCATGAAAGGTTCCATTAGAAACTGGTTACATAATATATGAGGAAACATGATAAAGCAGTCATTGGGATTCAGTGGAGACACGCCAATGTTGGAGAAAACATAGGGACAGGAACACTTACGGAGGAAAAGATTTTGATAATAAACGAAAACAAAAGGGAAGTAGAAGAAGATAATTTTTTGGAAAATGAAGTTAAACAGTTAAAAAGAACATAGGTGGTGTTTGGTTTGATGTAATGTAATGGTAATGATAATAGTAATGGTAATGGAATGGAATAACAATGGTAATAGAAATTGATTACAATATTTGGTTTGTAGTTGGAATGAATATTGTAATCAGAATTATTGTGTTTGATTTGGTATGAAAATGTAATGGAATAAAATATGTATTGACTAAAATTATCCTATTGCTTTTATTATAAAATTATAAAATATTTTAAAAAACAAAAAGTAATATAGACTTTGACTTATTTTTATTATATTTTTATTAAAATATTTTTTTTCTTTGTAATGAAGTGTAATCGAAATAAGATTACATTAGTTTTGGTATATAATGATAGGGAAAATCTAGTGTACTCTCCTCTCTTTTTACCTCATGCCATAAGGAAGTTAAACTCACCAATAAGAATAAAAAAAAAATTGTACACTTGATATCAGTGTACTACATTACAGCTAATTTTTTTTTAAAAAAAAAAAATAATAAAAAATAAAACTACTTTATTTCAATAAATAAAAAATTTATGGGTGTTTTAAAAAAAAAAAATTAATATTTCATTAAAAGCAATTCATTACATTTGTAATACTATAAATTATTTACAAATTTTTAAAAATTTATATAATATTCCAATAACAATAATATACACTATCATATAACAAAAGAAGAAATTATACTCACTAAGAAATTTTAAAAGTTGATTACTTAAATATGACACTTTTAAGTTTGACCAATTTATATAACATTTTTCTATTTTTAGGTATTTTTATGATATTTGATATGTCATATATATGTAAATTAGGTTTTCAAAGCCTATATTTAATATTTTTATTTGTTTAGGTAGTTTTATTTGGTATTGGTGCCGGAAAAGTTACTGAAGTAGACTGTCAGCACCAGAAAAATTGTCAGAGCAGCTGCCGATATCGGAAAAGTTGTCGGAATTGCTGCTGGCGCCAAAAAAGTTGTCGAAATTGGCATTGTCGCTGAAAAAATCACTGGAAAAATCACAAAGAAAAAATCATCGAAAAAATCACTAAGTCTTGGTGATTTTTTCGATGAGTTTTTTGGCGACAATACTAATTCCGACGATTTTTCCGGTGCCAACAGCAGCTTTGACGACTTTTCCGACACCGGCAGCTACTTCGACGATGAAAAAAAATGCTAATCTAGAAACTCATAAAATCTATTAATCAATAAAATGAAAGAAAAATAGAGATTCCCACTCCAATTATTGATGTTTTTATTGTAAATTCTTGAGTGATCCAAATCACTTTGTAATAATAATAATAATAAGACAACGTAATATAACAGTCAAAATTGATAAAAAAAAATGACTTGATAAAAAAAAACCTCTAAAATTCATTGATGAATAAAAGAAAAAAAAATTCCCAGAAAAAAAAAAGAAATAAAAAAATGAAAAAAAAAAACACTAGTTTAATATATCGAGTGAGAAAAAAAAAGGGGGTTTTCATTTTTACACTTCAAAATAGTTTTTTTTTTTTTTTGCATTTTTAAAGAATTCTATATTAAAATTCTTATTGCAACTAGCGCTGCAACCTAAATTGCAACAAAAAATCGTATAACAACCTACATAGAAACCACCGGAGAAACCACTTTAGAAACCCAAACCTTAAATTTTTTTTAAAAAAAAAAAAAAAAGTTAAAAAAACAGTATATGGAGTAATTCCAAAAAAAAAAAAATAGAGCAATAGTAATATTGGTGCGGAAACTATGAAGATTTACATGAGAGTTAACTTAAAAAAATAATAATTTAAATTAAAAATTAATAAATTTTTAATTATTAATATTATTTTATTTTTTAAAATAAATATATAATTAAATATTATTATAATATATATAAAGTTTTAATGGTATACAAGCAGTCTTATCGTAAGAGTATACACCTTATATCATAATAACCACATGATCTAAAATCAATGGTCAAAAAAAGTTCCCTAGCCGTAGGAAACTTTTGCTAGTTCCTACCATAGTCTTGCCCTATAATGATATTACAATACTTAATTTAATAAGCATTATTATGATTACTAAACATGAAATTTTAAAATAGTATTTTTGAAAAATTAAATTTATAAGCAAAATGAAATTTATAGGTCATCAAAATGTAAATAAAACATCTACGTCAAAAAAAAAAATGTAAATAAAACATTAAAAAAAAAATTGTATTTATGGAAAAACTCCCCGAAAATAAGCGCCGTTTACTCAAGGAGGGGTGAACTCTGAACCAGGCGAGCTCGCAGCAAACCAAAAATGGAGAAGAAGCGCTGCAGTTTCTGGCTTCCCAAAAAGAATCGATTTTGTGCTAACACCCTTCTCAACGAGTCCTTGTGAGATATTATTCACTCTCTTCTCCATTCTTTGATTCCTTATATTCCATCTTACTCAAATTCTGATTATGTGATAGGTTCTGCGGTAACCACACTCCCAGGTCCGACGACCAGTGGATCCCATGCCCTATAGACCCTTCCCAGTAAGTCCTTTTAATATTATTGCTCTTTCAATCTTGACAGCTCTCTTCTCTATCTCTGAATTGTTTTTTGTAAATCTCTTGTTTGTTTTCCTTTACAGCTCCGTACTCAAAGAAAATCTTGAAAGCCATGTAAAGAGATGCCCATACATGAAACAAGTTCAGTCCTTGACTGTCCAAGCCTTCTACCAAAAAGGTATAAATTCTGGCACAGAAGGATCCACAGAAGAGGACCGAACAATCACAGCTTCAAATGGAAACTTAGCATTGCCTGATGATAAGCTAGATTCTGGTGTTGCCGAACATGTTACTTCAGAGCTTAAGAGGAATGCTGTTCATAGCTTGAGCGTATCTCAATTTTGCAAACTAATTGAGAAGATTGAGTGTATTCATGAGTCGGTTTGTAAGGACATTCGGGACTCGTACAAAATCCCTGAAGCTTGTGAAAAGTGGATTAAAAGAGAATTTGATGGGTATATATGAGTTGGAAAGTTTATTGTTTTCGTGAGTTTGTTAAGGTCTTTTAGTTTGTGAAAAAGAAAATTTAGTTTCTTCGCAGGAAATTGCCATTTCAAGAAAAGCATGTTGCGCAACAGGCTTCGATTCTTGGTAACTTGGAAGAAGTTGGAATATTGAAGTGTTCTAATGGGAGTGAGAGGTGTGAGCTTGAAGGGTCTTTAGGTGATAGCAGCATTGTCCCTGCAGTGGTTGAGTTTGGAGCTGGTAGAGGGTACTTGACACAAATGCTGGCTGATTGTTACGGTATTGAAAAGGTGTTTTTGGTGGAGAGAAAGTCATACAAGCTTAAGGTTAGTTGGTTTGAATATGAATCAAATGCAATCTTCATCCTAGGCTTAGATTTCCTTGTAATAAAAGTTATAAGATGTTTTGTAGTTTAGACCTTATTTATTGTCTTATTTTATGTCAATGCTATTTCTAGGCTGATCGATCCTTGCGACAGAAAGAGAAGTTGATATTAGAGCGTTTGAGAATTGACAGTAAGTTTTTCTTTAACTCTCTTCTTTTCATTTTTTTTTCCCAAAGGAAAGTCCCATTATCTGTCCTACCTTCATTTAAGTTTTGATATTCCAAATGTTGTGTGTAGTCAAAAAAATATATCAGAAATGTTTGAATGGATGCTTGTTGAGTTGTTCTCAACAATATATTACTTGTAAAAGTACATTATCTACTTCTGTTATTCAAATTAAGCTGTTCTCTTGTTTAGTCAAGTCTCCTTCCAAATAATTTTCTGTTCTTGGGAAAAGTTAGGAATTTTTCACTTTACTACCTTTTTTTTTCTTCCTATTTTATGGAAAATATCACTTTAGTGATGTGAATGATGGAGAAGATAACATAGCTTTGAAGTGATTTTGGTTTCTGAAATTATTCAGCCAACCTTATTTGCCTGCTTGTAGACTGTAGATGGATGCTATGCTTGTATGTAGTCTCCATCCCACTTTTCTTGTGCAGTTGAAGATTTAAACTTGAGTGCTGTTGAGTCTCTAAGGGGGTTTCCATACCTGGCCATTGGTAAACATCTTTGTGGACCTGCAACAGGTAATCATGTACATTAGCAGTTACATGTGATGTCCACAATAGTTGTTTCAGTTGTATTATAAAGCAACTCTATTGCTGCAGATTTGACCCTTAGATGTTGCCTTGCGGAGAACTTTAACCAAGAAACCGTAGCAGGGTTTACTGTGGACCCGAAACTGAGAGGCTTAGCTATAGCTACATGTTGCCATCATCTTTGCCAGTGGAAAAACTACATAAGTAACCAACTGGTCATGTATTACAAATATTTATTGGGTAGTAATCTGAATTCTTTTGCTTTGAACTGACTGGTTGTGAGAAATTTGGCTCGCTGTAGATAAGAAGTACTTTTCAAATTTGGGGATCACAAAGGAAGTATTCCATGCAATTACATGGTTTACCAGTTGGGCAGTCGATGCTGATCATGGTTCAGATCTTGCTGATGTAACTAACTACAATTTCCAGCCACAATCCATGTATGTTTTTTCTAATATGTTTTGAACCATAATGATGTTTCTGGATGGCACTGCCCATTTTCCTTTCATATTGTCTGAACAATGATTTGTTATACACATCTTACTGTCCAGGGGAACTAATTTTAGTGGGAATAAGGGAGTCGAAGAAATGACAAGGAATATGAAAGCAGTTGAAAGAGCGGTACTCGGGTTTAAGTGCAAACAAATTATTGACATGGGTAGGATGATGTGGTTGAAGGAACGCGGATTAGAAACTCAGTTTGTCAAATACGTTCCATCTACCATCTCTCCAGAAAATCATCTACTTGTTGCAGGATGCATCGATGGTATGTTGTGAGATTTTTTCATTGTACCCTTATCAGGGGAAGATTTTGAATTTGATTGGAGTTCAAAAAATTTACGGAATAGTATTCTACAACTGTGGAGCTTGAGATAGAAGAGTAGAGTATGGCATTTTGAGGTTGTAAAATGTTCAAATTACATCTTAAAATGTTCATTTTGATTTTGATTGGAGTTCATTTTGATTTGAGAGCTTAGCTTGGTTTTGGTTCATTTTCGTATTGATGTTCTGTGGGAAAATTTAAACTAATGTGAAGAATTAAAACTAACTCAAATTCAAATTAAGAAAGAATATATCAGCAAAACACAATCTAAGAATTGAGGAGAAAACAAAGTACAATAGAGAAATCAAATAAAGCAAGAAAAATGTAAAATTAATATCAAGAATTATATTAGTTTAAGTCTGATAGATTGATGTGATCTAAGGTTCTACTCCAATTTTGGAAACCCACCGTAAACTTCTTTATGATTGAGCAAGAACACAAGTACAATTTTCAGCAAAAAAAAAAGAAGAAGAACATAGGTACAATACGATCGAGAGAATTTTCTGTTTGTATTCTTTCAAAATGTTTATCTCTTTGTCAATGCAAATTTTTGTTAATTAATAAATGAGCCTTTTTTGTAAGAATTTAGAACTTTTTGGTTTAGCCTGGTGCTCTTTATATGAGAAAGCTTACAGAAGATTTAAGCCAAAGTAGGTTAATATCCCTTGAAATGAGGAGATATCACCAACTTTTCACATATTAAATACAGAGAAAATAACCCATTAATCTTTCTTAAAGAATAAGTAAATATCTGAAGTTGAGCCCCTACTTTCGTGTGTTGTTGGAGTGAATTTGTAGCTGAGAGTGAAGCACTGTCTGTCCAGGGTGAAAGTTAGAGACACCAATTGTGTTTGCCAGAGAGGAAGCTGACTGGCCTACCATTTGCTAGAGGCTCGTTGGCCAATGCTTCACTATGGTCGGCTAGGGGTGGTCCGGCCAGACCCTCTTGGTTGGCCATTTTGTTGTCTCTTTGTCCTATTTGATCATTTCGACTCTTCATCAACTGGTACGTTATTCATGTTGACTTAGTCCTCTTACTTACAGGTTGTACTTCATGTGACATTAATCTTACCTATGTGGAAAAAATTGAGATAACACTCATATTACTCTATATTTTATAAAATATGCTTTAAATAATTACAATCTAAATTTCTAGAATATTACACTATGATATCCAAACATCAGGCCCTATAATTGGGTTAAGCTCCAATACAGGTCCTTACTATGTGTGTTTTTAGTCTATAGCCTCTCCCATAAAGGGTAGAAATCTCTGTCTAAAGATAGAAGACTATACATCTCTTATTTGATGAATTTATTTTTCTTTTTTCACAAGCAGCATTTATGGATCAATCCAACTCTTCTCTGTCCACCAATCCAACTCCTACCTCTCTTAACATCTCCACCATAATTCTTACCTTCAATACTAGTTTTCACCCTTCAAATCCCACTAATCCACCCAACCACCACATCCTATGCCACCACCACCAAATCCTCCTCAACCACAAACTGAACTTGTTTTCATCATTGGTACTTCCCAACCTGAGCCTCTCCCGACTTCTCCCACTCCACAACAAGTGTCTCTTCCTCAAACCACATCTGAGATACAACTTCCCACCACTACTACTGCTACACTAATCACTGTAGCAACTAATAATCACCCTAACTGCACAAGGTCCAACTGGTATCACTAACCCTAAGGTCCTTATGGCTTCTCTACATCAAGAATCTATCAAATCTGCTATGCAAGATAGCAAGTGGATTGCTTCTATGAACACTAAGTCTTATGCAATAGTCAAAAACAAAACTTGGGTGTTAGAACCTCTTCCTGATGGTTAAACTCCTATAGGGTGTAAATAGGTATATAGGATAAAGGAAAATGCAGATGACACAATCCCCCAATAAAAAGCTGGATTAATTGCCAAAGGGTATCATCAAGAGACTGGAATTGATTACAATAAAACATTTAGTCTAGTCATAAAACCAGTTATCGTTCAGATTGTTCTTACAATTGCTATTCCAAAAAGGTGGTGCATAAGGCATTGGATGTTAATAATGCATTTCTAAATGATGATTTGTAAGATAAAATTTACATGGTGCAACCCCCTAGTTTCATAGATCCAGAACATCCTGATAAATTTTACAAACTTACCAAAGCCTTCTATGGCTTAAAACATGCACTAAGGGCTTGGTTTAAGAAATTATTCACTATTCTACTTAAGCTTGATTTTATTTCAAAAAGGTCAGACTCATTTCTCTGTGTTAAAACTTCATCTACATTCATTCTCTATGTTCTTACCTATTAAGATAATATTCTCATCACTTACAATAATGACAGAGTTGTCTCCACTTTCGTAAAAACTTTGAGCAAAACTTTTGTTTTAAAGGATCTTAGATCCTTATCATATTTTCTAGGCATTCAAGCTATTTCAAATGATATAGAGACTCTACTTTCTGAACAAAAAATATATTCAAGATATTCTATGTGTAAAGCTGAAATGCAGGGTGTAAAGACACAAAACACTCCCATGAATAATGGATTAAGGCTCTCTCATTATGGCAGTGACCCTTTGGCAGACCCAACTCTTTAAAGATCTATAGTTGGTGCTCTCCATTATGCTTGCATAATCAGACCAGAGATTGCTTTCAGTGTTAACAAGGTTTGCCAATTTATGCAAAAAAAAAAAAAAAAAAAAAAAAAAACCATTAGATAGCAGTAAAAAAGATCTGAGATACTTGGCAGGAACTTTAAATTATGTCCTGCAAATGAATTTTGTGTCTTCTCTTCATCTTCAAGCCTATTAAGATGCTGATTGGGAAGCCGATCTTGATGATAGAAGATCAACAATTGACTATTGTGTATTTTTGGGAGAAAATTTAGTGGCTTGGCTGTCAAAGAAACAAAGCACCATTTCTAAGTCTTCCACTGGATTTGAATTCAAAAGCATGGCAGCAATTGTTTTTTAAATCACATGGATCCATCTCTTCTCTCAGAACTTCAATTGATGTCCTCTCTCTCCCTCAGTTTGTGTGACAATCTCAATTCTGTTATGTTAGCAGCAAAGCTGGTTCTTCATGCTAGAACAAAGCATATTGAGATTGACATATACTTTGTTCGTGTCAAAGTCCTCAACAAAGAAATCCAAATCTCTCATGTTCTAGCAGACCACCAAGTTGCATACTGCCTCACCAAACCTATATTCAGCAATTACTTTCCAAAGCTTAGATACAAACTAAGTGTTTTATGTTAAGGGAAAAGAAGTTGAGTTGTTATAAACCAATTGTATTTTTCAGTTATATCTTTTCATTCGGTTATTAACTGTTTTCAATTAGTCAACTTCTCTTTTAGTTTCAGCTCTTGTATAGATACTTGAACTCTGTAATCTTGTTCAATCAATGAAATGCTTTTTTTTTTTTATCTTTCTTCATTTTCTTTCTGTCTCAACAATCTTTACATATATAAGATTTTATTTTTACTCATAACACCACCAATCAGCCCAATTCACCATTAATTTTGGGGCATGCTCATTATTGAGGTTCGATTTATGAGTTTGAGGGGATTAATTTTTAGGTTGAAGGGTGAGACGATATCTTGATTCTTTCGGTTTAGATCAAGTTTAATCAATTTATTTAATTTTTATAAATTAATAAATGGAAAGAAAATAAGGTAATTAATTTGTATACTACATGTGTCCATTAAACTAACAAAAACTGAGTAGGTATCAACAAAATGATAAAAAAAAAACTGAGTTTTAAATATTTGATTTTTAGTATTATTAGTAATAATACAAATAAAATAAGGATTTGTGGTGCAAATTCTTCTTAAGCATTTTTTCTTTTTAAAATTATTATATTAAAAAATTGTAAAAATTTGGAGATGCGGGGTATCGAACCCCGTACCTCTCGCATGCAAAGCGAGCGCTCTACCATGTGAGCTACATCCCCTGCTATATCATCTCCAATCTTAAAACAACACAAACAAGAACACCTTTCCTTGTAACCCACGACACGCCACATACAATATCTTGACTTTTATAAATTGAGATATTAAAAATTTAAAACCAGTCTTCTTTGTACTAAAAACCGAAATAAAAAAAACCAGTCTTCTTTCAGTAATTATCAACAATTTTTTTTTTTTTTGTCATTGTGTGTCTCCTAACACAACAACTCCCACCATATTGCAGAAACAAGCTAGCCAGTGCTCACATAGCTAATGTGAACCGAATATTTAAACAAAGCAATTCTAAAAGCACACACAGAACTTCGTCATCACTTACGACACCGTATCATATATCTCTTTAAAGTTTAATCTGATATATATAATATTTATATATTTATGTATAAATACTACATTCATCCTCTTAATCCTCAGTCCTCACCACCACACTCTTCTCTTACTATTCCACTCTCTCTCTCTGCTGCTGCTACTTCAATGGAACCCAATGGCACCATCCTCTTCACCACTGTAGGAAGGCCTGAATACGGCTTCGATATCTTCACTGTCAAGCTCCAATCTCATCAACTCACTGGCCCAGAACGCCGCCTCACCGATGGCCACTCCGTCAACTTCAACGCTCAATTCCTCGACGAAGAAGACGATACCAACACCATCGTTTTTGTATCCGAGAGAACAGGTTCCCCTCGAATCTACCTCACTCGTCCGGGACTTCCTCACCCCAGACCATTGCCTTCCGTCTCCGATAGCCTCTTCCATGACCGACCTATTATCAAAAAAGATAGGCTTTACTTCATATCTGCTCATGAAAAGCCTGAATCCGTTTTTAAAAGCTGGTCCGCTTTATACTCTGCTTCTCTGGTTCAAGATAAGGGTGAAATTACCAGATTGACCCCGTACGGATGTGTGGATTACAGCCCTGCTGTTTCCAGCTCTGGTAAATTCGTCGCCGTCGCTTCGTACGGATCCCGCACTTGGGGCGGCGAGTTTAATGAGCTCAACACTGATATTGTTGTATTCGATTCATCCGATCTTAAAAACAGAGTAGTCGTTTCCGAACGAGGTGGTTGGCCTTCTTGGTCCGGTGATTCCGCCATTTACTTTCATCGTAAAGCCGATGATGGTTGGTGGAGCATTTTCAGAGTTGATTTTCCAGAAAATCTCTCTTCGACTACGGAGTTTCCAATCGCTCCGATTCGAGTCACGCCATCCGGTCTCCACTGCTTTACTCCAGCAGCTATGCACGACAGCGGAAAAGTTGCCGTAGCTACACGACGGCACAGCACTAAATTCCGCCACATTGAGATCTTCGATGTGGAGTCAAACACTTTTACTCCGATTACCGAGACACTCAACCCGAATATCCACCATTACAACCCGTTCGTCTCGCCGGACTCTCAATCTCTGGGGTACCACCGGTTTCGAGGTCAGTCGTGTGCAAATGGCGTTTCAAAGATTCCGCGCTTGGATCAGGTGACGTCCGCGGTGAAAGAACTCCGAATGTTGAGAGTTAACGGTTCGTTTCCCTCCGTCTCGCCTGACGGTGATCTCGTCGCAATCAACCATGAGTTTAACGATAACGGCGGTGGCCTATGGATCGTTAACATGGACGGTTCAAAACGTTGGACATTACTCAAAGGGCGTACAGTATTCTACAATTCGTGGAGTCCAGCTGAGAAGAATGTCATATACACTTCTATTGGACCAGTCTTTCAGTCAGCCAAAGTAACGGTCCAGATTGCACGAATCACATTTGATCTTTCAGATCTTTACGGTGATTATCGTGAACACACAATCATCCCCTGCGATTTGAAAATCCTCACCGAAGAACACACAGGGAACAACGCTTTCCCTTCTTGCTCCCCTGACGGAAAATCCGTCGTCTTTCGTTCCGGCCGTTCTGGCCATAAGAATCTCTACATCGTAGACGCGGTTAACGGCGAGTTTGAAGGTGGTATACGACAGTTAACAGACGGTCCATGGATTGACACCATGCCTAGCTGGTCCCCTAAAGGCGACCTCATTGCTTTCTCATCAAATAGACACAATCCCAGTGACGTATCTACATTCAGCATATACGTCATCAAACCAGACGGGTCCGAGCTGAGGAGGATCCACGTGGCAGGGCCTGAAGGATCTAGTGAGGTGGACAAGGAGAGGATAAACCACGTGTGCTTTAGCGAGAGCGGCGAATGGCTGTTGTTCGCGGCTAACTTGAGCGGCGTGACGGCGGAGCCGGTGTCGTGGCCTAATCAATTTCAGCCGTACGGAGACTTGTTCGTGATGAGGTTGGATGGCAGTGGGTTGAAGAGGCTGACGTGTAGTGGCTATGAAAATGGGACGCCTACGTGGATTTCTGGTGTTGACGTGGCAATGAGAGGTCTTAACGTTGGAGTTAATGATGAGGACCAAGTTGGGGATGAGCTTAGGGGTGAATTTGACGAGCCTCTTTGGATAACTTGTGAGATATAAAGATGGATAAGATGGCATATAACCACTTAGGTGGCATTACAAAATAAAAGGAGAACTCCCATAAATGCAAAGGGACATATGTTTTGCTTTCTTTAGTCAATTTTCTTATTCCAACCCAGTCCCTCCAATAAATAAGTGTCATATGTTTTGCTTTCTTTAGTCAATTAATTATCTTTCGGTCACTTCTATTCTTGTTAGCTCTATTTCTCCATAATAATCACCTCGTATAATTAAAAGCAAGAGTGTTAATTATCATCTTTTTATTATAATATTTTAATCAATTTTTATGTTCGAAATCACATATCGAAATATTCTTTTCAAATATTTTTTATAGCGGTATTCGTTATAGTTACAGTTCATCTATGTAAACTTTTGAAAAATTCCGAATAGTTTACAGTACCAAAAAAAGAGTTCCTAATATTCCAATTTACCTCGCACGTTCAAAAAATTTCAAACGTATTTTCGACACGGTAAACTATTTCAAAATTTTCAAAAATTTATAGGGATGATGTTATAAGCATAACGAACACCCCCGTAAAAAAAAAATTAAAAAAAATATTCCGACATATATTTTCGGGCGTGGAGGTTGACTAAGAAATGTAACACGAGTTAACGGTAGCACTCCTCAATTAAGAATCGCTAAAGGGTATTGCGGGCCCGTTTGGTACGCAGGATTGGACTGGATTGGACTGGACTGGACAAGATTGGATTATGCTGAAAGTAATCCTGTGTTTGGTTTAAGAATGGACTGTACTATTTTATTTATTTTCTTTTAGAAAAAAAAAATAAATTAAATAAAAATATATAATAATAAATTAAAATTAAAATATATAATAATAAATAAATAAAAATAAATAATTCGTAGCAAAAAAAAAATAATATATTATATATAATTAAGAATACATCATAAATATATAATAAAATATTTTGTCATATTTTTTATTTAATAAATAATTAAAATAGTAAAATAAAAATACTTGAATAATATAAAATTATTTATCTTAAACACTAATTTAATATAAATATTAATTTTCAAAAATATTTATATAAATTTTTTAGTAATTTAAAAATAATATATAATTTTATTCTCATATTTTTTTTTCTTAGAATAAATTTAAGTAACTATTATTTAATTAATAATATTTTAAATTTTAAAAACTTATGTATAATAATTCAAAATTATACATTTTCACTGATTTTAATGAATAAGTTTTTGATAAAAAAAATGTATAAATAAATATGTGATAATTATTTCCTTTAAATTCTTATTAAATTTAAAAAATATATTAATAAAATTAAAATTAAAAAAACGATAAAAAAAATCTCACCTGCATGGGATTATTTATCCCACCCTGCTGGATAAATATATTAATAAATGAAACTTAAATGGTAGCCGGACGAATGAGTGGACAAGCGAACAGATAGACTAAAGAAACAACTACGGTGGTGAGGCTTAAGAGAAAAGTTTAGACAGGACGACTGTCTGCTTGAGTGAGTAGTGTGAGTATCGAATGTTCGATGCCCTGCGTCTACCGTATGGTTTCTTTTATCATTTGTCTTCAGTACTGTTGCCCTCCGTCCACGTCACCCATTGGACTCATTCAAGTTGGTTGCGTCTCTAATTTTTAGGGAGTAGTAACCGTCTTTCTGACTGGTTTAATATTTACTTGGTTCCACCCGTTTGGCTGACTGGCTGGGATCGAACTCGGTTGCGGGGTGATCCGGCTAATGGCCCATAGGCTCACTCGTTAGTCTATTTCAAGGCCTCGTGAATCCGTCTAACTACCTTATTGGACCCAGTATTATTGGATTCATTATTGATGGGCTCGTCTGACTTGCATATTGGACTTTTCAAAAATGTCGCAAATATCAAGCAAATTTTTACCTCTAAAGTTTGTCTCTCACTCTCTAGCTAGAATTTATTTTAGCTGGAGAGTTATTAATACCAAATTAGCTGCTAGCCAAGAGGTCTATCTAAGTAAGCGGTGTACGTGTGTCTTGCTGTTTGAGACAAGAAAATGGCCTGAATGGTTCGAGCATGGTGGTTGAGTAATCCTTGTCGCGTGCGTATATGTGGCTACCTTAGTTGAGTAATGTTTGTGTGATCAATTAGTTCTTCAAAGGGACTCTTAACTAGATTAAGTCATCTTTTTGGTCTAATTAGTTAGACAGACGCTGGATATAAATTGCTTATAAAAGCCATATGTTAGGCCAAAAATAAAAATATTTGGTTGTCTTTCTCGAAATACGAGATGAGAGAAGTAGATAGGCGTACATATATATAAGTAATAAGAAATAAGACATTTTGTTGTGTAAAGAAATAAATATATATACATATGTTGTACGGAGATAAATATATATGGTGTAAGGAGATAGACATATATATAGTGTAGGGAGATAGACATAGATATATGGTATAGGAAGATAGACATGTATATGCATATATATTGTAGAGCGAAAGACATATATATATGGTGTAGGGAGATAGACATTTAAAAAAATGAGAGGAGGTAGACATACACACATTAAATGGTGTGAGGAAATAGATATTAGGTAAGGAGATAGACAGACATAGTATGTTTGAGATAGACATGTATGTAAATAATGGAAGGAGATAGACAGACATAATATATTTACGAATGTAATAAGTAGGTAGACATACACACACAAATAGCATAAATAGAACATACTATATATATGTTATAAATGAGGCTTGTGTCCGTCTGTCTAGTTCAGCTTATCCTTTTTTTTTTGGTAGCTGACATCATCTAGCTTGTAGGTTGCTCTAAAGTTAAAATGATGTGTGCTTCTTATTCCTTTTGTCCAATAGACGTTTGAAGAAACCATATATATAAATTAGTCTCTTTATATTTATTTATTAAGATAAGTAGGTAAACACACTTATTGTGTGATAGGTGGCGTGTGAGATGCCATAAAGTGTTGTTTGAGAGGTCGTCTCAAAGTACTATGGTGCTACATGGTATATATGTACATGTAAGAGATTTTACTTGCTTGGATATATTTTGTCATAGATAGATATTATAGAGTGTTATGTACTCTTTCATACCTATTCATATCAGAGCCAAAAGAAAGTGAGATTCACCCATACCTATTAGTCACATCAATGCCAAAAAAAATAATATATTGAATGTGTGGCCAAAAAAAAAGGTCCAAATAGTTTGCTCTCTAACTCCTATACATATATCAATTAACATATATATTATTATAACTAAGGGAGCACCACCATCCACGAATTGTATGTCTAGTGAACATACATTAAGTATAGATGAATATACTATTTGACAATTAAAGATAGTACCTTGTACTCAATATTTAATATTACCCTCTTCTATATTACTATTACTATAACCTTCTAGATGAGTGACATTTGTCACTCATCCACTATTTTTTGGCTATAAATATGGAGAGTTATATTATTCTTGCTCACATTTGTTGGGGCTCTTGGTGAAGTGAGGCTTGAAGTCTTGGAGAGAGGCTTTCAAGAGGGTAAGTTTTCTAAATCCTCTCCCTTGAATGTTCTTAGGTTGTTCTTCATGTTCTTTTGCATGCTCATACTTATTTTAGTGATGTAGATGAGTAAATATATTTTACTTGTTGTATGTTTGTGTTTTGATCTTTGTGGGTAGTAAAAATTTACGTTTTTACTATTTGGCTTTGCATATTAGTAAGTATGATTTGAATTATGAATGTCCAGCTAGCTAGAGTATTGTCTTCCTTTAGTTAATTAGAGGATCATAACTGGTGGTCTATTTAGAACACGTATATCTAGTTGGTGAGTATTATTATGGCTCTACATTTTTATGTCTAGTTATTTTTGCCACCTTGAGCTTCGATATGTATATTTTTATTTTGTCTAGTCGGCGTTTTGCTTTTTATATGTTTATATTTTTGGTGAACTCGCTCTCAGTCCAGTACTTTTGTTCTAGGTGGGTTTTTTGCTAATTCTATCAACAACCATGGTGATTGTGCCACTTCATCTAATAAGGCGACCAGTTCGTCTAATGATACTTCAAACATTCGTACTTGTGTGGTAGGTTATGTTCTGGATGATGAGTGTGAAGATATGGATGTCCATCGCTATGCATCTGGGTTGGAGTAGACACCGATCGCCCTATGAGTGATAGTGAGTCATGCGATATTCTTTCGGATATTAATCCAAGGTCAGAAATAACCTTCAACGACTTGCCAAAAATTCGTCGTCGTTACAATGTTCCCATACACATTAGTTTGTATGCTCCGGCTAGCGGGAAACGGGCTGACTGGAAGACACCGGGTTGGACGTGTTTATACAAGCTTCCATTCAAGTATGGTTTTAGATTTCCTCTCCCTAAGTTAATGTCTGAACTATGCTCCTATCATGGTATCTCTCCTAGTCAGTTAATGCCCAATGCTTGGCGTGTTCTATGGCTATACAAGTGTTGACTGAAAAGCATAACATTACATTCACGGTTGCTGAAGTCTTGCACGTCTACTACTTGAAAGAACATATACATGATAAGGGTAGGTATCAGCTCACTGTCAGAAACGATAGTGACCATCTGATTCTTGGCATTAAAGCAGCTAAGCGATGGAAGGAGGATTTTCCCTTTGTTCCTTTTGATGCTTTAGCATTATTAGTTGATCATGGGATTCCCCATTCGTGGTCTCCTGCTAGTGAGTGTCATAGTTTCGATATTGAATTGTGCCCTTATGTGTTATGATTTATTGATACACATCTAACTAGTTGATTTGCCTTCTTTGTAAGGAGGATTTGCCTTCCGTTTAGTTGGGTGTGTGGTCAAGCACCAGGGAGAGTTGATCAAGTTCTTCAGATTTCGGAGGAGGAGCGCTGTTGGAACATTCTATTGTCTGATTCTTCTCTTCGAGACAGCACTTTGTGGGATCACGTTCCACGTCAACCGGAAGGTATATCTCCTCCTAAGAATCGTGCTAAGTCTCAAGTTGCTATACTCCAAAGAAGTTTTGAGATTTTGGGGTGTGAACCTTTATTTCTACCTGAATTAACGCCAGACGAACGAGATTTTGCAAATCGATTCATGGCCCAATCTTCTTTCACTCTTCCTCTGGCTGTTGACGGTGCTATGGATCGTTTACGCTCTCGCAGACAAAAGACTGCGACGACTCTCAGTGCTGAGAAGGAGGTTGTTACTACTGTTGCTCCTTCTTGTCCTTCTATGAGAGCTCAAAAGAAGAATAACAAGAGACCATCTCCGGTTGAGTCGACCGACTGGTTGAGTAATACAGTTGATCTTTCTTTCCCATCTTCAGTGGCTGCGCATTCTGAGTTTGGCCTACACCTTGGTGAGGCTAGTAAGCTATTATTCCCAGAGGATCGAGCTCGATTTGAGAACATGGGGAACTAGCTTCTATGGAACTGTGCATCTCTGGCTTCTACATGCAGAAATTTCTATGTTACGATTTATGTATGGAAAAACTCACAATATCATTGTGTCTGGCCATTATGGTACTTTATATTGTATGACAGGGTATGCAAGGACTTATGTACGCTTTGGATAAGATCAAGAACATGAAGGAGCAAATGAAGGTTATGAGGTCTGAACGAGATGATTTACGCGGGGAGATTAAGGAGTTGAAGGGCTGCAAGAAAGAGCTTGACCGTGTCAAAAAAGAGTTACGAACTCAACTCAACGCTAAGGAACAAGAGTCTAGTCGTTTGAAGTCTGCCTTGGCTGATGTTGCTACTGCCCAAGCTCGTGTGGACATGTTGGAAAGTCGATTGATCGAAATTGGACTGGAGGCTGAGATCCAGTGTCGTGGAAAAATGGCGATGGAGTATCGAGACAACAAGGCCAAGTCTTAGGACATACCCAAGTACATTGCTGATTATGAAGAATTGCTGCGGATGAGGGCCGAGGAAGACGCTCGAACTAGCCAGCTGACTAACTCGTTTGAAGGGATGACTACGAACGATTTTCCGACGAATGACTCACGTCTATCTTGAGCTAACTATATGTCAAATGTTTTATGTTTTTAATATTATAATATGAACTTTTGTTTGGTTGGCTGACTTGTATGAGTTTGGTACCCCATTTTCCCCTTAGTCTAAATGTAGGTCAACCGACTTGGATTTAGACTTAGTATTTGGAATGATGTTTGGACTATGTGGTTCGTTGTATGCAAGTCAGACGAGCCCATTAATAATGGATCAAATAATATTGGGTCCAATAAGGCAGTCAGACAGACTCACAAGGCTTGAAAATAAACTAACGAATGAGCCTATGGGCCATAAGCCGGATCACCCTGCAACCAGGTCCGAGCCCAACCAGTCAGCCAAACGGGTGGAACCAAGTAAATATTAAATCACTCAGAAAGACAGTTACTACTCCCTAAGAATTAAGGAAGCAACTTACTTGAACGAGTCAAATGGGTGACGTGGACGGAGGGCAACAGTACTGAAGACACACGATAAAAGAAACCATACAGTAGACACAGTGCATCGAACATTCGATACTCACCACATAGTCCAAACATCATTCCGAAATACTAAGTCTAAATCCAACTCGGCTGACCTACATTTAGACTAAGGGGAAAATGGGGTACCAGACCCATGCAAGTCAGCCAACCAGACAAAAGTTCATATTACAATATTAAAAACATAAAACATCAAACATATAGTTAACACAAAACAGACGTGTGTCATCCATCGGGAAATCGTTCGTAGTCATCCCTTCAAACGAGTTAGCCAGCTGGCTAGTTCGAGCATCTTTCTCGGCCCTCATTTGCAGCAATTCTTCATGATCAGCAATGTACTTAGGTATGTCCCAAGACTCGTCTTGTTGTCTCGATACTCCATCGCCATTTTTCCACGACAATGGATCTCAGTCTCCAGTCCAATTTCGATTAATCGACCTTCCAACATGTCCACACAAGCTTGGGCAGTAGCAAGACCAGCCAAGGCAGACTTCAAACGACTAGAATCTTGTTCCTTAGCGTCGAGTTAAGTTCGTAACTCTTCTTTGACACAGTCAAGCTCTTTCTTGCAGCCTTTCAGCTCCTTAATCTCCTCGCATAAATCATAACGTTCAGACCTCATAACCTTCATTGGCTCATTCATGTTCTTGATCTTATCCAAAGCGTACATAAGCCCTTCCATACCCTATCATACAATATAAAGTATCAAAATGGTCAGACACAATAATATCGTGAGTTTTTTCATACATAAATCGTAACATAAAAATTTATGCAGACCTGAAAGGAGCGAGAGATGGACAATTCCATAGAAGTTATTTCCCCAATATTCTCAAATCGAGCTCGATCCTCTGGAAATAATAGCTTACTGGCCTCACCAAGGTGTAGACCAAACTCAGAATGCGCAGCCATTTAAGATAGAGAAAAAAGATCAACTGTATTACTCAACCAGTCAGTCGATTCAACCGGAGATGGTCTCTTGTTATTCTTCTTCTGAGCTCTCACAGAAGGACAAGAAGGAGCAACAATAGTAACAACCTCCTTCTCAGCACTGGGAGTCGTCCCAGTCTTCTGTTCGCGCGAGCGTAAACAGTCCGTAGCATCGTCACCAGCCAGAGGAAGAGTGAAAGAAGATTGGGTCATGAATCGATCTGCAAAATCTCGTTCGTCTGACGTCAATTCAGGTAGAAATAAAGGTTCACACTCCGAAATCTCAAAACTTCTTTAGAGTATAACAACTTGAGACTTAGCACGATTCTTAGGAGGAGATATACCTTCGTGTTCACGTGGAATGTGATCTCACAAAATGTTGTCTCGAAGAGAAGAATCAAACAATAGAATGTTTCAATAGCGCTCCTCCTCCGAAATTTGAAGAACTTGATCAACTCTCCCTAAATCCTAAACTCTAAACCCCAACTAAACGGAAGGTCAATCCTTCCTACAAAGAAGACAAATCAACCAATTATACGTGTATCAATAAACCATAACAAATAAGGGCACAATTCAATATCAAAACTATGACACTCAATAGCAGGAGACCACAAATGGGGAATCCCGCGATCAACTGATAATCCTAGAGCATCAAAAGGAACAAAGAAAAATCCTCCTTCCATCGCTTAGCTTCTTTAACGCTAAGAATCAGATGATCACTATTGTTTTTGACAGTAAGCTGATACCTACCCTTATTATGTATATGCTCTTTTAAGTAGTAGACACGCAAGACTTCGACAACCGTAAATGTAATGTTATGTTTTTCGGTCAACACTTATATAGCCATAAGAATACGCCAAGCATTGGGCATTAACTGACTAGAAGAGATACCATGATAGGAGCATAATTCAGACATTAACTTAGGGAAAGGAAATCTAAAACCATACTTAAATGAAAGCTTGTACAAACACGTCCAATCCAGTATCTTCCAGTCAGCTCGTTCCCTGCTAGCCGGAGCATACAAACTAATGTGTATGGGAATATTGTAATGACGACAAATTTTCGGCAAGTTGTTCAAGATTATTTCTGACCTAGGATTAATATCCAAAAGAATATCGTCCGACTCACTATCACTCATAGTGCGATCGATGTCTACTCCAACTCCAAATGCATAGCGATGGACATCCATATCCTCACACTCATCATCCAATACATAACCTACCACACCAGTAGAAATGTTTGAAGTATCATTAGATGAACTAGTCGTCTTATTAGATGAAGTGGCACAACTACCATGGTTGTTGATAGACATAGCAAAAAACCCACCTAGAACAAAAGTACTGAACTAAGAGCGAGTTCACCAAAAACAAAAATATGTAGAAAGCAAAATGCCGGCTAGACAAAACAAAAATATACATATTGAAGCTCAAGGTGGCAAAAATAACTAGACATAAAAATGTAAAGTCATAATAATGCTCACCAACTGGACATACGTGTTCTAAATAGACCACCAATTATGGTCCTCTAATTAACAAAAGAAAGACAATATTCTAGCTAGTCGAACAGTCATAATTCAAATCACACTTACTACACGAAGACAAACAGTAAAAATATAGTTTTTTCCTACCCACAAAGATTAAACACAAAAACAAACATACAACAAATAAAATGTATTTACACATCTACATAACTAAAATAAGTATGAGCATGTACAAGATCATGAAGAACAAACTCAAAAACATTCAAGGGAGAGAATTTAGAAAACTTACCTCTTGAAAGCCTCCCTCCAAGACTTCAAGTCTCACTTCACGAAGAGCTCCAACAAATGTGAGCAAAAATGATAGTAAGTCTCCATATTTATAGCCAAAAAAATAGTGGATGACTGACAAATGTCACTCATCTAGAAAGTGATAGTAATAGTAATATACGAGAGGGTAAATTTAAATATTGGGTACAAGGTACTATCTTTAATTGTCAAATAGTATATTCATCTATACTTAATGTATGTTCACTAGACCTACAATTGGTGGATGGTGGTGCTCCCTTGGTTATAATAATATATATATCAATTGATATATGTGTAGGAATTAGAGAGCAAACTATTTGGACCCATTTATTGGCCACACATCCAATATATTATCTTTTTGACATTGATGTGACTAATAGATATGGGTGAATCTCACTTTCTTTGACTTTCTTTTGGCTTTGATGTGAATAAGTATGGAAGAGTACATAACACTATAATATTTATCTATGACAAAACATATCCAAACAAGTCAAATCTCGTATATGTACATATATACTATACCATGTAGCACCATAGAATTTTGACATGACCTTTCAAACAACCCTTTATGGCATCTCGCACACCACCTATCACACAATAAGTGTGTTCACCTACTCATCTTAATAAATAAAGATAAAGAGATCATTTTATATATATATAATTTCTTCAAACGTCCATTAGACATAAGGAACAAGAAACACATATCATTTCGACTTTAGAGCAACCTACAAGTTATATGATGTCAGCTACAAAAAAAAAGGAGAAGTTGAACTAGACAAACGGACACAAGCCTCATTTATAACATATATATGGTATGTTCTATTCATGTTATTTATGTATGTCTACTTACTTATTACATTCATAAAAATATTATGTCTGTCTATCTCCTCCCATTATTTACATACATATTTATCTCCACTAATTACAGATATATTATATCTGTCTATCTCCTTTCATTACTCACATACATGTCTATCTCAAACATATTATGTCTGTCTATCTCCTTACATAATGTCCATCTCTTACACACTATTTAATGTGTATATATCTACCTCCTCTCATTTTTATTTAAATATCTATCTCCCTACACTATATATATATATGTCTATCTCCCTATAATATATATGGATATACATGTCTATCTTCCTACACCATATATATATATATGTCTATCTTTCTAACATATATATGTATATATATGTCTATCTCCTTACACCATATATATATATATATGTCTATCTCCTTACACCATATATATTTATCTCCCTACAACATGTATATATATTTATTTCTTTACGCAACAAAATGTTTATTTTCTTACACCTAATATATGTACGTCTATCTACTCCTCTCATCATGTATTTCGACATAGACAGCCAAATATTTTTATCTGGCCCATAAGCAATTTATAACCAGACGTCTGTCTAACTCATTAGACCAACAAGACGACTTGGTCTAGTTAAGAGTCCCTTTGAAGTTTTAATTGATCACACAAACATTACTCAGCCAAGGTAGCCACGTATACGCATGCGACAAGGACTACTCAACCACCATGCTCGAACCATTCAGGCCATTTTCTTGTCTCAAACAGCAAGATACGCGTACATCGCTTACTTAGACAGACCCCTTGGCTAGCACCTAATTTGGTATTAATAACTCTCCAGCTAAAATAAATTTTATCTAGAGAGTGAGAGACAAACTATAAAGGTAAAAATTTGCTTAATATTTGCGACATTTTTTAGAAGTCCAATATGCAAGTCAAACAAGCCCATCAATAATGGATCCTATAATATTGGGTCCAATAAGACAGTTAGACGGACTCACGAGGCCTTGAAATAGACTAACGAGTGAGCCTATGGGCCATAAGTCGGATCACCCCGCAATCAGGTCTGAGCCCAGCCAGTCAGCCAAACGGGTGGAACCAAGTAAATATTGAACTCAGAAAGACGGATACTACTCCCTTAAAATTAGGGAAGCAACCAACTTGAATGAGTCCAATGGGTGACGTGGACGGAAGGCAACAATACTGAAGACACATGATAAAAGAAACCATACGGTAGACACAGGGCATCGAACATTCGATACTCACACTACTCACTCAAGCAGACAGTCGTCCTTTCTAAACTTTTCTCTTAAGCCTCACCACTGTAGTTGTTCCTTTAGTCCGTCTGTCCGTTTGTCCACTCATCCGTCTGGCTACCATTTACATTTCATTTATTTTCCGTTATCGTTATTTTTTACTACAATAGTACTGACTTGAGCGTCAAAATTCCTTTGGTTGACACCCCACCGGTGCTCCCAATTGAACTTTTATCTCTCTTTGTTCTTGACAGGTTGCTGATGCCCAAATTTTGTAATTGTAGATTTTACCCTCAATAATAGTTTTAAAATATATATAATTATATTGATAATTAATTAATGTTTTTAAAAATATTTATCATTTATTTTAATAATTTATTATATTCATATTTAGCAAATATAGCATTTTATTTATTTAAATCTTAGCAATAATAACAGTTACAAGTGAGATACGGTGATAATAATAATTATGGATGCAGTAATAATTATAAATGAGAGTACTACGTTTTTGAAATTATATAAAGAGTTTTTTATAGATTTATATTCAAACCTATTATAAAATATATCAACAACTACAAGTGAGATACGGTAATGATGACTTTGAATTTAATAACAACTAAAAGTGAGGTACGATGATAATAATGACTTTAAATATAATAGCAACTACAAATAAGATACAGTAATGACATCAATTTTAAAATCATACAATGAGTTTTCAATGAATTTATATCAATTGTTATATATATTTTTTAAATTTTAATTTAATTTATTCAAACCATATATATCTTTCTTACTATTATAAAAGTGTGGTAATGAGGTGATAGTTGTGAAGACATTTTTGCCCTTTGTAAAATTAGGTATTTATAATTTTGTCCTTTGTTGACTGGTCAATTTGCCCTTTGTTGACTGGTTAATTTGTTTTTTTTTTTTTGAAAGGATTAATTGTTCTGTCATACTTTGTCTTCGGTCAATAGCTCAATACGAGTCCTTCCTCTTCTCCTTCAAGAGCTCAATGCTCATTCAGTAGCTTTGCTTTAATATTTATGTCTCTTTCTAGCTTTCTATCTCATTATTTCAGCTATGGCATTCAGGGTTAGGAACCCTAATTTTCTCTAATTGATTCTCTATTATATGCCTTCTTTCAATCATAGCTGGTAAGGTTTTCTTCGAAAAGCGATTCGTGGGTAATCTCTCAATTTCTTCTTGAGTCTATTTATTTGAATTATGTATACATGCTCGTGCTTTTCAATTTATGAATTTTGCAGTTTAGGTTTCATTTCTTGTGAATTAGGGAAATTTAAGGTTACACGTCTGTTAGGTTTGTAAACTATATGTGTTTTGCGAAGAATCGAGAATTTTGTATGTCTCTTTGTTTTGATTTGATGGTATATGTGTTTATTTTAGCTTTGGGATTGATATATGAGCTTACATTGTTGATTTCAAGTATAATTGTTTGAATACCAAATGGACTGTTGCGGAAATGAAAGAAAGCAAAAGGAAAGATTTTATTGATTAATGAACAAAGATACAAGAAAGCCTTATATAGGCGTAAAAACCAGTAGCAGATAACAACAAAAAGTTGTTATAGCTACCAACTACCAGCTGAAATAACGGTAGTGCCAAATAGAAATTAACAGTCCAATAACTAAATAATAAATCCTACTTTCCTATTCTTGTTACCCCCCCCCCCCCCCCTTCCTCAAGATGGACCATATATGTCATGTATGGCCATCTTGGATAAGTGAGAATTAAGAGTGGTTGAGGGTAGAGCCTTTGTGAATGCATCAGCAAGTTGGAGATTGTTGCTGACAGGAATGAGGCGGATGGCAGAAGTGCCAATCTTTTCGCGAATGAAATGGCAGTCCAACTCAATGTGCTTGGTTCGTTCGTGGAAAGTGGGATTGTTGGCAATATTAATGGCAGATTGGTTGTCGCAATAGATGAAGGTTGGTGTAGGTTGATGTATTTGGAAGTCTTTGAGGAGATATTGTAACCACGTTAAGTCACTGGTGGTGGCAGCCAAGGCGCGATATTCTGCCTCGGCAGAACTTTTGGAGACTATAAACTCCTTGGTTTTCCATGAAATGAGACAATCACCAAGGAATATGCAAAAACCCGTCGTAGAACGTCGTGTGATAGGACATGTAGCCCAATCCGAGTCTGAAAAACCTCGGAGGTGAAGAGAAGATGAGGTTGAATATAATATTCCTTAGCCTGGTGTGCCTTTTAAGTAACGCAAGAGATGATGAAGAGCTATTAAGTGAGTTGTTTGTGGACAAGACATGAATTGGCTAAGTGTGTTCATGGCAAAGGTGATGTCTGGTCGTGAAAGAGTCAAGTACAATAGTCAGCCAATAAGTTGTCTGTAGTGAGATGGATTGTCCAAGATGTCTCCTTCTTGGTCAGTGAGTCTTAGTCGAGGATCCATAGGAGCCTTTGCCGGTTTGCTGCTGGTGTACCCTGTATCAGCAAGCAATTGCAAAGTGTATTTGCGTTGTGAGAGGAAGAGGCCGTACTGAGCACGGGCAATTTCAAACCCAAGAAAGTACTTGAGAGGCCCGAGTGTCTTCAACTTGAATTTGGCCTGAAGGGAGATTTGTAATTGCTGGAGTGTGTGGATGTTGGGACCTGCGAGGATGATATCGTCAACATACGAGGAGGGCAACAAAAGTTGCTTGGGATCCTCTTGTAAACAGTGTGTAATCGACATGGGATTGAGTGAATCATTCTTGGAGAAGAGCATCAGTGAGTTTTTTGTACGATTGCCTTCAAGATTGTCGAAGACCGTAAATAGATTTGTTGCGCTTACACACCAGATTAGTGCCGGTAATAGTAGAGGGAACCTTGTAACCTTGGGGAAGTTGCATATAAACTTCTTCTTCTAGATCACCATTCAAAAAGGCATTGTTAATGTCTAGTTACAATGTGTGCCATTGCTTGATGTTGACAATGGCAAGTAAAAGCTTGAAAGTGACCATTTTTGCAACTGGTAAGAAAGTATCGAAGAAATCCAATCCTTCTTGTTGTGTATATCCTTGTGCAACCAAGCGAGCTTTGAGTCGTTCCACACTACCATCACTGTTGTATTTGATTTTGTCACCCAACGACATCCTATTGCGCGTTTGCCTGGTGGAAGGGGGACAACGGTCCAAGTGTTGTTGATGATGAGGGCCAGTAACTCATTGTCCATCGCTTGCAACCATTGCTTGAATTGTATGGCTTGCTTGTAACTTTGTGGTTCAAATTCAGCTGTGACATCAAGAATAAATTCTTTGTAAGCCTTGGATAATTTTGTATAAGACATGAATTTAAAGTAGGATGAGGTGTAGGAGATTTATCTGGTAGAAGATTGAAACACTAAAAATCTTGAAAGTAACTTGGAGGCTGTGAGACTCGAGTGGTTCGTCTAGGAGCAGCAAGTGTTGGCGTGGGATTTTCCTGCTGTGGAGTAGCAGTATGTTCAGCATGGGAAATGTCTTCAACATCATCATTAGTATCCTGCAAAATGGGGTTAGGTGCAACATCAAAATTGTCTTGTGTAGGATAATCATCTATATGTGTGTTAGTGATGTGCTGAGAAGGCAAAACCAGAGGCAAAAAAGGATCTATAGATTGGTTGTGTAAGTTAAGTTTATGAAAATGGAAAACATTTTCATGAAAGATAACATTGCAAGAAATAAACAATTGTCTGGTATTAATATCATATAGTCTATAGCCCTTTATTCCTCTAGGATAACCAATGAACACACATGTCCTTGCCCGTGGTGCAAATTTGGTTCTATGAGAAGAAATAGTGGAAGCAAAGGCAAGACATCTGAAGCATCGAAGGTCACTGTAATTAGGTGGTTTGCCTAGCAGAATTTCGTAGGGAGTTTTGTTTTTGAGATTAGGTGTTGGTGTTCGATTAATAAGGAACACAGCTATCATAAGACACTCAGTCCAGTATTTGATAGGAACTTTGGATTGAAAATATAAAGCTCTTGCGACATTAAGAAGGTGTTGATGTTTTCTTTCAGCCACGGCATTTTGTTCATGTGTCTCTATGCAAGTGAAATCATGTGTAATTCCTTTTTTGGAGAACAAATCTTTGAAAATAAGCTCAGGGGCATTGTCAGATCTAAAATAATTGAAAATACAATTATATTGAGTTTGTATATAAGAAAGAAATTCTTGTATAATAGATATAACATCAGATTTTTGTTTAAGAAGGTAAATCCATGTGAATCTTGAGTGATCATCAACCAAAGTAAGAAAATACTTATGATTAGAGTGAGAAGTAACATAATAAGGCCCCCAAATATCACAATGAGTAAGATCAAAACAATGATTGGTAAATCTGTTATTATTAGGAAAAGGTAATTTTCTTTGCTTGGCTAAAGGACAAATGTAACAAGGTTCAATGCTATGCAAATTTTTAGTTTCACAATTCAAAGAATCTTGCAATAAGTCTAAACATTTATTTGACAAATGACCTAAACGCTTGTGCCAAGTTTCAGCCGATGTAAAAGCATTGATGAGAACGGGTGTGGTGTCCAATATGTAGAGACCATTAGCCGATACACCTTTGCCAAATATCATCTTGGTGTGCGTTTCCTGTATGTAGAAATTATCAGCAAGGAATTTCAAAGAGTAATCGTTCCCTTTTGTCAAACAATTAAACAGAAATAATGTTGCAATGGAAAGAAGGAACATAGAGAACATTATGGAGGGTAAGATGATTGTTAATTCTAACGGTACCACTTCGATATGCCAGAAGACAATTATTATTAGGCAGAATTAATTTAGTTTCAGCAATAAAATGAAAGCTTTGAAAAAGATTCAAGTCTGAACAAATGTGCCTAGTGGCACCCAAATCAATGATCCAAGACTTGTCTTTGGACAGCATAGCATAGTTGGTTAAGATAATACCTGAGTTCCCATTAGATGTACTCGGATTTGTAGTGGGCAGATTGATGGTTTGTGCAGCAAGAAGATTCAAGAGCTGCTGATATTGATTTGGTGTGAGTTGTGGCAACAAAGTGTTGCTTTCACTGGGACCCAAACTGGTTTCATTGGAGGTTTGGAACTGGTTTGCAGCAGCATCCTTTGATTTCCCTCCTTTGTTGTATCCCAGTGGATATCCATGTATCTTGTAACGCTTTTCGATGGTGTGTCCATGCATGTTACAATGAGTACAAAAAGGTCTGCCACGTTTTGGTTGTTGAGTCTTGGGTGGTCCTTGTGATTCACGTTTGCCTGAATTCTTTTCTCCTTGGAAGGCAAAAGCCATATTGGAGTTTGGATCCGTGGTGTTGTTTTGTCCTCCTCTTTGGTTTTCTTCCTGCGTAACTAGATGAAAAACTCTATTAATTTCAGGGAGTGTATCCATAACAAGGATATTACCTCGCACTTGAGCATAAAGATCGGATAGTCCCATGAGAAAGGACATGATGTACTCCATGTTGTGATATTCTTGCAATTTCTTGACTCCTCCACAAGAACACCCATTGCAAGTACAGTTTAGCCTGAAATTGGACAATTGTTCCCAAACAGTTTTCAGCTTGGTAAAATACATACTCGCTGTTTGGTTTTCTAGTCTGAGATTCATTAAGTCCTTCCTTAGATTGTAGATGTGTGCTCCATTATTTTGCTGTTAACGAACCCTCAAATCGTTCCAGATTGCTACAGCAGACTCATCATACAATATGCTAGATGAAATTTCTTTTGAAACAGAGTTAATAATCCAAGAAATAACAATGTTGTTATTACGAATCCAAGCATTGTAAAGAATGTGATCAGTGATAGGGGTTTAGAAATAGACCCATTCAAGAATTCCAACTTGTTCTTGACAGATATAGCAAGCTCCATAGCTCTGCACCAAGCAATGTAGTTGTCCTGTCCAGTCAATAATTGAGACACCAAAACATTACCAGGGTTGTCTCCGTGATGCAAGTAGTATGGATCGGAGGGATCCTCGATCGGGCTTCTTGATCTGACCATCTGAACATTAAAACCAGCGTCTGTAGCTTGATCTTGATAACCACCATTGTTTATTTGAGATGAATCTCCATCGATTGACCCTATTTCTTGATCATTTGTAGCCATGATAGGAAAAGAAAGACGAAAAGGGAGAGATCAAAACATTCACAGAGAAGAGAAATGTCGAAAGGAAACATGTGTCGATGAAGAGATGAATTCTTCAATGCAGACACAGACCGTCGCCGGAGAAGAAGAAAATTGACACGGCGAGAAGGAGGAACAGAGGTAATCAAGACCGAAAGGAAGCATAACTTCCTTGCTCTGATACCATGTTGCGGAAATGAAAGAAAGCAAAAGGAAAGATTTTATTGATTAATGAACAGAGATACAAGAAAGCGGCGTAAAAACCAGTAGCAGATAACAACAGAAAGTTGTTATAACTACCAACTGAAATAACGGTAGTGCCAAACAGAAATTAACAGTCTAATAACTAAATAATAAATCCTACTTTCCTATTCTTGTTATGGACAAAGAGTGTGAGGGATAGTTGAAATTGGAATGAGACAAATGGAATCGTATTGAACATGATTTTGAGGGACTAATGCTACTGGACAGTGGTATTATTCTTTTAAAGCCTCTTATTGGATTTTGGAGGATTCTTATCTTAATTACATTTTAAAGGTATTCTATCGCACTACTCATCATGTCATATGCACAATATGTATATTCTTTTTTGTTGATTGCATGATTATAAAAATTATAGTGAAAATTTTAGGCTGAGGAATGGTTGAAAAGAGAGAGGGATAGAGTTTATAATTACTTGCATTCGAATTGTGAGCTAAAATTGGTGGAGGTTAGTTAATACACATATATTATATATATTCTGAGGAAACAAATAATCAATATATATATAAAGGAAAGCATAAAGGGAGTTTAGGTGGCAACCTATTATTTTTTCTTCTTATTTTTTTTATTTTATCACACATTCTCTTATTTTATTTGAGAAATACACTATACATATAAACTAAAAGTCCCACATCATTTAAAAATCGTTTAGAAGTTATCCATGTAGGTTATAAGTAGTAGTTTTATCACTTTACTTTCTTTTATCTAAAAAATATTATTTTTTTTATGAGTAATTGAATAATTTCTTACTCAATATTTTTTTTATATACATATTTATTTATATAAGTAATTATTTATTTTTTAATAATTAATTTTGTAGTAATAATTTTTAATTTTATATATATTTATGAAATAAATTTTAGTTTAAAAATTTTATTTTACTATTCTAAATTTTTATATGTTTGAGTTAAAAATAATTTTTTATAACTAAAATTAATTTACCAATCATCACTATATATATATATATCAATATATCAATATATATATCAATATATATATAAGGGTATGCTCTTAATGGGTATTACCCATGTATGGGTATTTTATTCTTGACCATTGGATCAAATATCTAATGGTTGATATTTATAATCATTAATTAAATATTAAAAAATTAATATTTCCTATTTTATTATTCTCTATATTCCTAAAATAGATAAAACTATTAATAGAAATAAAAAATTTATAAATGGAATTGTTATTTAAAAAATAAAACACAACTAAAAAAATTAACAAACTATTTTTTTTAATAAAAATCATTTTAAAGATTAAAAAAAAAAGTGTATATTTATCTTTTTAAAAAATTTCTTCATACTAGAATTCTAAATTGCATTACTGAAAATAAAAAAATAATAATTTTAAGATTTAAACTGTAATGCACATAAAATGTATAAGATTTTTCTTTAAACCTAAAATCTTTAATTTTATAATAATTAACAATTATTTATGTGTTTTTATTTTTTATTTTTTTAAAATACTTGACCTTACCAAATCTATAAGAACAAAACTAATGAAGAAAATTTTAACAAAAAAAAAATGAAGGAAGAAAAAAGTGTCATAAACATTATTGAATAATGGCAATTGCCAACACAAGAATTTCAGCACAAAAAATTATATTTGACCTCTAGACAAGATTATCATCTTCCAATCCTAAAAATATAAATAATGAACAACACCTCATTAGTTATTCTAGGAGAATGATTCATGGTAATATCAAAAAAATCATTGGATGGTAATAATATTTTAGCCTAAGTAAGAACTAAGAAGTATTGTAGCATTTTATTTTTAAGAATATAAATAATATTAAGACAATTGGATTCCACAATTAAGCTCCTATTCCTTTAATAAAAAAAACACATTAATATACATGTAAATGATTTTTAGTTTTACAATAATAAATTATTAATAAACTCATAATTTCATAAAATAATAAAGTAGTCATTTTAATTAATTTTTAAAAATAATTTATAATTTTTTTTTCAAATTATTAGTTGTAATTATTATTTCCAATTTTATAAAAAATAAATATATATATTTTTTTTAAGAAATAATTTTTAGAAACTTTCCATAAAAAGGTTATTAAATTATTACCTTATTAATTTTTTTTAGTTCCCATCAATGGGTATTACCCATTAAGAAGTGTTCCATATATATAAAGGAAAGCATAAAGGGAGTTTAGGTGGCAACCTATTATTTTTTCTTCTTATTTTTTCTATTTTATCACACATTCTCTTATTTTATTTGAGAAATACACTATACATATAAACTAAAAGTCCCACATCATTTAAAAATCGTTTAGAAGTTATCCATGTAGGTTATAAGTAGTAGTTTTATCACTTTACTTTCTTTTATCTAAAAAATATTATTTTTTTATGAGTAATTGAATAATTTCTTACTCAATATTTTTTTTATATACATATTTATTTATATAAGTAATTATTTATTTTTTAATAATTAACTTTGTAGTAATAATTTTTAATTTTATATATATTTATGAAATAAATTTTAGTTTAAAAATTTTATTTTACTATTCTAAATTTTTATATGTTTGAGTTAAAAATAATTTTTTATAACTAAAATTAATTTACCAATCATCACTATATATATATATATCAATATATCAATATATATATATATAAAGGAAAGCAAAAGAAGAGTTTAGGTGACAACCTATTTTTTTTTTCTTCCTATTTTTTATATTTTATGATACTTTCTCTTATTTTCTTTGAGAAATACACTACACATATGAACAAAAAGTCTCACATCATTTAAAAATAGTTTAGATGTTATCAATCAATATATAAATATATATATATAAAGGAAAGCAAAAGAAGAGTTTAGGTGGCAACCTATTTTTTTTCTTCCTATTTTTTCTATTTTATGATAAATTCTCTTATTTTCTTTGAAAAAAAAAATACTACACATACAAACAAAAAGTCTCACATCATTTAAAAATGGTTTAGATGTTATCTATGTAGGTTATAAGTAGTAGTTTTATTATTTTACTTTCTTTTATCTAAAAAATATTATTTTTTTATGGGTAATTGAATAATTTCTTACTCAATATTTTTTTATATACATATTTATTTATATAAGAAATTATTTATTTTTTAATAATTAACTTTGTAGTAATAATTTTTAATTTTATATATATTTATGAAATAAATTTTAGTTTAAAAATTTTATTTTACTATTCTAAATTTTTATATGTTCGAGTTAAAAATAATTTTTTATAACTAAAATTAATTTACCAATCATCACTATATATATATCAATATATCAATCAATATATATATATATAAAGGAAAGTAAAAGAAGAGTTTAGGTGGCAACCTATTTTTTTTTCTTCCTATTTTTTATATTTTATGATACATTCTCTTATTTTCTTTGAGAAATACACTACACATATGAACAAAAAGTCTCACATCATTTAAAAATAGTTTAGATGTTATCAATCAATATATAAATATATATATACATATAAAGGAAAGCAAAAGAAGAGTTTAGGTGGCAACCTATTTTTTTTCTTCCTATTTTTTCTATTTTATGATAAATTCTCTTATTTTCTTTGAAAAAAAAATACTACACATACAAACAAAAAGTCCCACATCATTTAAAAATGGTTTAGATGTTATCTATGTAGGTTATAAGTAGTAGTTTTATTATTTTACTTTCTTTTATCTAAAATATATTATTTTTTTATGGGTGATTGATTAATGTCTTACCCAATAATTTTTTTTTTTATATATATTTGTATAAGTAGTTATTTATTTTCTAATAATTAACTTTGTATAATAATTTTTAATTTTATTTTATATATTTATGAAATGAATTTTAATTTAAGAATTTTATTTTACTATTCTAGATTTATATATTGTTAAGTGATCGAATTAAAAATAATTTTTTATAACTAAAATATTTTCTCATATATATATAAAGGAAAGCATATTTTTTTTCTTCCTATTTTATTTTATTTTATGACACATTCTTTTATTTTCTTTGAAAAATACACTACACATACAAATTAAAAGTCTCACATCATTTAAAAATCGTTTTGTAGGTTATAAGTAGTAGTTTTATTATTTTACTTTCTTTTATCTAAAAAATATTATTTTTTATAGGTGATTGATTAATGTCTTACCCAATAATTTTTTTTATATATATTTTTTGTATAAGTAGTTATTTATTTTCTAATAATCAATATATATATATATATATATATAAAGAAAAGCACAAAGGGAGAAAATATTCAAACGACACCACAAAACAAAATATAAAAACTTTAATAAAAAATAGTTAAACTATTTATTTGTATTAAGCAAAAAAAAGTTTAGATAGTCTTTTAAAAATAACTACATCATCAGATACAAGGTCAGTTTACTAAATTTAGAAATTGTTAACTTTTTCATTTATTTTATTATAAAAGCACATGTAATTTCTTTGTTAATTTTACAATCTTTAATGTTTCTCATAAAATCACTATCTTTCTATATATTTTAAAAATAGTAAATTATATTTATAATTTTAATACTATTACTTTGTTTATAATAACACAAATTAAAATATTATATTTTAGATTATATCACTCAATATAATTGCAATATATATATAAAGATTACAAAAATTAGACAACACCGCGCGAAGCGCGGCTTAGTTCCCTAGTTACATATATAAAGATGAGCGGAGCAAATAGTTAATTAATAGAAATGATGAGGTATTATCTATATTTTGATCATGTACGTACACTTGTAATTGAAAGTTTATATATGATTTTGTCCTAATAAATGCTTGTTGACCAAGTCTTTTATTTATAATAGTCATGAAGATGTTGATTAGTAAAGTAGTGCATATTATTTGTTTAATTATTATTCAAAGCTAAACATGGTGTAGGAAAATAACTTAAATTAACCTAAAACTGATAATTATTTTATTTTATTTTGTGACGGACTGCGATAAAAAATTTAATAATATATCAATTCTTACAAACAAATTATAAGCTTTCTCAAGTTAATGGAACTAAGTTTTTATGTCTACATAAGAAATAAAAAGTTGAGTATTCAGTTAGTCTGAATGCTTCTCGATTGAGTCTCCATTCTCAAAATAGCGACAGAGATGTTAAATTAGTACGATGGTATGATATTTTGTGCCAAAAGACTATCCTAAGCCAGACTTAATATGTGATTACGTTTAGTTGAATCTAATTTTGTTGTGGAGAGATAGCTGAATCACTTAATTGATCCCATTCGAAAGGATTAGGATTATGCTTATTTTGAGTCTAACTTACTGTTTAGAATGGAATAGGACTTATGTGGACATCTATTACACTATTAGAGTCAGCATGTGTACTAAAAAGTTCGTTTAACTACATATCATTGCTTATGCATCTTGTGTAAGAGGTTTGATGTGGCTACTTCTTTTTATTAAATGTCAAGCTTAAGAATTCCTTCTTGATTTTATATATTGTTTCGCAATTAATCTACTCTCAAAAGATGGATATGAAGTTGGGGTCAAATTTTCCCCTGTGGAGTTTATTATTTATTTCTTAATGTGTGCTTTGTAAAATACTAACTTTTAGGTACTTGTGTGATGAATTATTTTTCTGAAGTTATTTTGTTATTTACTTTTCTTTTATACTAAAAATGAATGGAAGAACAGTTGGGTTAAGTCTGATTGGAAGAAAGATGAGAACATGGCTGGGGTAGAACTACTACACTTTTGGTAAGTGGAAACAAGAACGTTAATGAAAAATGTACCTCAATTAATCTGAGATGATATACTATTCTTAATACTGTTAGGTATATGATGTTTTTCTGTTTGTTGTTTTTAATGTTCTTAATTTGCTATAATTAATGCAAACACTTGCTAATGATCTGAGACATGTTTTACTGACACAATATCCAAGAAGATTACAGATACTATGCTATGTGGGCTTTGATTTCCCTAAATTCAGCAACAATAATAAACCTTTAGTATTTCAGTTTTTGATTAAGCACGAACAAAAGCTTAATTGTGGTGGTGTGTACATGAAGTTAGCAGTGACGTAGATCTGAAGAAATTTGTTGGTGATTCGAATACCCGATAGTATTGATACTTACTCATGCTACATTTAAAAAGTAGTACCAGCCATTATAAAAATTATGTCAAATTATGCAAATAGTGTGTGAAATATATCTAAATAATGAATATCTTATATATATATAACTAAAATGTCAATTTTAAAAGTTAGTCTTTAGTTCTTATGTATTTTTGTAATTTACACTATAATTAATATGAAAAAAAGTAAATTATATAAATTTTTATTATAACTATTTATGAAATAAAAATTAAGTAAATAAAAGTATAAATGAAGTGACATAAGGAGAGCTAGGCACGTGCATTGCACGTGCTAGCTTCACCTAGTATTTTAAAAAGTATAATAATATGTATCTCTAATAAATTAATTAAAAAACAAACACATAAAAAATAGTAAAAGAAATACAAAATTAGTAAATTTATTATTCATATAATAGAAAAAAAAATATATAAAAATTTAAAATATAATATAATTTTATATAACCGAATTATTAAATAAAATATAACCAATGTTTATTTTTTAGTTATCTATATATATATATATAATATAAAGGAAAACACAAAATAAGTTTAGGTGGCATCTTAGATTTTTTTTATTCTATTTTTAAAATTGTGTGAATTTTTTCTATTTTGTTTAGAAAAGAACTACAAAATACATGTAACTAAATGTCCCACATTGTTTATAAAGTATGTAGGCATCATCCATGTATCTTATAAATATTATTCTTTTCATGCCATATTAATTCATCTAAAAGTATTTTTATTTATGGGTGATTGATTAATTTCTTACCCTATGAGTATTTTATTTTTAAGGTCTTATAATTTTTTATTTTTCATGTAATATACATTTTATTTTTTATATTTTTAAAAATAATTATTTAATAAATATTTATTTTATAAGTTTTTTATATTTGATGTAATATATAATAATATACAATTTATTATGAGTTAATTTTATTTTAAGATTTTATATATGTAATTCTATATTTTTATTAACCCAAAAAAATATTCAAATTAAATTATTTTAAATGAAACCAAACATAATTTTTTTTCTCAATATATATGAACATTTTTTTTTACTATTTATCTATTTTATTATATGTCTTCTCAGTAATATATATATTTTGTAAGAGTCTCACATTGTTTACAAACTATGTGTGTCTTATACTTATTAACTACAAGTAAACACAATATAAATTATATTTCGTTAAAAAAATACTTCAAGTAAAATAATTCTTCATTCACACTGATTTGTCCAAAAATAATTGATATTGTTTCTCTTCGTAAGGACAATTGAATACCTTATACAATTAATTTTATATATTTATATATAAATATGTATTTAATTGATCAACTTTATATAAATATCCAAAAAATTAATATTTTTCCATTTACTTATAATATTTGTAATTTTTTCATTTCATAATTACTTTGAATATACATCTTAATTAGTTTATGTATATACATCTTAATTGAGTTTAAAAAATATGGCACTAGGAAAGAGAAGAGACAAAAATATTCATCAATTAAAATAATAATATTAGTCTAATTTAAAAAATTATACAAACAATTAATATTATAAATAATAATAGTAATAAAAAAGATAACAAATCATGATTCATTAATTTAATGAATTGTTGCAACAAAAAAATAATAAATAATATTTTAAAATATCTACCTCTCATTCAATAAAAACGTTAAAAATTTATAACGTTTAAATTATTAATACTTAAATTAATATTTTTATATAAATAAATAAAATTATAAAAATATTTAATTTAAATATATATAAACAAAAAATTAAGTTTTGTTATAAATGAATAATTAAAAAATGATAATTTTTTTTAATTACAGAAAAATTTATACCATTATAATATTTGATTCATTTAAAATATATATATATTTATAATAGCTTTCTTTTATGATAAATAACTTTATCCCAAATGTACTTTTATTTTTATTGTATTATGATTAAGATTTGTGCTAATCACAAATAATTTTTTTTTAAATAAATATATTATATAATTTTATATTATTCATAAAATAAAATATAAAATAGTATTAGACTTGAAATTTTATTCGTAACTAAAAATTAATTTTTGAATATAAAATTTTAAAAAATTATTAAAACCGCGCGAAGCGCGGATCTATTCCCTAGTTAATATATAAAACAAAATAATACAAAATTATCTGCTGAGTTTTCCTTAAAAAAGAATCTATATATAACATTTATGTTAATAAGCAACAAAAATATCTAAAACAAAAAGAAAAACAATAGAAGTCGTGTATATATATTAAGGTTTCACTTTCAGCTACTACATCAATTGAAGAGTTCCCAATTTATTTCGCTTCGTTAATGTAGAATGTTCATAACAAAAAAAGCTCTCCCTCACTCGTTCACACATCAAACCTCAAGGCCTGGGTATTAGATTAGTGGTTAGGATCTGTTGTGTTAGTTACTGAATTATAGGAAGTTAGTTAATATAGTTAGTAGTTAGTCCTAACCGACTCTCTACTCTATATATACATTGTAATTGCCTTTGTTCATTTTTACCAAGTAATAAAATCTTTTCTCTGTTTTTCAATAGGTTTTCTCCTAATACTGGACCTTCTTCTTTAATCTTTTCTCAAGCTGCAAGGATTTCATTCGCAGTGTTGTGTTGAATGATGGGTACGGAGAGGAAGAGGAAGAGGAGTTTGTTTGACGTGATGGATGAGACCTCTGTCTCGGCAAAGATCACGAAATCGAACGGTGGTTTGATGAGTAATAACACCGGGAATAGTCTGATAAATAGGTGGAACGGCAAGGCCTACACGCCGAGGTACTTTCATATACTTGAGAAGAGGAAGACCTTGCCTGTCTGGCAGCAGAAAGAAGAGTTCTTGCAGGTATTGAAGGCTAATCAGATTTTGATTTTGGTTGGTGAGACCGGTAGTGGTAAAACAACTCAGATCCCACAATTTGTTTTGGAAGCTGTTGATATTGAAACTCCAGATAAAAGAAGAAAGATGATGATTGCATGCACCCAGCCTCGTAGAGTGGCTGCCATGTCTGTTTCTCGACGTGTTGCTGAAGAGATGGACGTAATCATTGGAGAAGAGGTTGGTTACAGCATTCGTTTTGAGGACTGCAGTAGTGCAAAAACAGTCTTGAAGTATTTAACTGATGGTATGCTTTTAAGAGAAGCAATGACAGATCCACTATTGGAGCGCTACAAGGTGATAATTCTTGATGAGGCTCATGAGAGAACTTTGGCAACAGATGTTCTTTTTGGACTGCTAAAGGAAGTATTGAGAAATAGACCTGACCTGAAGTTGGTTGTGATGAGTGCAACTCTTGAGGCTGAAAAGTTTCAGGGCTATTTTAATGGTGCACCTCTTATGAAGGTTCCTGGTAGGCTTCACCCTGTGGAAATATTTTACACCCAAGAACCAGAAAGGGACTACGTTGAGGCTGCGATTCGGACAGTTGTCCAGATACATATGTGTGAGCCTCCTGGTGATATTCTTGTATTTCTTACTGGGGAGGAGGAGATAGAAGATGCCTGCCGTAAAATAAACAAGGAGGTTGCAAATCTTGGGGATCAAGTGGGTCCTGTGAAAGCAGTTCCTCTGTATTCAAGTCTTCCTCCAGCTATGCAGCAGAAGATATTTGACCCTGCTCCTCCTCCACTGAATGAGGGAGGCCCACCTGGAAGGAAGATTGTAGTATCAACTAACATTGCTGAAACTTCTTTGACCATAGACGGGATAGTTTATGTTATTGACCCTGGGTTTGCCAAACAAAATGTTTATAATCCAAGAGTAAGAGTTGAGTCCTTGTTGGTTTCTCCCATATCAAAGGCCAGTGCACATCAAAGATCAGGGCGTGCTGGTAGAACCCAACCAGGAAAATGTTATAGACTTTACACAGAGAGGAGTTTTAATGATGATCTTCAGCCACAGACCTATCCTGAAATATTGAGGTCAAATCTAGCAAATATAGTACTGACTTTGAAGAAATTGGGAATAGATGATCTGGTTCACTTTGACTTTATGGACCCCCCTGCTCCAGAGACATTAATGCGAGCACTAGAGGTGTTGAATTATTTGGGAGCGTTGGACGATGAAGGAAACTTGACAAAGTTGGGGCAAATTATGAGTGAGTTTCCACTAGATCCTCAGATGTCCAAGATGCTAGTTGTTAGCCCTGAGTTCAACTGTTCAAATGAGATTCTATCAATTTCTGCCATGCTTTCAGTACCCAATTGCTTTGTCCGGCCTAGGGAGGCTCAACAAGCTGCGGATGAGGCAAAAGCTAAGTTTGGCCACATCGATGGAGATCACCTCACACTTCTGAACGTGTATCATGCCTACAAGCAAAACAATGAGGATCAGTCTTGGTGCTACGAAAATTTTGTCAGCGCTAGGGCACTGAAATCTGCTGACAATGTCAGGCAACAGCTAGTCCGCATCATGGCACGATACAACCTCAAGCTATGCAGTACTGATTTCAGCAGCCGTGACTACTACATTAACATAAGAAAGGCCATGCTAGCTGGATATTTCATGCAGGTGGCTCATATGGAACGCACTGGACACTACTTAACAGTGAAAGACAACCAAGTTGTGCATTTGCATCCTTCGAATTGCCTTGACCACAAGCCAGACTGGGTCATCTACAATGAGTATGTGTTAACAAGCCGGAATTTTATACGTACAGTGACAGATGTTCGCGGGGAGTGGTTAGTTGATATAGCACCACACTATTTTGATCTGGAGAATTTTCCTCAGTGTGAGGCCAAGAGAGTTCTTGAGAGGCTTTACAAGAAGCGTGAAAGGGAGAAGGAGGAGAGCAGAAACAGAAAGTGAAGATTTTCTGGGATTTGATTTGATGATCCCCTCTGGTTATCTTTCAAACATATTCTGTATCTTTGCTGAGGAATGCCCCACTTATCACACTCGTCAATGAAAATGATGGAAGATACAGCCATGTTTGATGTATCATATTCTAAATAGCTGTAGAAGTAGTTGACCATTATCTTTACATTATAGTTATTTTGTAATTGTTTATTTGAGTTGGATTGCGTGGTTTCATTTAAAAGAAATCACTTGTTTTTAAAGATTTAGAAGATGGCCTATATTTTTGGTGTTAATCGAGATTGCATAACTCAGGGAAATAAGAAAAAATGTTCATAGAAAAATACATGCAAAGAGCAGTTAATTTTATAATAAGAGTTTTATTTGCAGTCATAAAGTTAAAAGTACACTTTAATATTAAAAAGGAAATTCAATGCATATATTATATGATTAGAGAAAGGAACTACTTTAATGTGATGGCTGCAAAAAGACATTATATGATTTACTAACCGGGGGATTGAACATGAAGAACCACGCTAGAGTTTGACATGTCCCACAAAAGAACAGAGTTATCACTGCATCCTACTACGAGATGGGAATTGGCTTCCTGTTCCTGAGAAGAACTCCAATGACCCTGCTTTAGATCGATCAAAGGAAAGGGAAATAAATTTTCAATGTCAATTGGACAATGTGCAAAAGAAAAATCGATGAACTTGTTTCGACCTTCAAAAAGCAAACATCCAAAACCCAACTACCAAACTTGGGCAAGGATTGGAGTAGCGCCAAGTCCAGGCCTATCTGGGCAAGGCCTAAGCTATATAGCTTGACTCTCTTTTCACCAAAAATGGCAATTTTAGAGGAATGAATGTTGCTAGAAGAAATTCCGTGAACGCGAATGCCATGGAATACGTCGAAAGAATTTACCATGTTTCCCAGTTCCAAATCATAGACGAGAAGTTGGGAACCAGAGCCTATAAGATTAAAGAAGAAGAGAAATGAAAGAAATATGGAGATTGAATTGAGAGGTAATCAGTGTAAGTAAGAAATAAAGAATAATGTGAAATTGAAAGCGTACCAGCAAAAAGGTAAGGAAGAGAAGAAAGACGATGCGGGAAGTGGAGAAGAGAGAGTGCTGAAATTTCACCAATGTATTGGCTACTTTGGAGACAGCATGAATCGCTCTGCTGTAGCTCTACCGCCATGATTGTCTTCTTTTCGTTACAGTTAACAAACTCTAAAACCCTTCAAACAGTGGTAAAAGAAAACAGCACTGACTGACTGTTGTGCATTTCTCTGGGTGAGAGTGAGACTGGGACAAGGACTATTGGTCGTACTCCTCGTGTATGTATGTAGTTTTAGTTAAAACTATTGTCGTTTATAGAGTTTATTTGTAGTGTAAGTATAATAATTGCACAAAAAAGAGAAAAAAACGATTGCGGTGAGCGTGGATCGAACACGCGACCTTCAGATCTTCAGTCTGACGCTCTCCCAACTGAGCTATCCCCGCTTGATGCAAATACTTACTGCAGTTTATTAATAATAGTTTCATTGTGTAATTACAAAAGGGAAATTTGCTTTTTTTTTTATTACAATGACCCAAAACTTTATTGATGAAAAGTAAAATAAAATATATTGGTCATATTAGTATAAATATATAAATATAGATCTAAAGAATACCTTGGTTGATTCAAAGAAAAAAAAAATATGAATAGCAGAAGCGTACCTTAATCCATATAGTGGTGATCTTAATCCATTTAATAAAGATGATCTGTAACGTCCTACTAGAATAGGCATGTTATTGTGATTTTAATTTATTGGTTCATCCGCTAAATCAATAGAGTCACAGATTCTTGAGATCCAACTAATTATTTCCTCAGGATGTTTTTGATGTTCTCCGTGAGTCATATTATTTCTCTCCATCCATATTGCTTATGAAATAATAATTAGTCTTTCAAATAAATTTTTCTCCACAATCTCATATGCATAGATCATTACTTTCTTAAAAGATAAATCTTCCTTCGCCTCATGAAGGAAAGGGCAATCTAATAACGTCCAAATTCCTTGAGCTTAGGGACACCAAAAAATTGCATGTGAATTTGAATCACCTCTATAACCACAAATAGGACAGTTATTATGAGGAACAACCTTACGCCAAAACAAGCCACCATTCGAAGGTAAAATCTCATAGAAACCTCGCCATGCAAAATGAAGAATTTTTTGCAGAATTTCCTCCACCATATTGAGAACACCTCACTAGAAGAAGAAGGTAATCCCTCATCTCTGGTCATTGCCAAATTATAACCACTTTTTATTGAATAATTACTGTTCCGTGTTATGTTAACACCAGTTATCCTCGTGCTCAAAAGGACTTAATAGGATCGATAAGATGAGTTCGGCATTCGGTGAATTAAAAGTATTATTCACCTTACAAACGCCCAACCTCCTAGAGGGTCAATAAAGTTCTGAAACTGTGATCACAATAAAGGAGGATTTTATACAATGAAGAAAAGATGTCAGTCATTGTAACCAAGGATCATTAAATACCCTCGTAGAAACACCATTACCAATACAATGCCTTAATCCTTTCAGTAACAAGTCTCTTCCCATTCAGTCCCTCTCCATGTCGTTGATGGATAATAACCATTACTTACCTCCAAAATAGAAGAGTCTCTAAAGTATCTTACTTTGCGCACTTGAGCCAATAAAGATGACAGTTTAGTTAAAATTCTCCATGCTTATTTTGCCAGTAAGGCTTGATTATATTGATCGAACCTTCAAAAACCTAATCCACCATCACTCTTAGGTTGTAGCAATTTATGCCAAGCTCTCCAATGGATACTCTGTCCTGTATCCACTGAACCCCACCAACACAGGCTATCAAACTTTTAATCTCTTCATTCGGCCCTTCTAGAATTCAAAAGCATGACATCAAATATGTTGGTGCTGAAATTAAATCTTAGTGCAAGTGGGAGTTTGTTGGATTTTATGTCCTAAATAAAACTCATTTTAATATAATCAGATTTACTGATTAATAAAAAATCAGAAATCTTTTTATGTTGCATAGTTCACATGATTTCTATCATGATTATAAGTTTAATGTATAAATTCTATTGAATCTAGAACATATAGTTATTCATGATTATAGTGTTGTCAACACAATAGATTATAATCACGATTATATGTTTCAAAGTTTTTGTCCCATAATTTGTCACAGGGACGGAGCCAGGCTTTGATGGTTAGGGGGCCAAAGTGATGATAGCATGTCTACAACGCCGAAGTTTCACGACTAAGAGTTTTAGAGGCTATTTGACTTCATAACTTAGAAACTGTTATCTGTTTATTAAAATTGAAAACAGTTTTTAAAAATAATTTTTTTTGTCTAATATGTTATCTTTTATATTTTTGCTTACATACTCGGATCCTAGATCCAGAACCAAACCCGAACCCAAATCGGATGGATTCATGTCATGGTATGGTGTTAAAATATTAATTTTTTTAGTAAGAAAAAAACTGAAAATAGTTTTAAAAAATTCGTGCCAAACACCATTAAATTTTTAAAATGACAAAAAATTATTTTCTATTCTCACTTTTGAAAATACAATTATGAAAACTGAAAACACAGCTAAACAGACTCTTAGTGACCAAAACTCTTTTTTGGTGGTGCATCTTAATGAAGATCGATTATTTGTTAGTGATTGAATACCATATTTAAGACTATTAATTTACTATAAAATGTTATATTTGCAACAATAATTCAAAATTATACTTTAATAAATTGTCTAACTCTTAAAAAAATTTCAAAGTGTGTTTCATATATATATATATATATATATATATATATTTGACAAAAATAATCTGAATCAATCAAAATATGAATATATTACTAATCAAAGGAAATATTTATTTTAAAATATTCATATTTTATTTTATAATGATAAACTAATAAAGAAATGAACTAATTACATGATTTAGTATTTTCTAGTAAGACACCTTAATAATATTATTCATATTTTACAGTATAATGGAGATTTTTTTACGAACTTATATTTTATTATGTATCTTTAAATATTTTATTTTATTATTCTTTGTATATTATATAAGCTATAATCATCATATTTTATTATTTATTTATCTTTTATGGGATCCACTCTCATTAATATTCACTTCCATTCATCAATTCCAACTAAAAATCCTCATTTTTTCACTCTCATTACATAGGGGCATATATATATATATTGAATTATACATTGTATATATGTTCTCTCAAAAACTAACAGGGGCCATGGTCCCCTAACTATGTTGTACATAGTTTTTGATTTGTCAGTACACTAGATTTAAACTGACATGATAATCATCGATAAAGTTTACTTACACCTTGGATAAGTGTTATGTCTTTTCCAGGGCATTGACAAAATATGTTAGGATCGGATGTATGGAGTATACATTGGACTGGACCGATATTGACAGTAGATAAGATATCATTAACTTACCAGTTAGTTGATCTTAGGTCAATAGATCTTAATCCGGATATGGTTAGATTTGATCTCAACTATGTTATTTATGATCTTAAAGTTGTTCGGTAAAGCTGACTTATGGATCGACTCAATACTTACATCTTGAGAATATAGTAGTTCAAATGAGTGGGAACGCTAATCATAGATATGTAATCTATAGCTTCTATAAGTATTTAGAAGTGAAACGATAATTTCCTTTGAGCTTGGCTTAATAGAGATAAATGATTGAGATCTTATTTCAATAATTATATTAATTTACTGAAATATCATTTATAGGTAGCTAAGTATTTTAAAAATAAAATACAGAGTAGAACAGTAAATTTGTCCCTATTCGATGTAGATCATCTATAGAGGATCTTTGACTATTTGGATTAAAATAATGAGTAATTCAAATCACATCTATTTTTAATAATAGAGTGTTCTATATAATTAAGAGTTCCATTCTAAATCTATAGAGGACTTAGGAGGAATTAATAAGTTAGGACATTTACTTGATAAATTTCGGATCTACTTATTGTAAGCTTGATTACATAGGGCCATGATCCCCACACTAATTGAGATAATACTGCTTGTAGACTTAGTTAATTGGTTTTAATTAATCAATTATAATTCTAAAATTAGATTATGTCTTATTTATGAATTTTCACTAAGCAATGACTTAATTGTGAAGAAAAGAAGTTTTTAGAATTTATTTGTTAATTAAGAGACTTTATAAGACCTAATTAATTAAAAAGGTAAATGATAATTTTATTTGATAATTAATTATAATTATTAAATAAATAGTTTTGACATCTATAAGATTGAAATGGAAAAATATGGCATTATTGAAATAAAAGATGAATTATGAAATAAAGTGATAAAATTGTAACTAGTGAGGCCCACATGTGTGACCGACCACTTAGTGTATTTTTCCTATTTTTTTTTAATCTTTATAATTAAATCCTAAACCGTAGAATAAATGCTATAAAAGGAATAAGATACTCTCTTTCTCATCTAAACCTATCTAAATCTAGTTTTCATTATCTGTCAGACAACTAGTAAATGAGAACTCCTTCTATAGTGATTTTGAACCCCTTTTATTGTTCTTCATCAATTCGAGCCATTAGTGATAGAGTACCATGTCCACTCATAGTAAGTCAAGTACTCAATCATAGTGTGGAAGACTGTGGTTAACCAAACTGAAGGAGAGAAGATCTAGGTTCAGATCTTGATAATGCTCTGTGGTAGTAAGGAACAACAAGGGCTAGAGATCTGAACGGAAGGAGTCATATTATTTCGCTGCCATCCATTTAAGGTTTTCCAAACTTTATATATTTTTATTTTATCGTATTGGGATATTCATATTTAGGGTGTTAGATTATAGTTAATAATCAAACATATATGTTAGTAAATTTAGATCCTGGTAAAATAATTTTCAGCAAAGAGTTTATAAGTGTTTTATCCGTAGCCCCAGAAAGACAATCCAAAACTGCTTTGAAAATTAAAGGACCAACCACATCCCAATGTTGCTCATAAAACATAGCATTCATACCATGAGGATTTGGACTTTTATCAAGAGTCATACTAAACACTACATTTTTAAATTCTTTCATTGTGAAAGGGGCCAACAAACTCATGTTCATCTCATTTATAACCACTTGTTGTACTGCTTGTAACATCTCTTCAATTTTTAGCGCAGAAGAGAAATAGTACTAAAAAGAGAATTATAGTACCTTTTAGTGTATTTCTATGTTTACACATTTATACTAATATAACCAATGTATTTTTTTTACTTCCCATCAATAAAGTTTTGGGTCATTGTAATAAAAAAAAAAAAACAAATTTCCCTTTTGTAATTAAACAATAAAAAATATTAGTAGTGAACTGCAGTAGGTATTAACATCAAGCGGGGATAGCTCAGTTGGGAGAGCGTCAGACTGAAGATCTGAAGGTCGCGTGTTCGATCCACGCTCACCGCATTCGTTTTTTTCTCTCTTTTTAATAAACTTTATAAACGACAATAGTTTTAACTAAAACCACATACATACACGAAAGTACGACCACTTAGCTCAAGTGGTCATGTTAATATATAAACGCTTAAATAAAAAAAAAAAAAAAAGGAGTACGACCAATAGATCTTGTCCCAGTCTCACTCTCACCCTCCGCTATTTGAAGTCCAAACCCAGAGAAATGTGTGCTGTTTTCTTTTACTGAAGGGTTTTAGAGTTTGTTAACTGTAGCGAAAAGAAGACAATCATGGCGGTAGAGCTAGAGCAGAGCGATTCATGCTGTCTCCAAAGTAGCCAATACATTGGTGAAATTTCAGCACTTTCTCTTCTCCACTTCCCGCATCGTCTTTCTTCTCTTCCTTACCTCCTTGCTGGTACGCTTTCAATTTCATATTATTCTTTATTTCTTACTTACACTGATTACCTCTCAATTCAATCTCCATCTTTCTTTCATTTATCTTCTTCTTTAATCTAACAGGCTCTGGTTCCCAACTTCTCGTCTATGATTTGGAACTGGGAAACATGGTAAACTCTTTCGACGTATTCCATGGCATTCGCGTTCACGGAATTTCTTCTAGCAACATTCATTCCTCTAAAATTGCCATCTTTGGTGAAAAGAGAGTCAAGCTATATAGCTTAGGCCTTGCCCAGATAGGCCTCGACTTGACGCTACTCCAATCCTTGCCCAAGTTTGATAGTTGGGTTTTGGATGTTTGCTTTTTGAAGGTCGTAACAAGTTCATCGATTTTTCTTTTGCACATTGTCCAATTGACATTGAAAATTTATTTCCCTTTCCTTTGATCGATCTAAAGCAGGGTCATTGGAGTTCATCTCAAGAACAGGAAGCCAATTCCCATCTCGTAGTAGGATGCAGTGATAACTCTGTTCTTTTATGGGACATGTCAAACTCTAGCTTGGTTCTTCATGTTCAATCCCCCGGTTAGTAAATCATGTAATGTCTTTTTGCAGCCATCACATTAGAGTAGTTCCTTTCTCTAATCAAATTATGTTCGAGTACTTAAAGTTACTAATATATGCATTGAATTTCCTTTTTTTTTCCACATTATTTATTGGATCGTAGATAGAAGCCTTTTATATTCAATGCGCTTATGGGGTAACACTGACAGTCTTGAAGCTCTCCGTATTGCCTCTGGTACTATTTATAATGAGGTGCTTAATCTATTCTTACTGTGAAAGCTCCTCCAATATAATACTTGCTCTTAGATTTTTAAGTTTTCCCACTCTTCTGAGTGCATTGTTTTCATTGTAGCACTCCTCTATGTTTCTTGTAGCTTTTGACTTGTTATGTACGCTTACATGCTTGTTGAGCTCAATGCCACAAACATATGTGAGCGGATATGGTGGAGACCCAATACTCTTAGTTTTAATCTTGGTAATTAATGTTTACAGTAAATTAAAGAAGTCAGCGTATGCTCATCCCCTTTGGCCTATACTCCCTATGCTTTTTTTGATTAAATTTGTAAAGGGATATTGCTCTTATGTTCTAATTCCCCTGCAATTTTTGAAAAAAAAAATGGATGCTGAACAGATAATCGTTTGGAAAATGGTTCCTCGAGATGATGGCATGCCCAGCTCTCACTTTTATAATTATGAAGCTGTTCATATATGTAAACTAGTTGGCCATGAAGGTTCAATCTTCCGTTTGACATGGTCCTCTGATGGAGCGAAGCTGGTCTCTGTTTCTGATGATCGTAGGTGAATTGGTTGTTTAAAATTATGCGAAGTATTCATAGCTTCTTAATTATAACTGGTATTTTTTCAATTGGAAATCCTCTTTTTAATTGTTTATGCTTGCAGCGCTCGTATTTGGGAAATAGAAGATAAACCATCAGAATCTGTTGGCATCTCCCTCTTTGGTCACAGTGCAAGAGTTTGGGACTGCTGTGTATCTGATTCTGTGAGCTCAACCTTTATACCATTTATGGGCACTTAAGCTTTTTTTTGTTTCATTTTTTATTTCACTCGTTTTCATATATGTCTTGGGGTCAAGTAAAGAACAACAATAGAAAATATGTACTGATGTTCTGAAACAAAAGTAATAACTATAATTTTCTAACTCTTATTTCTCTCAGTTGATTGTCACTGCTGGCGAAGATTGCACTTGCCGTGTTTGGGGACTGGATGGAAAACAACTCCATATGATCAAGGAGCACTTGTAAGTGGTTTATATGGTTTTTCTTTTTGTTAAATATTCGGAATGATATTACATAATTAGTAAATTAAACTGTGCCAGGAACTGATCATTCAGATTGTGGATGTAGTATTATGACAACTTAAGCTTTCATTTTTATTCCCATGATTGGAAGAAGATTATTACATTATAGTTTTAGTCTTCTATGACCTTTTGGAAAGGGGTACAAAACCATGATTTTTTATTCTCTTCATAATTTGGTGTTATACAGAGGAAGGGGAATATGGCGATGTTTGTATGATCCAAAATTTTCTATACTCATTACTGCTGGATTTGACTCTTCAATCAAAGTGCATCAGCTGCAGACTTCACTCTCTGGAAGTCCGGAGGGACATGCTGAGGCAAAGGAAATTGACAGAACAAACAAATTCTCTGTTTGTATTCCTAGATCTTCGGATCATATTGGGCTAACAGATAGGTAGTTCTTTCGGATAGGAGAATATGAGTTTGTGTGCCTGTAATCATTCTTGACTTCCAAAAAGTATTTATCTTACGCCCAGAATTACATGAGCTCCTTTTTTGCTGTGAGTCATTACCTGGTTCCAGTTTACATCGCAGACAACCATTTTTTTTTTCTTTTTTAAAAAAAGAATTACATAAGCTCCTTTTCTGGAAGAAAGTTTTGTATTTGTAACTATTTGAATCTTTGATCATGAAGAATCAGTTGTGCCGTAGGATGTTGATATGACTAATATATTTAACGGCTATTCCTTTAAGAGCCTCAATTATAAACTGCAATTGGTGGTGTTATGTAGTTTGAACATGTTTCCTTCTTTTCTTCATCAAATTTTGTTATTAACAACTGTACTTTACTCGTTATGCTTACATTGGTGTTACCTGGTAATCTGTCATGTTGCAGTAAAAGTGAGTATGTTCGTTGCTTGCGATTTTCACACCAAGACACCCTTTATGTTTCCACAAACAATGGTTATCTCTACCATGCTAAATTATCTCATAATGGTGATGTATGTTGGACAAAGATTGTGCGGGCTAGTGAAAAGGTGCCCATTGTTTGTATGGATTTGCTATCAAAACCATCCAAGCCTTGCTATGAGGACAAGGATTGGATTGCTGTTGGAGATGGTAAAGGGAACATGACAGTTGTCAGAGTTAGTAATGTTGCTTCTCCTAATGCAGACATCACCCTTACTTGGTCAGCGGAAAAAGAGAGACAGCTCTTGGGTACACATTGGTGTAAGCCATTAGGATACAAGTATGGCTATTTATTCTTCTCTAAAAGTGTCAGTGAATTTAATTTCCCTTGTGTTAAGAATATATGGTGATATGTAAGGTTTAATGATTTATTTTTTCTCCATTTATCATTAGCTATGTTTTCACGGCTGACCCCAGAGGAGCATTGAAGCTATGGAGGCTGTGGGATCCCTCACAACCTTTTCCTTATAATTCTTCGGCCAGTAGCAATGTCTCTCTTATAGCTGAATTCACATCTTGTTTTGGAATGCGAATAATGTGTTTGGACGCCTCAGTTGAGGATGAGGTATCCCATTGTTAACTTTTCCTTTGTAATTATTTTGGATGTGATTCATTGTGTGTTTCTTTTCCTATTAATAAGATATGTAATTGGAATGCGTATACAATCACTAGCACATATATGCTTATTGTTTTTCTTTTTAAAGGAAATTTTGTTGAATCATGTTATGTAAATAAATAATTTTAGATGATGGTGAGACGAAGTGAGATGAAAAGCCTTTATGTTTATTTTGAGGAAAGAATAAATAGAGCACTGTTTTAAAGCACATTAACTGCTTCTGAGGACCACCTACAAACTTGTTTATCATTATAAAAGAGAAATGCTCTTGCTATAGATAAGCTTGTAAGTCATTAAGTGAACTTGGTGAGACAAAAAGCTGATTGTATCTTGTTTCTATAAAGTTTTCTTTACGATTGTTGTCTCTACTTTTGTAGGTGCTTGTATGTGGAGATATACGTGGAAATCTTGTTTTATTTCCTTTATTAAAAAGTGTGTTGGAGAGCACAATTGCTGTATCAGATATGAAAATAGCTGCATTATCTTACTTCAAAGGGGCACATGGAATATCAAGTGTCACCAGTGTTTCTGTTTCTAGCCTAAATTCCAATCAGATTGAAATGCGATCGGTATGATTAACTTTTATAAAGTCTGCTGGATATGTGTATTCTAATCAAAGGAAAAGAAAATTCATGCGCTTCAGTATATAAACATTTCTGTGGATGCAATAAAAGAATATTTTGTAGAAATACTAGCATAGACTGTAGTATTTTAGTAACTAAGCTTCTCACATGTTTATGTATATTGCTTCATCTTCAGACTGGTGGAGATGGGTGCATATGCTATTTGGAATATGGCATAGATAGGCAGAATTTGGAATTTATCGGGATGAAACAAGTGAAGGAATTGAGTTTGATCCAGTCTGTTTGCTCCGATAATAAATCAGATTGTGATTCGTCTATTGCCCACTTTGCAGCTGGTTTTGCATCTGTTGATTTTATGATATGGAATTTGAAAAACGAAACAAAGGTATACTTTTGTTTATCACTTACCCTGTTTTTAGAGAACAATTTCATTCATTAAGGGGAAAACCTTAAATCACCAAGAGGGTCATACATCATACATTTCCAAATGGCCTATAAGATGCAATCTAATCCCAAGCACAACACATCTAGGAGCCTAACTTCATCACAGTATTGGGCCACTTTACTCTTTTATATATATAATTATATATATATATAACAAACATAAATTACTTTTACTTTTACTTTTATTAGTGCCTGAATGTAGTTCACATATGAGCAGGTCTTGCAAATACCTTGTGGTGGATGGCGACGTCCTCATTCCTATTATGTTGGTGATCAACCAGAAATAAAGAACTGTTTTGCATACGTAAAGGTTTGTTTATGTCTACTTGTTTATTGACAGTTTTAATAGCTAGAATAATCATCTTTGGATGCTGACCTGGAGTAGGTGAAGAACACAATTAGTCATATTATTTTTATTGAAAATTATTAATCATTGACATTTCTATGATATCTTGGCTGCACAAGGAAGGATTTTTGGGGGTCAAGACATATTCTATGTCTCACTTTAATAAAACCAAAATTTGCTTATCTTATTGATTCTTTTAATAGATAATTTTTTGTTGCTTTTATGCTGTGTCATTAAATGCTCCATGTATTTTTACATATCTTTCTCTTTTCTTATTCCGCTCCCTAAAGAAATGTACAAGATTTTACATTTTTACTTTTTGTTTCTACATTAATTGTTCTGCATTCTTTATAGAGTGGACAATGTTGGTTTTTCTCCTTCAATTAGCAGGTTTTTTTTTTTTTTTTTTTTTTTTGAGGGGGTGGAAATGTGTTTAAAACTTAATTTATCTGCATAATACCATTTTGTTTCAGGATGAAGTTATCCATATTCATAGACATTGGGAACCAGAAGGTTTAGGGAAGATATACCCTCTGAACCTGCATATGCAATTCCATGGGAGAGAAATGCACTCCTTATGTTTCATCACAGAAGAATTGCAGCCTGGAGCAAAGCACAGCCTTTTATCTCGATCTAGTTGGATTGCTACTGGCTGTGAAGATGGAACTGTAAGGTTGACTAGGTATGTCTATAATTAATTTTTAAAATATGATGTAAAAATGATTGAGAAGCTCTGCTTTGGTACTATATGACTTGAGAAAAAGAGCAGATTGTGTGTATTTTGCAGAACATTCTATGTAAGCCTTATACTCATAATGTGTAGACTACCTTCCCTCTCTTTCTGTTTTTTTTCTTTTCTTTTCTTTAAAACTTGTCAATTTCTTTGTCATGAAATTGATAAAGTGTTGCACTGATTTTATGTAATCAACTGATTATTATATGTTTTACTTAGATATACTCCAGGTGTTGAAAATTGGTCTGAATCAAAATTACTGGGGGAGCATGTTGGTGGATCAGCTGTGAGGTCAATATGCTATACGTCAAGGATACACGTGATTTCATCAGATCTGGCCAAAAGTACTGTTGCCCTAAACAAAGATGATGTGTTTGTAGAGAATATAGAAAATCCATTTCTTCTGATTTCAGTTGGTGCAAAACGGGTCCTAACTTCTTGGCTGTTGAGGAATAGGAAATTACACAAGACAGAAGACAGTACACTGGCTGGTGAGCAGCATAATGCAACAGAAAATGGCAATTCATCTGAAGTGTCATCTTCTATGTCATTCCAGTGGCTTTCAACTGATATGCCACCCAAATATTCAAGTTCAGATAAATATACCAAAAGTATTGGGAAGGAAACTGGTCTACAAGAGAATGTGCCTGGTATGAAAGCTGATGAAGGTACAGAAGATGGGAAAATGGAGCTGAAATCTTGCACTAGAGACAAATGTGAAGATGATTGGAGATACCTGGCTGTCACTGCTTTTCTTGTGAAATATGCTGGTTCCAGGTAGTTGGAGATTATAATATATTTGTCATGCATACCGAATTTTCTCCTTGAATCTGATGCCAAAAAATTATTTGTTTCAGGTTAACTATCTGTTTTGTAGTTGTCGCTTGTTCAGATGCCACATTGACGTTACGGGCTCTAGTCTTACCCCATAGATTATGGTATTAATAAAAAAAATCTATGTTTTGGTTACTTAAGGATTTTCTCTAGCATTTCTCTCGCTAACTGGCATTCCTTTGTTACATTGCAGGTTTGATGTGGCATTGATGGTGTCCCTATCATCACCCGTTTTAGCATTGCAGCATGTTATCATTCCAACATGTTTGCCTTCTAAAGGTTAGTCTATTCTTAGTTTAAATCTTCTAGTTGAAACGAAACCTGTATCCCAATCCCACAGTTCATTACAATGCTCTGTTACTGCTCACTCCACAGGTTGAACCTCTAAAAACTCTGAACCTTTTTTGAACAACTAAAAACTCTGAACCTTAAATTAGGAGAAAAAATGGAAAAATTCCTTAAATCTTCTTCGTTTCTGAACCAAACACACTACCCAAGAGAAAGCTTGAAATGACTTTCTTTGAAAGACCCACTAATTCAGCTTTCTATGTATAATTTTTTTTTGTTATGTATAATAATAATGATAATGATAATAATAATTTGATGATGATCATAATAATAATAATAATTTGATGATGATGATGATGATGATGATCATAATAATAATAATTTGATGATGATGATGATGATGATAATGTTGTCTATGCATTCTAAATGAAGTATGTACTCGACTCCTTTTTTTTTCTGGTATTTCTATTCCTACTCTCACAGCCTGTCCATGTGGAAAACTATGGCACACACATTTCTTCATAGAAATTCGTCAATGATATAATCTTTCACTCTTTAATATTAAAATACTGAAGTTATGGTAGTTTGATGGTTTTGACATTACGTTTCTTTTCTTTGATTCATATATAATGTTTCATTCACAGAGAATATACAGGATAGAAGTGTGTATATTGTCATTAGTGGTGCTACAGATGGAAGTGTTGCCTTCTGGGACATAAGTGAAAGTATTGAAACTTTTATGTGCTGGGTATCAGTTCTTCATGTGGAGAAGTTCATTGACTGTCAGAAGCGGCCACGTACTGGAAGGGGAAGTCAGGGTGGAAGATGGTGGAGATCTATTGGCCGTAGCATGTCGAAAAATAGCACAGACAGTGAATCAATCACTGACAAAGCTGGACCAGCCGCTAATCTTGATTTCCCAAATTTTGTTAAACATGAAATACCATCATTGAAAGATGCTTCTGAAAGTAGCACAACAACTTCTTTTGAAGCTATTCATGTTGCCTCCAATAAGTCAGAATTGGACATAGATGATTCTTCATCTGAAATATGCAAAATATGTCCTTCACATGTTTTAAAGAACCTTCACCAATCTGGTGTTAATTGTCTTCATGTTTCGGATGTGAAAGGTTGTCAAAGTCCTGACAATGGTTTTGTTTACAATGTACTTAGTGGAGGTGATGATCAAGCTCTCCACTATCTTAGCTTTGATTTAGAATTTTCATCAGCAGAGGGGAAAACTGAAATAATAACACCAGAAGTGATAAATCCCATCACTGGGCAAGGATGTGCTAAGAACTTTGTTAAATCTTACCAAAATCAGAACCACGGTTATAGGATCAGATTCTTAAATCGTGATAAAGTTCTTTCAGCTCATTCCTCTGCTGTAAAAGGTAAGTAATGTGTTTGAACTATAAATTTCATTCATGTAGAACAGTAGGTCTTTTTATTTTATTTTATTTTTACAGCATAGTACATACAGGAGCCAGTTTGTTTTCTGATTTTGCAGTTAATCATTGTTTCTTTATTGCAATTAATCACCTGTAGCTGTTATTGTGACCTTCCTTTACTTACCTTTCTAAGATTTTTCTTTTGTAAGCATTCAGAATTTTTCATCACATAATTTTTTTGAAAAAAGGAGAAAGAGACCACTTGTCTTAGACTGACATTCCCTCGATGTATATTGCAAGTCTCACTTAAGGCGGAGGAAAACATAGTAAATAAAACAGGAAGCAAAAATAAAAAAACGAAAAAACTGTAGAAAAAAATTGTGACAGAAGACAAAATCCCAAGATTATTACAACAGCACACCCCAATTCTTGCTTAAGTCTGGAAAGGAGAGATTCTCGAAATGTTTAGTTCTTAAGATCCAAGTGACAGTCCAGAATTTGATTCTTTCCCAAACATCCTCCGCAGACCTTTCCACTCCATAAAAAATTCTGCTATTTCTCTCTGTCCACACCGCCCATAACAGTGTCGTAGTCCTCCATAATTTAACTTTCCTTTTGTTCCCCATCGGCTTGCTTATTAGAATAGCATAAACCAAGCTAGGTAAGTACCAATCCAAGCAAAATTCTTTACAATAACGACCATATTTTCCGCGTATATGTGCATTCTAGGAATATATGTTCAATCGATTCATAACTAGACTTGCAACAAACTCACCAGCCCGGAGAGATTGCCATATATGGTCTTCTTTTTTGCAATACTTCATGCACACTTGCTTTCCTTAAGAATACTAACCATCCAAACACTTTAACTTTTGCTGGTACACAATTTTTCCGCAGGGTTTTAGTCCACTCTAGGTTCCTTGAGCTATTATTTGAAGTGAAGCAAAGGAAAGCCGACTTACAAGAGAAAGAGCCACCATATTTTGGATTCCAACCCCTACTGTCAACCGATAAGTTAGCCAAATTCACATGTTCCACTTGCTGTAACAGATCCATCAGACTCAGAAGTTAGAACTTCCCTGTCCAACAGGTTTCTTTTGAATTTGGAGTCCAATTTACCACCCTGAATCCACCTTTCTCCAAAATTGCCATATCTTTGATGCACATATTCTTTGATCTAACCAAAGTGGCTAACTCCGGGTAGGAAGTAAGTAATGTATTCTGTCCAATCCACACATCTTCCCCAAAATGAATTCGTTTCCCATTTCCCAACTTGAAGGTTACCAAGTTTAAGTATTCACCGTAAAGTGATGCAATTCCTTTCCAAGGTCCTCGAGAAGTCATTCTCTCACCTGTTCTAGTATCCCAAAAATTCTCCGACATTCCATAGCGACTCTTTATAACTCTATGCCAGAGCGATTCTGTTTCCAACGAGAATCTCCACAACCATTTCATCAACATGCTCTTATTCCTCATTTCTAAGTTCCTAATTCCCAAACCCCCGCCCTTTCTCGGTCTACAAACTTCCATCCAATCAACCAAATGTTCCCCTCTCGAGAGGTCACTTCCTTCCCAGAAAAAATCCCTCATCATCTTCTCAATCGATTGCACCACCACCTTTGGTGCTTTAAATATGGAAAGATAATAAATGGGTAAAGATGAGAGAGCTGATTGGATTAAAGTTAGTCTTCCCCCGAAAGAAAAGAGCATTTTCATCCATCAATCCTTTTAGCACACACTTTTCTAAGACTAGCCTCCAAAAATCAATTCTATTCGGGTATCCTCCCAAAGGCATACTAAGATATTTCATCGGCCATTCTCTTATCTCACACCCAATAGACGAAGCGCACCTATAAATCACAGACTCATCCATGGAAATACCTAGCAATTGACTCTTGCTTATGTTGACTTTCAAACCCGAGATGGAGCAAAAAGCATTGACTACCACAACCATATTTCTCAACGACGTCTCATCATCTGCAAAAAGTATTGTGTCATCTGCGAACTGTAAATGACTAACTTGCACTTTCTCCTTCCCTACCAGGAAACCAGACACCTTCCTTGAGTCTATTGCTTTGTAAGCCCCCTAAGACCCCAGATTCTTCCCCTAGGTTTTCCATTAACAAAATTGGAGAAAGAGGTTGACGAGATACATCCCATAATCCACTTCCGCCAAATCTCACCAAAACCTTTGCGTTCCAATACTAAATTTAGAAATTCCCACTCAACTCTATCATAGTCCTTTTCAAAATCAATTTTGAATACTAATCCCTTTTTATTCCTACTTCTGTACTCCTCTATCGCTTCATTTGCTACTAGTACTGAATCCAATATTTGTCTTCCAAGTACAAAAGCCGATTGAGTCTCTGAAATCGTGTCTTCCATCACTAATCGAAGTCTAATAGCCAAAACTTTAGCTACTATTTTATAAACACTAGTGATAAGGTTTATTGGCCTATAATCTTTTATCTTACAGCTGTCAATCTTTTTTGGGATTAAGCATAAGAAGGTTTCATTAATGTTCCCTAGGATTCTTCCTTCCACTTGAAAAGCTTTAAAACTTTGAATAAATCATCTTTCACAACACCTCAATTGGGTTGGAAAACAGCTGAACTGTAGTATAATAAATCATCTTTCATCACATAATTTAGTTTATGCAGTATAACTATCAATGTGACAAATTTCTAAGCTCTTTTTTCTTGTCTCACTAAATTTAATTTCATGAAGGTGTCTGGACAGACGGTTTGTGGGTGTTTTCCACTGGTCTAGATCAGCGGATCCGTTGTTGGCGTCTTGGGGAGCAAGGTAAAATAACAGAGAAGGCCTATGTGATCATTAGTGTGCCAGAGCCAGAAGCATTGGATGCTAGGATCTGCAGTAGGTAAGCAGTGTACTTACCCTATGTTTGGTTGAAGAGAAAAGGGAAGGAAAAGTTTGGAGAAAAAGGTGGATGGAAGAAGAAATTTGTTTGGTTGGTTGGTGGTACTCTGTTAGTTGATTAATGAATTCTCTTTCTTGATAAAAAAAATAAATGGAAAAAAAAGTGAAGAGAATGTTTTACAATGTATATTTAACCAAATTACTATTTAAAATAATTTATATAAAATTATTAAATTATATTTTCACATTTAAATCACTTTTTTTTCCTTGTACCAAACAAGATAAAGAAAAATACATTTTATTTTCTATCACCCAAATTTTCTATCTCCCCTACAATTTCTCTCTTTCCATTTTTCTTTCCTTCATACAAAGCATAGGGTTAAGAAGGACCTGTCTTAACAGCCGTCCTACTGAAAGAATATTTGTTGCTTTAATAACCTAATTCTTTGACATAAAGTTCCTCATTTTTTTTTGTCATACAGGGGATACTATCAGATTGCAGTAGCAGGGAGAGGAATGCAAATAGCTGAGTTCTGGTGCAACTCATAAATGAATTCATGAAAGCAGAAGCGATTCGGTTGGCTTGTTTTTTGCCCACTTGGTCATTCCTTTATACTCGTTCCTGGGTACTCTTCATTGCCGAGTGACTTGAAATTTTCTATCTATATGTATTAGTTCCTTTTATTTATTCTTTCTCATTGCCAGATAGAAACTTAGTCACTATCTTGATATTTTGACCATATTGAGAACTTTTGGATGCCTGTATTAGCTGTAACTTGGGTTCCAATTGTATCTTTTTTTTTTCCACAATTTACATGTTATACAATGGATTTGATTGCATATTTTATAAGAGGTTGGGAAGGTTTTTGTTTCTATGTTATGTTTACTTTTGGTAGGTGTGACTAGATGGTTTTCACCTCCCAGGTATGAAGTAGGTGGGCAAGAATCAAGATTCTCAAGAGGAACCTTTTCCAGTACTATAGCAAGTCTGTACAATGAAGCCGAACGCAGAGAACATGGCAAACCATCCATTCTCAACTTCTTTCACCTTGAGCCCGCAAATGCCTCAGGTACCTCTCAACTGGGTTATCCTTATCTCCCAAAGCTCCAAGCCTTGCTCCTATGCACTGCAACAGACTGTTGATAGCGATCGCCCTGTATTTTTGATAAAATGGTGGTATGGTTAATGGAAATGAAAGTCTTTGGTGCCATCTTTATTCTGTAATATTCTTACTGAGGGAGTGAGGGCTTTAACGGAAATTATAAGAGTTTGTCTGATGAGTAATGGAAGCATGGCATGGCTATAGAATCCCAATTTTTTTATAGGATCTGGTGAAGTTAACCTTGAATCATGTTAAAAAGAGGTAGGTGCGTCCTTTTGACACTTAGTACAAAATGTTTTGTATTAGTGTGTAGTACTAAGCACATCACATAAAAAGAGGTATTAGTGTGTATTAGCATTGCTATTTTCTATATATGCGGATAATTACTCATCCAAAAAATTAATAATTTCAAAGGATTCTATTTTTTTTGGATTGAATCAATTAATTAAGAAAACTAAAGTTTGAGTGTAGTATAATTTTGTGCAATTTAGAATAATTATAAAAATCTAAAGGAAGTCTTTACTAAATCTGTGAAAAATATTTTCTTCCTAACATTTTCTTACTATTTCCTATTTGAGGTCCAAACAATGCAAATAATGACATTGGGGTTGTTCACAAAATATCTGATCCAATCCAATAGGCATGATTCAATCCAATTTAATTCGCAAAATGCGGATATCCGCACTTGTGCGGATTGGATTGAAAAATATAAAAATCACACTTGTATGGATTGGATGTTGTTTGATCTCAAAAAGTAATCGATTCAATTTAATTTGCACTTAATTATATATATTTTTAAAAAAATTATAATATATAATATATATATATATATTAATTTTTTTAGTAATATTAAAAAAAAATACACAAACTATTACCCCATATATTGTTTTTTAACTTTTTTTTCTTCAAATTTACAGTTTGGATTTCTAAAGTGGTTGCAGCGCTAATTGCAATAGGGGTTTATATACGATTTTTTGTTGCAATTTAGGTTGTAGCGCTAGTTGCAATAGGAGTTTTTATGTAGAATTTCGTAAAAACATAACAAAAAAAAAAAAAAAATCGTCTGAAGTGTAAAAATGAAAAAGCCCAAACTTTTAATTTCTTAATATTTTCTAGTAATATATTGAGTTGGTGCATTTTATTTGTTTTATAATGGAAGAATGAAAAAAATTATTTTTATTCACATAGACACATACACATAAATTTAAATTAATATATATACTTGACGTGTGGAGGATGTGCTCCAGGCACGTAATTCCCGTCAAAACTTATGGGTTATAATCATATATGTTACTTTTATCAATTATATTTAAACAATTATTGAAGAAAAAAAATATATTTATATAAGAACATAGTGTGGTATAAGTTCACTTATTGACAATCATTCATAATAAAAAAAAAACAATAAAAGAAAAAAAATTACATCAAGTTCTGTCGTTATGCATTGGAACATAATACTAAAAATTGATGTAAATATATCACAAGTTAATTTTTTTGCTAAATATAGTAAAATTTTTATATATCCTATTAAAGATACTCTTGCAAACTTATATATAATAATAACAAAAAATTAAAATAATAATTAAAGTTAATAAATACATGTACATATTAATAATGAAAATGTTAAGGGACACATTAAGTTGCAAAGTACCACAAAAGGTAATATATTGGTGCATTTTCATATCAGTTTCCACATATTTTAATTTAATATGATTTACAAAAATACTAATCAATTATTTTGTATGTGTATTTATATGGAATTGAGCACCTTAAAGTGCCAGTTAATAATAATAGTACAAAAAACTATTTATAAAAAAATAGTACAAAGATTATTTATAAAAAAAAATAAAAAATAAAATAAAACACAAAAGACAAAAAAATTACTAAACCACATGGTATGATATTGAATACTTTAAGGTGCTAATAGAATAATAGAATGTACAAAAAAAAAATATTTACCAAAAATAGTATATATATATATAAAAAAAAACTAAATGACAAAGACAAGTTGTTTGTATTTGTTTTATTATAACATTGATTTATATATTGATGTTATAAATATATTTTTGAGAAGAAAATCTCAAAACTCCACCATAAAGAGCAAAAGCTTTAAAAAAAAGGAAGAAGGGGTGATAATATATTTATTACTAGTTAAAATATATGAGTAAATAATAATGATTTTTTATGTACAGTATTGTAATAAAGTTATATATTTATAAAATTCAAATAAATAACATGTATAGTCGTAAATATGTCAACCAATAAGGATACTTTTTTTCTTAAAAAAAATCCAATAAGAATACTTTGTCACCTTTTATTTAATTAGTCTAATAAACAATATTAGTAGTAGATATTATTATAATGAGGATTGTAATTGGTATTTAAAAGTGTCCAATAGTACACTAATATGAGGGGTTGTGAGAATTGATATTAAAGTATATCATTAATGGTATGTTATCTCTTGTAGTGTTGCACCTCAAGTATTTCCAACGAAGATTTATTGTTAAAAAATAGTTTTTTATACTATGTTAAATAGGATATTGGCGGCTAAACCACTTAATTTTACGTTTTGTAACACTTAACCACAAAAATTGCCACGGTGGACTGTCCAAGTGTACACACTTATACACGTGTCAAATTTTTAGTGGTCCACGTAATATTAGTTTTAAAAAATAATTATAAATATTTAAAAAAATTAAAAAATTAATTTTTTTTTTCTTTTTCTTCTTTCTTTTTCTTCTTCCCAACCCACTTTTTCTTCGTCACCCACTCAAAACTCAAAAAACCTAAACCCACCAACACCAGAGCCCCAAATCCCTAACTATCCAATCGCATCCCGAACCAGAACCCCACTTAAGAAGCAATTCGAGATATGGGTTCAGATTTTGAAACATGGGTTTTCACCTCTCCAGCTACGCCTTATGGGCTCAATCAGACCCAGATCTAGCCTTCGACATCTTCCGCTGGACTGCCCAACAGCGCGGTTACGAACCACCTCACTTACCTCACCATGATCAAGATTCTAATCGAAGGGAAGCGATTCAGCAATGCAGAGACCTTGTCGATGGGGTAATGGCAGGAGCTTGTGAAATGAGTGCAGAACATTGAAATCAATGAACTTCTTGAGCAATCCTGGCCAGGTTTCACCATCTTTATTTAATTTGATCTCTTCACACATGTATATATAGATATATATGTATATAGAAAGAGAAAGGGGTTAGAGAGAGAAAGAGAGTTTCTGCAGAAAAAGAAGAAGAAAAAAGAAAGAAGAAGAAGAAGAAGAAGAAAAAGAAAAAAAAAATTAATTTTTAAAATTTTTTAAATTAAAAAAAGTACAAAAGTAAAAAAAAAATATTTTAAATTTTTTTTTTCTGATTTTTTAATTTTTTTAAATATTTATAATTATTTTTTAAAATTAATATTACGTGGACCACTAAAAATTTGCCACGTGTACAAGTGTGTACACGTGGACAGTCCACCGTGGCACTTAACTGTGATTTTTGGACGGAGGTGTGCAGAGCAAAACGGAACCAGAGTTTAGGTAGTTTAGCCGCCAAAAATTCGATTTTTGTGGTTAAGTGTTACAAAACGTAAAGTTCAGGTGGTTTAGCCGCCAATATCCTATGTTAAATTAATTTAAGTTTGACACATTAATTAATTTATTATTTATTAAAAAATTAAACCTTAACTGAATCAACAAAAGTAGTAGTCTTAGTAAAGAATCATGATTCTTAATGGAGATGCTTAAAAAAAAAATGTTTGATGACATGAATATATTTTTGATATTTTTTAATGGATATATTTTCTTTTTTTTATTATTTTGTCTTAAAATAAAAAATTACATTAAATAATAATATAAAATAAAAATAAAATAAAATATTATATTTTTAATGATTTTTTTTTTGATAAATATTATATGTCCACTAGCATTTTCTTAATATAACTATTCAAACCAATTTCCACCTAATTTTTAGTTTGATATTATTATTTAATGGATAGGGACAGCGAGTGAGAACTGACATGTCATCTCACCAACCAAATACCACCGGTAAGTGTCAGTCAAATCTATTGCGAGTATAGCACCCAACCTTTTGGGAAACTCATCTCCTTTATTTTATTTTATTTTTTTGAAACGGCATGTCCTTGAAATTCAAACTCTTCTCTGATATCTTTTTCATTTATTCAAAAAAAAAAAAAAACTCTTTATCTTTTCTATATATATCATATACAAGTTTACTCATTTCAAGAAAAAAAAATACCAAGTCTATATATATACTTGTTTACAATTTGTTTAAATCGGCAAATAAATAAATAAATATATAATATATTTGTTTTTTTTTTTTTTTGGAAAATGAAATAGAAAACGCGCCAAGTCCTAATAATTCCAACTCTTCCTACAGGTCAGCTCAGCTCAGCTTAGCTTAGCTTAGCGTAGCCGTAGCTTTGGCTTATTTGGATTGGGTGTGATTTGGTTTAATTTTGGTAAGATATAATTGACATTTCACATCTCCTCTTCTCACTTCCAAAGGTCAAGTGTCAAAAACGCAATCACGTCACATAATTCCTCATTCACTCATTGGTTCACTTAATAAAAAAAAAATGAGGCAGATAAAACTAAAAATCTAATACTTTTTTTTTTTTTTGAGTTTTTTATTTTTACACATTAAAATATTTTTTTTTTTGTTTGCATTTTTAATGAATGCTATATAAAAACTTCTATTGCAACTAGCACTGCAACCTAAACTGCAACGAAAAATCGTATAGAAGTCTCTATTGCAATTAGCGCTGGAGTGTACATAAATTATTCAATCAAATGACAACCGACCGATCCAATTACAACCGACCGCCATAGATCGAATATCCAATTGTAATCGGATCGGATTGGATGTTATTTTTGAATATCCAATTAGATCGGATCAGATGTTAGATGGGGTGTCCAAAAATCCAATACATCCAATATACAATCAAACTAGTTAGTATTTTCATTTAGTTTGGATATGTAATTAGATTTTATATAGTTATACGTAAAATATATATGGATATATAAAAATTAACATTAAAATTTTACTCTTTTTTTTTGGATTAGATGGATCTAATCCAATCCAATACATACTGGATCTAAAATATTATATGGATCCAATTCGATCCAAAAAATACTAGGTCTAAAATATTGAATAAACCTAAATTAAACCAATAAATATATATATATAAAATACATCCAACGGATATAACCGATCCAATCCAATATCCAATGGATGTTGGATCGATTGGATGACTAAAATTAATTGGATCGGATCGGATGATAAAATCTAACATCCAATATATAATTGGATCGGATCTGGATAGGCCTAAAAATATTGGATATGATCCAATGAACACCCCTAAGCGCTGCAACCACTTTAGAAATCCAAACCGTAAATTTGAAAAAAAAAAGTTTAAAAAATAGTATTTGGGGTAATTCTCCTACTTTTTTAATTAATTTTTTTATTTTTAAAATTTAAAAAATAAAATATTTTTCAATTTTTTTTTTATAAAACTGTTTTTACTTTTTAATTTTTTAATTAAAAATCTAAATTTTAAAAACAAAAAAAATCACTTTCAATATTTTTTTAAATATGTTTTTTAATTAATATTTTGAACTCCAACCCTAATTTTGACTTTGGAAACTGAATCTGACCCCGACCCCAGTCTTAGACCCGCTCTCAGTCCCGACCTCAGACCCGACTTAAATAAAGTCAACAAATAAAAATGAAATTAAAATTTACAAAACACACTTTTATATTTTTTTTAATTTTAAAAAGATAAATACCATTTGTGGACCCTGTGTTATGTAAAAGTTACTAATTGGACCCTCTATTTTATTAAATGACAAAATAGACCCTGCATTTTTTCAAATTGTACGAATAGGACCTTAAACTAATTTTTTGTCAAAATAAAACTTCATAATAATCTGATCTAGAGATGTTGTGACAAAACTGGTTACAATTTTTGTATCTGTTCGTGTTAAAAATTATCTTAAAGTTGGTTATATTAAACAATAAATTTGTTGAAAATTGAGCTCAGCGTCCTATTTTTATTATTTTGGAAAATATAGGATCCATTTTGTCATTTAACAAAACAGATAGTCTAATTGGTAACTTTTGCAAAATACAATGTCCAAAATAGTATTTATTCTTTTTAAAATTGAAAAACAAAAGTAGTTATAGAACACATTTTTATTTTTCAAAATCAAAATTTTAAAAATAAAAATTTTACTTATATTTTTGTGATTAAAAAGTTTAAAAACAAAAGTGTTACCAAACGCCGCCTAAATATGTATATATATATATATAAATCATCTTGGAATTTGAATCTGGTTGTTTGCCATATATTTCTTCTTTGTATTAACTTATATTAATTGGTTGTCAAAAGTTATACTTATTTTTAGATTTATTTGTACCGTAAGTGCTAAACTATATGGTGGTGTTTGATTAGAGGGAATGAAATAGAATAGGAAGGAAATAACTTTTATTTTATTCTTTTTTTATTTTATTTTAAAGTATTAGAATGTCATTCTTATTCTAGCTATGTTTTCATTCTTTCTAACCAAATGCTACCTAATGAGGTATTTGTTATGTGAGTTTGAGTAAGAGAGTAAAGTTGGAGGGAGTAGGCTTAGAGGGAATATGAAACTTATACATTTGAGGAGAATAACATTACCACCATTTTAATTTAAAAGGTGAAACTAACTTAAAAATACAAACCCCTTATCATTCAATTTTCTTTAAATTTTATATTTTCATTCCCATCAAGTCTAAACTTTATACCAAACACCCCAATATAGGTTTTAGTAAGTTGGTCTCCAAGCTTTATTTTTTTGACAAATTAGTCCTCAAACTATATACATTTTGACAAGTTTACCCCTAAACTTTATTTTTTGGTAAATTAATCCCTAAACTTTTATTTTATTAGCAACATTAAGTCTCCCACTCTTAGACATTGATATTTTTATTATTTTTTATTTATTTTACTTACTTTAATTTACTTTTTGTGTTAAATTCAAATAATTTTTATTTTTTTTTTTAATTTTAATAGTGTGATAAAATAATTATATGAATATATTTTATTTCTTTATTTTATTTTTAAGTATTCATACAATATTTAAATTTTTTATCAAAATATTTAAAATATGTTTTATTCATGTATATTATTTAAATTTTGCATCAACGCTGGTTAAGTTTTAGTTCGCCCCTGAGTATAAGTTAAAAATAAATTCTATAATATATGTTACTTGGTAGTTTATAAATATATATTATTTTGGCTACAAAATAATATTTTACTACATATATACATAGATTTCATATATTAAATGATCTTCCTCTCATGGTAGGAAAAACAATTAAACAATTTAAAATTTTTTTATTGACTTATATATAGTAATATTTTTTTTTTGTGCATGCACATTAACTATTTAATGATAAGGAATATTTGCTTGCAGTGTAGAGGAATTATTCGGTCTTGAAAATTTTTTGTGTAAGTGTTGTTCATAAAAAGATAATTTGTTGGTTTACTTGTATATATAGTTTCATAATGTTTAAAATATGTCTCTTGATTTAAAATATATATATAAATAAAAAAATATTTATTTTTCTTCTTATTTTAGCATATTTAAAAAATATGTCTTGATTTATTTTTTTCTTCTTCTTACTCTAAAATATTTTAAAAAATACATACAAATAAAAAATATGCATTTTTTTCCTCAAAAAAAAATATGCATTTTTTTTAATTTGATAAGGTATACCAATATAAAAATATTTAAAATTGATACAAAACTAAATAAATAAATAAAATACCATCATTTACAAAAGGACTTTATGTTTCTAAGAAAATAAAAGTTTGGGAACTAAATTGCCAAAAAATAAAGTTTGAGGACCAGCTTGCCAAAACTTATATAGTTTGGGGACCAATTTACCAAAAAATAAAGTTTGAATACCAACTTGCCATAACGTGTATAGTTTCGAAACATGCAGTACAAATAAGCCTTATTTTTACTATAAACTCGACCTCAACTTGACCTCAGTCCTGAAAAACCAAATCCCATCTCTCGCCCTAAGCCACAAACCCTAGTCTAGACTCGGACCCAGACCCATCCCCAAATCTTGACCTCAGACCTAGGTCTTCGTTTGGGGTTTGGGTCGTGATCTAGAGTTAGGTTTGGGAGTCCAAAGCCACTTTGGGTTTGGAGTCCTAGTTCAGGGTTGGAATTCGATTCTTGGTCCGGGATTCGGGTCAGGATCCAAGATCTAGGGTCTGAGTTTCTAACCCCAAAACTCTTTTTAAATATTTTTATATATGTTAATACAAATTATTTATTATGTATAAAATAATACGATTCACACTGTTAAAATTTGTAATCGTATTAAGTAATACAACATAAAATTTTCTTTAAATATATTATTTATTATTATTTAATACAATGAGTCTTATAAGACCTATCAAACTAGCCATAAGTATTATTTTATGAAATATACTCCTTATTTTTAGTTTTGATGTGTTATTCAGGAATACCATACCAACCAAGTTACCAACCACCAACCCTGCCTACCTAAAAAATGCCACTTTAATTCCTTTACTATTTTGCTGACTTCATTGCCAGTGGTGCATCCAAAATTAAATTGTAAAGTGAACTTAGTTATACATTTAATTAATATAATTCAAAATAAAAAAATAGGAGAATTACCCCATATACTATTTTAATTTTTTTTTTTTTTCAAATTTACGGTTTGAGTTTCTAAAGTGATTGCAGCGCTAGTTGCAACAGGGGTTTCTATACAATTTTTTATTACAATTTAAGTTACAACGCTAGTTGCAATAGGGGTTTTTATGTAGAATTCCGTAAAAAAAGCAAAAAAAAAAAAAAAAAAAAAAAAAAAAAAACTGTTTTGAAGTGTAAAAATAATAAAAAAAAAACCCTAAAAAATAACTATCTAAATTTAAGTAGAATGATGTTTTAGCAGCATCCTCCTATTGTAGTGGTCATAAGTTTAAATCTAGTTTGAACTTTATACTTTATTTGTTTTTTAATAAATAAAATGTAGATACACAAAAAATTTAAAGCATCTTAACTAATTATTCTATTTAATTACTATATATATATAAAAATAACAATTGTATATTAATATATTTTCAATCTTAGGTTGGACTTTAACCCTCCCTCAATACCCCTAGGTTCATACATGCCAATATTATATATATGTGGTTTTTGAAAGATATACGGCTTAATATTAGAATGTAATTAGAATTTAATGGTGTAGGCAGAAATTAGTTTTGTTTTCTATTTTCTTACATAAGCAGTTCATTCCATGCAACTTGTATTGAGAATCCAATTAATATTTTATTCAATAGATATTTTGGAAAAAAGAATTATCCAAAATGCTTTCGATTGAACATTTTTTCTTTTGTAAAGTGTTTTCAATCTACTCTGAAAATAATTAAAAAGTGCTTTCAATTCAATCTTATGTGAATAAAGAACACAATGATCAAATGGTGTTGTGGTGTGTCTTCGCACATGCCTATTTTTTTTTTTTAAGAAACTATATCTTATTTCTTTAAAAATTATTGCTAGGGCCTAGGGGTATAATTTTTTGTCTTTATTTCATTTTTGTTTTTAGTACCTAAATAAATTAAGATAAAATTATAGTACACCTCTTAAAATGATATTTTAGTAGACACCTTCTATATTAAAAAAAAAAAAATTCAGTCTATTTTTTATGACCGTGTATATTATAGTTATATAAAATTATATGTAAATTTTTTAAAAAATTTGAATAATACAATACTGAAAATAAAGTTTAAATATTTTGTTGCACAAACGATTATTTTTTCTTATACGTGTAGTAAGTTACTGTTTAAACCTAACTTATTTTCGACGTTACAAACTATTTAGATTTTTTTTTGAAAATTTACAAGTAATCTAAAATAGCTTAACATAATGATTTTGAAAAAAAAAAAAAACCGAGAAAATAACTTTTTTAAATATCAAAATAAATAAAAATTCTACCAAAACAATCCTTAAAGAAGGTGTACTACTAGAAATTTTTAATAATTATACTTCCTTTTTAATTTTTATTTATATGTTGATGTATATTGTAATATTTTAGGATCTTTCACTAACATTTATAAAATTTCAAATAATTTAGGTGGCGTTTGGTAACACTTTTGTTTTTTAATTTTTTAATCACAAAATGAAAGTACAATTTTTGTTTTTAAAAAAATTATTTTTGAAAAACAAAAACGCGTTTTGTAACAACTTTTGTTTTTCAATTTTAAAAACAGAAAATAAAAGTGTGTTCTGTAAAGTTTATTTTTCATTTTTATTTTTTGATTTTATTTAAGTCGGGTCTAGGTCCGATGTTGGATTTAGGTTCGGATCAGAAGTCAGGTTCAACGCCAGGGCCATGGGGAGGAGATTTGGTCCGAGTCTGGTCGTAATCCAAAAGATTGATTATGAAAATAAAACAGTTTAAAAAAATATTGAAAGTGATTTTTTTTTTTGTTTTTAAAATTTTGATTTCTAATTATAAAATTAAAAAGTAAAAATAGTTTTATAGAACATGTTTTTGAAAAATATTTTCACTTTTCCACTTTTAAAAATAGAAAACTGATTAAAAAAGTGTTACCAAACGCCACCTTATACTATCAGAAACAAACTTTAAAATAATTAATTTCATACATAAATTTCAAAACATAAACACATGTTATTTTGTACGTTCATGAAATAAAATGTTTTGAAATATATTTTAAATAAGAGTGTTTATTGGACCACATCCAATGTTATTATGCTTATTCAGATCTAATTTAATTATATATTGAGTATTAGATTTTACTATTTGATCAAATTCAATTAATTTCAATCATCCAATCGATCGATTTAACATCTATTGTATGTTAGATTGGATCAGTTCTATTTATTGGATGTATTTCATATATATTTATTGGTTTAATTTGGGTTTATCTAATATTTAAGACCTAGTATTTTTTTGAATCAGATCAGATCCATCTAATATTTTAGGTCCAGTATGTATTGGATTGGCTCGATCTATCCAATCCAAGAAAAAAAAGTAAAATTTTAATGTTAATTTTCATATATATATTTTACGTATAACAATATAAAATATGATTACTCATCCAAACTAAATGAAAATACTAATTAGCTTGATTGGATATTAGATATATTAGATTTTTAGACACTTCATCCAACATTCGATCCGATCCAATTAGATATTTAAAATTAACATCCAATTCGATTCGATCGCAATTAGGATATCCAATGTTTGGCGGTCAATTTTAATTGAATCAATCGGTTCTCATTGGATTGGATCAATTTATATACACCCCTAATTTTGAGTATGGTAAATTATTTAAAATCTTATGAAAGCTAGTAGAAAATACTAATTACACTATATTTTAAAGAAAAAGTTACTGCATAAGTCTCCAAAAAATTCACTTTGATGAAGATAAATCCTTAACCTCAAAAATTTACGGTAATAGTCCCAATATTACATTTATTGTAAGTCTGTCACTACCCAATTTAACATATTTGTTAAGTTCTGACAAGAATGCCACATGTTGAAAGTTTATTGGTCCAAATGTTAATTTCAATAAAAAATAATAAAAACTTTAATTTGTTTTATTTTTCTTTTCTTTTTTATTAGTTTTCTCTCTTCTATTCATGCCTCCTTGTTCTTTTTCATCACAAACCTTCCATGGCCACCACCATTATCAATCCACCACCATCGTTCCAAAATCTAAAACTGGGTGTTAGCTCATCGAACTTTAAAAACGCTACAGACAAGGGCTAAACCTCATGGGGAGAGAGAAAATTGTCTCATCGACAGCAACCAATATGGCTAATGAATGGGGTTGTGATTGTTTTTTTGGGTAAATAATTTCGTTAAATGTACAATGGTGCTGCAATTTTTTTTAAATATAAAACTTCGAATTTGGGGTGTGCCTAAAAACTTGAACCCAGATGTTTGGGCGGTGTAGAAAATAGTGAATCGAATTGTGTATGTATTTCATAGAATAATACATATTTATATACAAAGCTAGGAGACTAAATGGGAAACTACTAAATACAAATAGGAAACTACTAAACAATAAATGAATCTATTAAAAAAGAGGACTAACAGACTTACAATAAACATGACCTTGGGAACTGTTACCACCAATTTCTGAGGTTGGAAACTTATTTGCATCAAAGTAAACTTTTTGGGAACTTATGCCATAATTTTTTTTATTTTAAAATACAAAGTGCATTTAGATATAAGGTGGCAATTATATATGAATTTCTAATATTTTATTTGACAAAATAGTTAGCAATTACATCAAAAACTAATATTTTTAGTAGTTAATATTTAAAATAAAAAGTTTTTAGTAATTACACAGTTTCATTACACAAATTCTCATGGCCCCCACTATAATTGAAATAGCTCAATTATCTCCCATTATACAGTTATATGATCAGACAAACATATCAAATTGTATAATTACCTATAATTACACCTAAGTCCAATTACATTTCCAAACACACCCTAAATAACTACAATATAAATGTTCTAAAAAATTATATTCTAATTTATCTACTTGCTAAAATAAATACTTACTACCACTAAAAATGTGGAACAAAATCATATCTACCATATAAAAATTTTATATTTGAATGAGGTCTTATTATTATTTCATTTGTAGGACATAATAAACTCAATTAACATGCTTTGAAAGAATAAAATTCTCTCTTAGAGTTTCTTCTTTCTATCTAGTAGCGACTGGTTCTTAATTTTTCCCGGCCAGGCCCGCCAACCCTTCCTGGCCTTGTGCATGGCCTTAGTTAGGGGTTGGTGATCGGCTCGACATCGTGGGCATGAGGAACCTCCATCTTTGTCGATTGTTCTTTTTTGTTCTCCTTACATTTCTACTCCCAACCAACTTCTGGCGTTTGTTCTCTGATTGCTTGTCGTTGTGGAGTGGTATACGTGGTGGATTTGGGAAGATTTGTTGGTAGGGACTCGAAGCTTGCAAGCATTTGGGTAGTTCGCTAGTTCTGGCAAGTTGTGGGTTTGGACTAACATGTTTGGTTGGTTGGTGAGAGTCGGGTGGTGTGGGCTTGTGGGTGTTTTGTTAGGGTTTATAAAACACTTAAGAAATATATATCACAGATCTAATCATATTCCTAAAAGTGCTTTAATATAGAAAACCCTAAATCATATAAATCTATAAAGCCTTCGCTAAATTAAAGAAGAAGAAGTTGATAAAATATGAGCGGAAGCACTAACCTGAAGCCATTGTTGGAGATTGCAGAGAAGGTTTTGATCTTCCAAGAATACACTATTTTCTAGAGTATTTTCTCTGATGGGGAAGGAGAGAATACAGAAACCCTAGTGTTTCTTGGGGACCACTACCTATTTATAGACTCATCTTAGAATGAGTTTTGGGTATTTATAATTTGGTCCCTCAACAAATTATAAATTAACTTATGGTATCTACACATTAATTCCATGACACTTTAATACCCTTTTGATACCCATAACATAATTGGTCACTTAATTTTGTATCACACTTTATAATAGCATATGCATTATACATATGTGCCCACATAGGATTTTTAATCCAACAATCTCCCACTTGGGCAACATATGTTACCTGATAAATGTATAACCTTATGAGCTCAAAATTTGTTATTATGTAAAGGTATTTCAACAATCTTGTCCATCAACTATACCCATATAGGATCAAAGCGATTTTCGTCATATCAATCATGACTAAACCCATCAATGGTCACATATACAAATATAGCCAAATGACATAGATCAATCATGGATGTGTAGCATGGAAATTACATGCAATGTGAACCGAACATGCCTATTTCCAACTGGTCCTCCTTAAACCAAAGTGAGGTCAAACTTAAAGATAACAAAACAGAGTGAATAAACTGAAAACTTTATTTCTGATCAGAAAATAACCAAATACATAAATGTCTTAAACAAACATAAAGCAAAGAAAATACAAACTCCCACTAAATCATGATATCCTCAAGCAATACTACACCCATATGAGCAGTGTGCTCATGAAAGACCTTGGGTGGTAATCCTTTTGTGAGCGGATCTGCTATCATGGAGTTTGTCCCAATATGCTCTATGGAAATCTGTCCACTCTGCACTCTTTCTTTCACAACTAGGAACTTTATGTCAATATGCTTTGACTTGGATGAGCTCCTATTGTTGTTGGAATACAGCACTGCTGATTTATTGTCACAAAATATCTTAAGTGGTCTTTCAACATTCTCCAAAACACGCAACCTAGTGACAAAGTTTCTCAGCCATATTCCATGATTTGATGCCTCATAACACGCTACGAATTCAGCTGCCATAGTGGAAGAAGCTACAAGTGTCTGTTTGACACTTTTCCAAGATATAGCTCCTCCAGCTAACAAGAAAATGTAGCCTGATGTAGACCTTCTGCTATCTTGGCATCCAGCGAAATCAGAATCAGAATACCCTACAACCTCCAAATGATCTGACTTCCTGTATGTGAGCATGTAATCTTTTGTTCTCTGAAGATACCTCATAACCCTCTTTGCTGCTATCCAATGGTCCATACCAGGGTTGCTTAAATATCTGCCTAACATCCCAACAATGTACGCAATATCTGGACGCGTACATACCTAAAGATACATTAGACTCCCTACAACTGATGCATAGGGAATCTTTTTCATTTCCTGAATTTCAAGGCTGCTTTTAGGGCATTGTCTAAGACTGAATTTGTCTCCTTTAGCAACAGGGGTATCACCTGGTCTACAATCTTGCATGCCAAACCTTTTGAGTACTTTATCGATATAGCACTTTTGTGATAATCTAAGAATACCCCGAGAACGATCTCGACGTATTTGAATTCCTAATACAAAAGAGGCGTCACCAAGATCTTTCATCTCAAATTGCTTAGATAGAAATCTCTTGGTTTCGTGCAATAAGCCTATATCATTAGTGGCAAGCAATATGTCATTGACATATAGAACCAGAAATATGTATTTACTCCCACTGAACTTGTGATATACACAATCATCAATAATATTCATCTCAAAACCAAATGAGATAATTACTTGATGAAACTTGTGATACCACTGACGAGAAGCTTGCTTGAGTCCATAGATGGATTTCTTTAATTTGCAAACCATATTCTTTGGGTCACCAACCACAAAGTTTTCTGGTTGCTCCATATAAATTGTCTCATCAATGTCGCCATTGAGAAACGCTGTTTTAATATCCATCTGATGTAACTCAAGGTCAAAATGAGCAACAAGTGCCAATATTATCCTAAAAGAGTCTTTCGATGAAACTGGAGAGAAAGTCTCTGTATAATCAATGCCTTGTTTCTGAGTATAGCCTTTTGCTACAAGACGTGCCTTAAATCTCACCACATTACCATATTCATCCTTCTTGGTTTTAAGTATCCACTTACAACCAATTGGTTTTACACCTTCTGGTAATGGGACAACTTCCCAAACTTTATTGTCTTGCATAGACTTATTCTCTTCATCCATGGCATCAATCCACTTTTGAGAGTTAGAACTTTTCATGGCCTGATGCAAGTTGATTGGATCATCTTCCATCATTCCAATTTCATCCTCATGTTCTTGAAGAAATACAAAATAGTCATCTGAAATAGCATTTCTTCTCTCTCTTGTGGACCTCCTTAATGGCTCTTGTTCTTGAGGGTGTTGAATTCGTTCTTCTGGAACAATAGCCTCATTTTGATTTGGGAGTTGTTCAACATTGTCTTGTTGAGGTTCCGAATTCATTTCTTGATCAATGACAGGTGTGGAAGCCTGAACATTGTCTAAAATGATAGTAGGAACTGAGTTTGAATTCAATTCCTCCTCAAAAACAATGTCTCTAACCTTATTTCTCCCCCCAAATTCAACATCCTCAAAAAATGTTGCAGTTCCCGTCTCAAATATATTTCTGACAGTGGGATCATAAAACTTATAGCCCCTAGATCGCTCAGAATAACCAATAAAGTAGTTGCTAACTGTTTTGGAGTCCAATTTATTTTCATGTGGCCTATAAGGCTTTGCCTCAACTGGACATCCCCAAATGTGGAAATGCTTTAGACTAGGCTTTCGACCTGTCCAAAGCTCATAAGGTGTTTTTGCAACTGCTTTACTTGGTACTCTATTCAGAATGTAAGCTGCTGTCTTTAATGCTTCTCCCCAGAGGGACTCAGGTAAGGTAGAATGAGCGATCATGCTCCTTACCATATCCTTAAGAGTCCTATTTCGTCTCTCAGCAACACCATTCATGCTAGGTGATCCTGGCATGGTGTACTGTGGGACAATACCACATTCCTCTAGGAATTTAGCAAATGGTCCTGGACGTTGTTCACCTGAGCCATCATATCTACCGTAGTACTCACCACCACGATCAGATTTGACGTTCTTAATCCTTTTGTTGAGTTGATTCTCAACTTCAGCTTTTTAAGTTTTGAACACGTCCACAGACTGAGATTTTTCATGAATGAGATATAGGTACCCATAACGTGAGTAATCGTCTATGAATGATATAAAATATTGTTGACCATTCCAAGATGTCGTAGGGAATGGCCTACAAATATCTGAGTGAATCAATTCTAAGACTTCTGAAGCTCTATTGGCACCTAATCTCTTAGTTTTGGTCTATTTTCCCTTGATACAATCTACACAGACATTGAAATCTGTGAAGTCAAGAGACTCTAAAATGTCATCAGACACAAGACGCTCAATTCTACCTCTTGAGATATGACCTAAGCGTTTATGCCATAATGACGATGAATTTTCTTTATTTAATTTGCGTTTAGTACCTCGTGATTCCACATGCAAGGTTTCATTATAGGATGCAATTGTTTCTAGCAAATAAAGATTGTCATAAGTATTCAAATAACCAGTTCCAATAACATTTGAATTTAAAGACAAAGTAAACTGATTGTTTCCAAATGAACAACAATATCCAAATTTGTCCAACAAAGAAACAGTGTCTTTCAAATCCAAATAAAAACCAGTTCCTAATAACAATCTAAAATGCCCAATTGCTTCCACTTCTACCGATTGTCCATCGCCCACAAAGATGTATCTTTCACCATCACTTGGCTTTCGGTAGCTCAGGCAACCCTGCATAGAAACACTTATGTGAGTAGTAGCACCAGAATCTATCCACCAAGTGTTTCTAGGTACTGAAACTAAATTAACCTCAGAATAGACCAAAGCAAGATTAATACCTTTCTTTACACGCCATGCGTGATATTTGGCACAATCTTTCTTCACATGTCCAGGTTGGTTACAAAAGAAACAACCCTTAGAATCCTGTTGTTGTTTCTTTTGAACTGGACCCTTAGCAGCTTCATTCTCAAATTTCCTTTTCTTGCCCTTATCCTTAGGGGTAGTGGCCAAATGAGCACTTTCAGTTTTGTCTTTTTTTAACCTTTCTTCCTCTTGCACACAATGAGAAATAAGCTCGTTGAGAGTCCATTTCTCCTTTTGACAGTTGTAACTAATTTTAAATTGGTTAAACTGTGGAGGAAGCGTTAACAAAACCATGAGTACAAGTACATCATCTGAAAGCTCAATCTTAAGTGTCCTTAATCTTGAGACAATATGATGCATTTCCATAATGTACTCCCTTACATTTTCTTGACCCTTATACTTCATGTTCATTAAAGAACCAAGAAGTGTTGTCATTTCAACCTTATCGTTTTTAGCAAAACGTTCCTCAATTTGTTCAAGGAAATTCTTAGCCATAGTAACCCCTTCGGATTCGGTGCCCCAAAAGGCTTCTGGAATGCTGTGTTTCATAATCATTAGACTCATGCGATTTGAACGATCCCACCTCTCAAATTCCCTTTTATCATCATGGGAACTTTCCTTAGTGAGAGGTGTAGGTTGTTCATTCCTTAGTGCATGATCTAAATCCATACATCCCAGAACTATAAGTAGGTTCCTTTTCCAATCCTTGAAATTGGTCCCATTAAGCATAGGAATAGAATTAATGTTAGCAGATATTGAAGCAGCAGAAGATGAACTAGCTGAATATAGAACAAATAAAACAAGCTCACATTAATATGCATAATAAAACAATAAATTCAAAAATTGGTTAATCCCATCTCAAGATACCAAACACACATTAATATCAAGTCTTTGGACAATAATATTAACTGTAAGCGGTACTCTTGGTGTAGCAATCAAATATAGACAATAAAACTGTGTCAAACAATAGGTTAATCTTTGGACTAACGTATTGCTTACACAAAATACCTTATAATTGTCACACATTTATTGCCACAGGTATGTTTGAAATCTAGCAAAATATTCACTTTCCTTTGGGCTAGTCAATATAAGCATCAATTACAAACGCACAACCATCCTAATATTTAAATAAATTAATCTACACAAAAGAGGTCACTTTGGCGACATATTATTTCAATTAATTTACTCAAAATATTAGTCATAAACCAACACCAAAATTTGAATTAAATTGTTTAAACCAAAATATATATATACTAAATTATACTGTAATATATATACATTATATACAACAACTAATTAATAAAGAAAAGAAAGAAAAAAAAATATTGATTCGGCTGGACTGAGCAGGGCCTTTATACAAGATCTATTAATTCATGAATATATAAATATATATATATATCTGAAACCATATATACAGTAATCAACGAATATATATTATCAAAACATATATGCAAAACATGCATGTGAGAGGAGAGGAGGGATTACAAATATGTATCCAAGCCAAAATTATTCTCACAGCTAGGGGTGTTCACAAAGTATCCGATTCAATCCAATCCGCACGATCCAATCCAATCCAATCCGTAAAATGCGGATATCCGCACTTGTGCGGATTGGATTGGATTGAAAAATCCAAAATCCGCACTTGTGCGGATTGGATGTTGTTTGACCTCAAAAAGTAACCGATCCAATCCAATCCGCACTTAATTATGCATATTTTTAAAAAATTATAATATATAATATATATTAATAAAAAAAAATACAAACTTCTTTTAGTAACATATTGAGTTGGTGCATTTTATTTATTTTATAATAAAAAACACAAGAAAAATAATTCTTATTCACATAGACACATACACATAAATTTAAATATATGTATACTAGCTTAGTTATTTTAGTAAGAGATACATATATATTTTAGTGTAAATCTAAAGATAAGTACATATATATTGATATATATATATATATATATTTATGTATATTGGTTTGATTTGTATATAAATAGAGATGGAAATAGATTATTATTGAAGATTAAGAAACAATAGTCTTTTTTTTAATTTTTTTTCTATGAAATATTAAATAATTTATTATTAAAAAAATAACCGATCCAATCCGCACTATTGCGGATTGGATTTAAACTCTTATGCGGATCGGATTAGATCCAAAATATAAAATCCGCACTTAGTGCGGATTGGATGTTGTTTGACCAAAAAAGTGCGGATTGGATCGGATGAACACCCCTACTCACAGCATATAAAACAAAATTTTGTAAATATATATATAAGAACCTATGGTTGCATTCAACCGCAAGAGGCATAATAGGTTATCAGTATATATATATATATCTTTCGAACAAAACAAAAAAGGAATCGGACCGAAAAATTGATTACTGAAGCCATAAACATAAATTATATATTATATATACATGATACCGTAAGTTAATATCTGAATCGTAATATGCATTACATTACATATTGATGGTCTGAAGCCAAGTAAAATCTAACAGTCACATCAACCACAATCAATAAATATATATATTGAAACTTTGATATAATCAATTAATCTGGAACCCAAAAATTACGATAACAGCAAAGAAAATTAACCATAATTTTCAAAATCCCCAAATTTCATAAATAAAATCATCAGATCTTCAATTAATTCAACAAAAGAGGCTCTGATACCACTTGTTAAGGTTTATAAAACACTTAAGAAATATATATCACAGATCTAATCATATTCCTAAAAGTGCTTTAATATAGAAAACCCTAAATCATATAAATCTATAAAGCCTTTGCTAAATTAAAGAAGAAGAAGATGATAAAATATGAGCGGAAGCACTAACCTGAAGCCATTGTTGGAGATTGCAGAGAAGGTTTTGATCTTCCAAGAATACACTATTTTCTAGAGTATTTTCTCTGATGGGGAAGGAGAGAATACAGAAACCCTAGTGTTTCTTGGGGACCACTACCTATTTATAGACTCATCTTAGAATGAGTTTTGGGTATTTATAATTTGGCCCCTCAACAAATTATAAATTAACTTATGGTATCTACATATTAATTCCATGACACTTTAATACCTTTTTGATACCCATAACATAATTGGTCACTTAATTTTGTATCACACTTTATAATAGCATATGCATTATACATATGTGCCCACATAGGATTTTTAATCCAACATGTTTGATTTGCGACTCTTGGTTTAGGGGTGTGGTGGCATTGGGGTGTGAGGTGATGTATAGGAGAATTCATTTGTTGGCGGTATTGATTTAGTGTTTGGTTTGTCTATATCTTATACCTGTTTGTGTCTCATTTCAACTTTTTTATAATGAAAATGGATACTTTCATTAAACAATAATACCAACCATTACAAAAGAAATGTTTCTCTAAGTGAAAAGGTGATCAGATAAAAAATGAGAGTTACGTGCTAAACAATGTGCAACCTTATTTTCAGATCGCGAAACAAAAATAAATCAACATTAAGAAGAGTAGATAATAAAACTTTGCAATCACTTTAATAAACTAAACGTAGAGGGAATTTGGAGATGACTTTAAATTGCTTGAACAATTACTAAACTATCAGTTTCAATAACAACATCACTCAAATTCTTCCTTTTAATCTAACTCAAAGCTTCCTTCATACCTGTTACTTCAGCAATAACTGGCTGAACACACCCCAAGTGATGAATAGTAAAAGCTTAAAGCAAGAAACCATTAGATTGTCGAGCCACTAAACCCACCCTAAAAGAATTTTTTGCTTAAAAAATAGCCCCATTGACATTTATCTTGATCTTATTATTATTTAGTTTAGACTAACGCTCAACACTTCTGTCTATATGATGGACAAGCAAAAGTGGATCAAACTTTCTGGATTGAGGAAACTTCCATTGATCAAGAACAAAACAAGCCAATGAGACTAAGACTATCGTTGAATTAATCTTTGAGTGACACAAAATATCATTTCATCTTTCCACAGGGACCAAGCAATCATTGTCACTTCCTCAACTAATTTTGTTTGTCTCTGAGATAAGATGGCTTGAAACCAACTACAAAAATCAACTTGGCCAATACCACCCTTATCGATAGAAGAAGGATTCCAACAAGAGTAAGCAAAGGGATAAGTAAAAAAAATATGAGATTTCGATTCAGGTGCTTGATGACAAAATAAACATTCCAGATTAATGAACACATGTTTAGTTTGCAATAAATGCTGAGGAAGAAGCTAACCCATAAGGGTTTTCCATAAAAAATGTTGGATTTTGGGCAGAACTTTAAGCTTCCAAAGGTACTTCCAAAAATCTTCTTCTATTGCTCAATGCCAATTAGCTTTTTATTCTTGGAGAAAATAATAGGCACTCTTCACAGAATTTTCTTTGGACCAATACCAACTATCACTTACACATGTGATACTTAGAGGAATTCCAAGAATGAGAATGTGATCCCTCTCATCAAACAAGTCACCAATAACTTCTTCATCCCATTCCCAACAACAAATCTTCATAAAACTTTGAACTTTTAAATTAGCCTGGGTGGGTGGATTGGATAAAAGGAGAAGATGAGTTCGAAAGCCAATGATCCGTGAGGATATCAGTATTACACCTTGAGCCTATACTTACTCTAGCACCTATATTCAATTAAATGTCGAGCTTCAAAGATACTCTTCCAAATAAAACTAGGATTATGGCCTAATTGAGCTTGAAGAATAGAGCCACAAGGGTAATATCTTGCCTTATAGATTGAGCTCGAGAAGTTTCATTCACCAAAAGCCTCTAGCCTTGCTCCTAATAAAGAGAGATTATAGTCACGCAGGCTACAAAAGCCCAAGTCACCAACAATTTTATGCTTACAAAGCTGAGACCAACTCATCCAACTAACCCCACGATAACAATTAGAGCCAGAACTCCACCAATATTTTGACATCAATCGTTCAAGTTAACTACAAGTTTCTAATGGTAAAAGAAAGACTAACAAAGCATAATGAGACAAAGCTTGTGCCACAGTCTTAAGCATAACCTCTTTACAAGCTTTAGATAAAAATTGCCCCTCCTAACTTTGATTCTTCTTTTGCATCTTTTCTTTGAGGAAACCAAGAATAGTAAATTTATTCTTATCCATAACCCAAGGCAAGCCTAAATACAAACTATTAGTATTAGTAGGAGAAATTCCTAAGAGAGAACAAATTCTATCACAAGTCACAGGTGTATTAGAACTAAAGAAAGTCGATGACTTAGCAAAGTTGACCTTTTAACCTAAAGCTTCCTTAAAGATACGCAATAGACGCAGAGCATTATGAGCATCTCTATCATTAGCACGACAATAAATGTAACTATCATCAATAAATAACATGTGTGATACTACTGGAGACCCCCATGAGCCACTTTAATACCTTTAAGATCACCTCGACTTTCAATTGATGGAGAAGGGATGAAAAACCCTCCACACACAACAATAACAAATCAGGTGAAAGTGGATCACCTTGATGACCACGCCTCGGCCTCAAAACCTGACCACCATGAACAACATTGTATTGCACTGACGTAAGAGTACAAAGAATTAGGTCCACAAAACGTTGATCAAACCCCATGCGAATCATCATTGCACCAAGAAAATCCCATTCAATAAGATCATAGGCCTTACTTATCTGTTTTGTTTCTGTTATTATTTTTATGTTTCTTTTACTTTATAATAACATTATTGTTTTATTGCCTTGCTAGATTAGTAGGGATTTTTATTTATATGAATAATGGAGTGGAGTTTGATCCCCATTGGGTGATCGGTGTGTTGTTGATTAGCTCGATCTTTTTTTTTTGGGGGGGGGTTGTGGGCAGGGACGGAGGGACTTTAGCCCATATGTAGGCTAAAGTCCTCACTCAAATATATACATCAATTTTTTTTATATGTAGATATATACATATATTAATTCACTTCACTCAATTTATTGAAGCACAATTCACAAAAGTCCTCACTCAATATCTTAATCATGATTCATGAGCCTACTCTCATTCTAATCAAGCCCATTTTAAAAGTAGTCCAATACAAATAATAAAAAAAATAATACTTTATTAAAAAAATAAAATAATACTATTGGCAATACTTTATTTTATTTTATTGAAGATGAAAGTTTGAAAGATACATTTATCAGTTATTTTTATTAGTTTTGACTTAATATTTATTCAAACCCTCACTCAATTAAATTTCTCGCTTTGTCACTGGGTGTGGGTCTTTATTTTTATCCTTGTCATTCAAATCTGTTTATTAATCCTATGTGTTGTGGTTTTCAAATCTCGTATGTTTGCTTGCCTCCTCATAGTTTGTTGTTTGCTATTAGGGCTGTACATCGGTCGGTTTGGGCGGTTTATCCTATATATTCTCTAACCCAATCTAAAGTTCGGGTTGCTAAAATTTAAGTGTAACCCGCCCAATTTAAAAATAAAAAATTCTATAAACCGACCAACGGTTTGGGCAGTTTGGTCGGGTTAACCCGCCCAAACCAGCAAATTTTTTTTTTTTTTAGTTTTAAAGTCAAAATTAACAAAAATTTTAAAAATAAATTAAAAATATCACATTCCACCAAAGTACAATACCATATATATGACTTTAAAACTAATAATTAAGTATATAACTTTATATTATTATATATTTAATCATTTATATTATATATAATAAAAACTAAAAAGTTTTAAAAAAAAAAATAAAAGTGCAAAATCGGGTTGGTCGGGTTAATTGGGCGGGTTGGACCTATTTTCAACCCGCCCAATTAACAGATTGGGCGGTTTGTAATTTTTTCGGGTTATTTCGGTTTGTAATTTTTATCGGTTTTTTCGGTTCGGTTTGGGCGGGTTATTCGGTTTAGGCGGTTTATAAATTTTTTTGTACAGCTCTATTTGCTATTGCTTTTTATTTTATTTTTGAATAATGAGTTTATATATTTTTTTTTAATTTTTGTTGGAAGATTTTTAACTAATAGTTATTGATGAGTACCGATTGTTGAATGTTCGTTTGGATCATGACTTGACTTGTTAGCCTATGTGGAAAATTTTTACTCTATGGGTTTCTATCTTCATGTAATTTTTTTTTTTTTTTTTGATTTAAGCGTTTATATATTACAACATGTTTTATCTGGGACTCGAACTCAGGACCTCCAACACTCACACACCCATGCTCAAGTGGTTTATCTTCATGTAATTCAACTATATTTAATTTGCCTATTAATGAATATTGTAGTTTATCTTTACAAACTTTGTTAGAAAAAACATACATTAATTTGAGTTGATAATATTTGAAGGTAGATTTCCATTATTATCCTTCAAGAGAGAGAGGAAGAAAAGCCCATAGCCACTAACAATCTTTACTTCCTCCAGCTCATTGTTTGCCATGTATTGTCGGTAAGCATTTCAAAATTTCGGGCATCCCCTCGAGGGTAGTTTAGGCATTTCCTATTTACTTAAAATCAAATCAATTCCTCTTTTGGACAAGTCATATAAGAATGTATATGGTTAATATTCAAGTCTTAATTCATCACCCGAACTATTATAATTATAGATATTAATTCATTAAAATAATAAAAACGTGTTAAGAGAACCACAGCTGTGTAGTCGTAGCCGAGCCGAGCCGCGGGATAGGTGGAAATGAAACTGGCTAGGGTTGGTGAATGACCGGCTATTACCGGTAATAGTAACGTCAAATCCCACCAACTCCCCCACCGATCACTCCGGTAAGGGGTCACACAGAGCTTAGCTCTATAAATACCGAGTTAACAAGATGGGAAAAGTTGCCAGTCGTTGAGTTTCGGTGAAGAAGAAAGGTCTGGGTTGAGTGAGAGCACCATTTTTACAGATCTACGCATTATACAACTTCCTCGCTCTTTCCTTCTTCCATTTCAGGTACTGTTTTTCTCTTCTCTACTCTGATTTTAGCTCAAATCTCGTTTGTATAGCTGAGAATACAAAATTTGTTTTCATTTCCAGTATGTGATTATGTTATGGTATCAGATCTGGCTTGTTTGATTTGGCATATTTGTGTTGGAGATCTGATTATAATGTGTTTGAAACGTATTATGAAGTTGAATTTGAGAAAGTATGATGAAGAGTCTATATCATTTGTCATTTTTAAGAGTATTAGCAGATCGATCTGGTTAGATCTCTGTTTCTTTTGAAGTTATTTGTTTCGTGTTTTGAAATTAAAGAAAAAAGAGAGAATTAATTTTGAGTTAGTCAGATAACTTGTCATTGTATAACGGAAAGCTGTTATTATTCTGACTGTGATTTGTGCAGGCTTTTATTCTTTTTCACTTTGTTTTATACATTAGATTCTGGTTCGTTTTTCTCTGCCCTTATAGCTCTTGATGAGTATATGAAGAGCATTTTGTAAAGTTTAACGACAAATATTCAGGCTCTAATGGATTTCGTATTGTTTTTTGTTGAGCTTTGTAGTTCATTTATTTTTGTTTTGTATTCATTATTCTTAGCATAGGAGTGTGTAAATATATACATGTTTGAATGTCGGTGGTTATGAAATAGTAATTTCTGAATGAATATTTTAAGCAGAGAAAGTTCTTTCGGCTCTGACTCGTTTTCATTGTATCTATATTTAAACGTTTGGTTGTTTTGATTTCAGATATAAAGATGGAGACCTTCCTATTTACCTCCGAGTCCGTGAACGAGGGTCACCCAGACAAGCTCTGTGACCAGATCTCTGATGCCGTGCTTGACGCCTGCCTTGCCCAGGACCCTGACAGCAAGGTTGCCTGTGAGACATGCACCAAGACCAACATGGTCATGGTCTTTGGAGAGATCACAACCAAGGCTAATGTAGATTACGAGAAGATCGTCCGTGACACATGCCGTTCTATTGGATTCGTTTCTGACGATGTGGGTCTTGATGCGGACAACTGCAAGGTTCTTGTTAACATTGAACAGCAGAGCCCTGATATTGCCCAAGGTGTCCATGGACATTTTACCAAGCGCCCTGAGGAGATTGGTGCTGGTGACCAGGGCCATATGTTTGGTTATGCTACTGATGAAACTCCTGAGTTGATGCCACTCAGCCACGTCCTCGCCACCAAGCTTGGTGCACGACTTACTGAAGTCAGGAAGAACGGCACCTGCCCCTGGTTGAGACCCGACGGCAAGACCCAAGTGACAGTGGAGTACTTCAATGAGGATGGAGCTATGGTTCCCATCCGTGTCCACACCGTTCTCATCTCCACCCAGCACGATGAGACTGTCACAAATGACGAGATTGCTGCTGACCTTAAGGAACATGTCATCAAGCCAGTCATCCCCGAGAAGTACCTTGATGAGAAGACAATCTTCCACTTGAACCCTTCAGGCCGCTTTGTCATTGGTGGTCCACACGGTGATGCTGGTCTTACTGGCCGTAAGATCATCATCGATACCTATGGTGGTTGGGGAGCTCACGGTGGTGGTGCTTTCTCTGGAAAGGACCCTACTAAGGTGGACAGAAGTGGAGCCTACATTGTCAGGCAGGCGGCCAAGAGTATTGTTGCCAGCGGGCTTGCTCGTAGGTGCATTGTGCAGGTCTCTTACGCCATTGGTGTCCCAGAACCTTTGTCCGTCTTTGTTGACACTTACAAGACTGGAAAGATTCCAGACAAGGAGATCCTCGAAATCGTTAAGGAGAACTTTGACTTCAGGCCTGGAATGATCACCATCAACCTAGACTTGAAGAGAGGCGGCAATGGCAGGTTCCTGAAGACCGCTGCCTACGGACACTTCGGAAGGGATGATGCCGACTTCACCTGGGAGGTTGTGAAGCCCCTCAAGTGGGAGAAGCCACAGTCTTAAACTCTTTGAGCCACAAACTCAGCTGTTGAGTTGTCTTGAATATTTTGGTATTGAATTTTAATAATTGTGTGTTTGATTTGCTGCTGCTGCTGCCGCGCTCCTCTTAGTTATGCAATAGCTTTAATATGTTCTAATATCATCATACTGAAGTGAAGATGCTCTGTTTTTTTTTTTGAAGTTTATATTTTATTTTATTGTAATGTTTGTTACCATATATCAGTGTCTCTGAATTGAACAGAATTTTCCGAGTTGATGGCACTGGTGGTAGTAGTAGTAGCTGTTGTAATAGTAGTAGTAGCAAATTTGCAGAACTATACTGAAATGGCAACACTGAAATATTATCTCGTGATGTTTTTCTTTATTGAAAACGACATTTATTTGAATGATTATTATATCTCTCTGTCTATATATATATATATAATATATACACAGCACATTATGGTAAAAATGTTTAGTACCAGGACTCATTAGACATGGTATTTTCTTTCTTTTGACTGACATTTATTTACTTATATTGACAAATTCTTATAACTGATAAACTTTCATTTATGCCTATTAAAAGAAAGTGGCACAAGAGACAACATTCTGTTCTGTCAGTTGGATAAATCATCATAATATTTCAGCCAGCTAGTGTCGTTTAGTACAGCTTTTTCTCAGAGATAAGAAGCTCAGAGAGTTTGTTTGTTAACGTGTTACGAGAAGAGTACCACAGATGCCATAGTCTTAATTTGCGAACTTTAGATATATATTCAGAAGATGAAGTAGATGTGTGAATTGATGATATGCTACCAAAACAATAAATATGTGTTGAGTCAATACTTGTCTAAATGAGAGTCCTTATATTTGATATTTGTAATATTTTAATGAACATTTTATCATTATACTATGATCTATTAGTCTCATCTATATTGTAAGAATAAATCAAGAGTCGAACCACATTAACTTATATGTAAGTCATATATATACATTTGATTGTTTTTATGAGATTTATTTATATTGATGTGTGTATATTGAGTACCTGAGATGTCTCGTACCATTGCTTTGCTGTAAAGGTAGAGAGAAATTGACAAGATTTGTAAGGTGGTTGAGGAAAATTCCAGAGGTGGACATAATGTCTTCTTTTCTACTGGTCAAGTTCTTGGAATTTTTGTGCAAGGATGAGGGAGTGACATGGTGGAGAAGGGCTTTGCCCTTTGGGTCCTATATGTTGGTTGGTTTGGTGTCTGATCTAATGTTCTCTTCTCTTGCATTGGTTGAAGCTGAGGGGTGCTTCTTTGCTAGTATATGATATTTTTGGACAAATAAATGTGCTCATGGCACTACCAAACAAGCTAGGCGGCCTTCAGAACATGTGAGAATATATTGTCATTTTCTAATGATGTACTTGTTTCTACTCACTCATTTATGTGATGATTGAAAGTTTCCTGACTAATCAATGATTGAGGGTGAACAGTGTAATTATTAATTTGTTGAGCATGTGTCAAAATGAGGAGCAACTTGGTAAAGCAATTTCGACACTATTTTCTCTTACACGCTCTCCTTAGTCTTACCATGCTACACTCTTTGCCGACAAATTGGTGATCACACGAAGAATTACCAGTGAAGAGTTTAGATTACCAAAAACACGGTCCTTTGTGCCCAAGTAGCTAGAAAATAAGCGCCTAGACTAAAGTCTCTACCAATCCAAAATATAGGAAAATATACAGAAATAAAAGTATGAAGAACATTATTTGTAAGCATAACTAGATTCTTCTAGGCTCTAGTTTGGACAAACTCCACCATGGAGAAAAGAATCCTGCATAAAGTTTAAACAATCAGAGAAAAGAACTATATCAAGCTAGTTCTGAGAGGCAACGGATATAGCATTTGTTGTGAATCAATCAATGATTTAAGATGAAAAAGCAGTAGATCAACAAACACACACTCAAGAACAAAACTATCAAAGAATAACAAGAACCAGATAATAAATTAAAGCAGTAAATCAAGAAAAAAATAAAACTAAGATTTAACGAGTTCAAACCATGTGCAATACTCTACATCTTGATTAGAACAACAATAGTCATATCTTTACTAATATTGTTTTCAAGTATACAAGAATCTTTCAAACTTTCACAGAGATTACAAGACGAACTTTCTCTCTCTCTCTCTCTCTCTCTCTCTCTCTCTCTCTCTCTCTCTCTCTCTCTCTCTCTCTCTCTCTCTCTCTCTCTCTCTCTCTCTCTCTAATCTTACACAATGACGATTTCTCTCAAGCTGTCAAATGATCTGATACGCATAGATTACAAAGGTGATATCTATATATAGGTTTGAATTGTTGCTAAAATTAGCTTCGCTGATATCGTTGCTAATTAATGCTGCTTTAAAGTCTCCAAGTCAGCTCCAGCAACACATTTTATGTCAGCTCTAATAACATGCTTTCTGTATGAACTATCCAGACGAGTTGATTCGAATCTGATGATCCGGATGAGATCAGACTTTTCGGGTGAGCGACTTACTACAAGCTATCTAGAAGTATGTCCCAGATTGATGACAACCTATTTGGAAAGACGATCCTTACGGATGATAAGCTATCTGGAAGGACCATTCAGACTGGTCATAGATTTATGAACAAGCTATCCGGAAGGTCGCCAAGCTTCCTATAACTTCTTTTTGGATTAACAACTAGCTTTTCGGAAGACGAAACTCATAACCATAACCAACAATCTCCACCTTGGTTGCAAGTTGAAGTTGCTTGACAAATCGTTGTTAGATGTTGTTGTTCCCTAGCTCCTTCCAGGCTCAAATGACTCCTATCCCAATCAGCTTCAGACAATGCTCAAATTTACTACTCCACACAACCTTAGTAATCATATCTGAAAGATTATCTTCAATCAGTACTTTGTACTTTCACATGTCTTTGTTATTTGCTAAATGTGTGATGATTTTTGAATATGTATGAATTTATATTGAAACATATTTTTTTTGTTGTTAATTGTAGTTATAAATTTTGAGTCTTCATTGTTGGTCTAACTTAGTTTGTTGTTTTAATGGGAAAAATCCAAAAGGATTGTCATCCGTTAGACAAACATAATAGTGTTAGATCTCGAGAGATAAGTATTTGTAAATGCAACTTCTAGTTATACATCAAAAGACGACAACTTAGACTAGTGTTTACAATATAAAACAATGAAGAGATTAATAAAATAAGAATAACTTTGACTCTCGCCTACCGGGACATCGTTGAATTCTTATTTTAATCGAAATTATTCTTAAATTTTTCCTCTTAGCTTTTTCATTTAGAATTTGCTTTGATAGTATATCATTGGATGAATGGTTTATAAATCATCTGCTTATGATGTCATTTTTTTCTTCTATGAAATTGAATAGCGCATATGACTATATTCCTGACATTCTATCCCGAAATAATATAAATCATCGATCTCAAAAAATCTCCTACTTGTATATGTTTACTTTAGAAAAATTAGACTTAGAGTTAGATTAGTAGTGGTGGTCCAAGAGAAAATAATCACTCATTATATATTTGTTCTATCATCTTATTCGACATAAGATGATCCCAGTGCCTCTGTTGTATTGACACAACCGATGAGGACAATACCATTTAGATTCTTAGACAGAAAGTCACGGTACATTATCGTAGTGGAAGGGTTTCAAGGAACTCACCCTGTTATGACTTGAAAGACACTTGTGACAAAATCCATTGTTAGTTTAAACAAGTAATGGATTGTCAGAATAAAGAACTAAGAAGTAAAGCCAAGAAAACTATGTTAAAACTATTCATCTGGAGTAACCAAAAGTTTTCTATTACAAGGACAAGAAAGGAAATTTTGATGATTAAGTCTATTCAATGGACTCAACAAAACTTCATGTTCCTAGTATTATAGGTTTGAGTCTATCTAAACCAATGACTTATGGTATACCTGGTAATTTACTTACTCTAGTGCAAGCAACTTACTTTAGTATGATGCTGGAGCATTTTTCTATTGGCAATCTATAAAAGCTTCTCGAAAACTAGACATAGATTTTATTTATCTAAGGAAAAGTTTCAATTATTCCAGAAAAGATAAGGCCAAAGAAAGAATTCCTTAGGATCAACAGTGAGAGGTCTTAGATATGCTTTGCTATGCATTAGACCAGACACCTGCTGTTGAGTGGGAGCAATGAGTTGGTATCAAATTAATCCAGGAAAAGAACATTGGAAGACAATTAAGTAAAACTTAAGATCATAATAAGAGGAACTATATGTTAGTTGATAATGGTGGTATTTTAATACTCTTACACTACACCAAATCAGGTTTCTAGACTTGCATTATTGCTAGAAAGTCTGCTGATGAGATGGTGGTTACTCTGGGGGTGGAACAGTAATTTTGGAGAAGTGTAAAAATTTATCTGGAGTCTCTAACTCTACTAGTGAGACTGAATGTTAAAGTTATAGGAAAGATATTTATTCAGTCTATGGAAAGTTCTATGCAGTTTTTGGCATTGTACCAATAATGAATTAATTACTAGTGTTACTTCCTGACTAACACAGAAGTAGTTGCCAAAAGGTAAAGAATCCAATATCCTTAGAGGAGTAGACATATAGAGAGAGGAATTTCACAATATCAAGGATTTTGTGATTAAGGATATGTAATGGTGGAGAAAGGTTGTATTGAATACAAACTGTCAGATCCTATTATGGAGAGAATACTACATACTACACTTGATTTGGATATCAAAGTGTTGAGATTATTTGAAATGCACTTTTGATTTATATTAGTGCAAGTGGGAGCTTGTTGGGTTTTGTGCCCTAAATAAAATCTATTTCAATATAATCAGATTTGCTAATTAATATAAGATTAGAAATTGTTTTTATGTTGCATAATTCACACGATTTATTTCATGATTATGATTAATGTATATATTCTATTAAGTTTAGAACATATATAAATATATATATATTTGTTCATGATTATAGTATCGTCAGTACAGTGGAATATAATCATGATTATATGTTCAAAAGTTTAATTCTCATGATTTGTCAGTTCACTGAATTTATACTGGCATGATAATTGGCGATAAGGTATAGTTACACTTTGGATAAGTGTTATGTCCTTTTCAGGGCATTGTCAAAGTATACCTGTATCGGATGTATGGAGTATACATTGGAAGGGACCGATATTGATCTTGGATAAGATATCATAAACTTACTGTTATATCTTTTTAAGTCAATATCAATGTTTGATTTTAGGTCTATGGATCTTAATCCTGATATGGTTAGGTTCAACTTAGCTGTATTATTTATGTTCTTCAAGTTGTTCGTGGAAGCTAACTAATGGTTCTGGCGAATATTTACATATTGAGAACATGGTAGTTCAATTGAGTGAGAGCGCTGATCATAGATATGGAATCTATAGCTTCTTTAAGTATTTAGAAGTGAAACGATGATTTCTTTCGAGCTTGGCTGAATAGAGATAAATGATTGAGGCCTAGTTTCAGTAATTATATTAGTTTACTGAAGTATCATTTATAGGTAGCTAAGTGTTTTAAGGATAAAATACATTGAAGGGTAGAACGATAAATTTATCTCATATTCAGTGTAGATCATCTATAGAGGATCTTTGACTATTAGGATTGTAACAATGGATAATCATAACGTATCTATATCGTGGTACATATAGAGCGTTCTATATAATTGAGAGTGCTATTCAATTCCAAGTCTATAGTGGCGCAAGGCGGAATTAATAAGTTAGGAAATTTACTTGATGAATTCTAGATCTACTTATTGAAAGCTCAGTTATATAAGTCCATGGTCCCCTCACTAATTGAGATAATACTACTTGCAGACTCATTAAATTGATTTTAATTAATCAATTATAATTTTAAAATTAGACTATGTCTTATTTAAGATTTTCACTAAGCAAGAGCTTAATTGTGAAGAAAAGAGGTTTTGGGGTCAATTTATTAATTAAGAGACTTTGTAAGGTCTAATTAATAAATTATATAAATGACAATTTTATTTGATAATTAATTATAATTATTAAATAAATAGTTTTGGCATTTGTAGGATTGAAGTGGAAAATATGGTATTATTGAAAGACGAACAAGTGGTTGAAAAAGTGGCAAAATTCTAACTAGAGATTGGTCCTTTAGTGGCCGGTATTTTTGCCCAATATTTTATTCTTTTTTTAATCCATATAATTCAGTCTTAATAAGCTCTAGTTGAAACACCATAAAAGGAACATGATGTTCTCAGCTTATTCTCTTGTCGACTTGACTATTCAACCTAGATGAGAGAATTCCTTCCATACATAGCAAGTCAATTACTATAGTGAGTAAGACGGTAGTAACTAAACCCGAAGGAGAAAGAAATCCAGGTTCAAATCTTAATAATGCTCTGCGACAGAAAAGAATCAAGGGCTAGAGATCTTGAACGGAAGGAATCTTTATATTCCGCTGCAACCTATAAGGTTTTCTAAATTCTTATTTATTTAATTTCATTGTTTTAGAGATATTTATATTTAGAATTTTAATTCAACATACTTTTTAATAAATTTAGTTCATGGTAAAATATTCCAACGTAAACTAATCCACTTCCAACAATTTTCTCAAAACCAGGTTTCGTTTCCCTAAGAGCAATTGTGAAACCAGTCCACCATATAATAAATATTGATCAAAATCTCAAATTTAGAAAGATAAAAGTGAAAAGCAAAGAAACAACAAAGAGAACATATCGAAAGTTGCACAAATAATAAATTAGTATTATTAAAATATGTCATTAATTAACATTATTGTATCCAAATAAGAGCTTCGTTCTACACCAAACCAAACCTCGATTTCTTTTTTTTTTTTTTTTTTTTTATGACAGTCTACAACGCGTACAACAAACAAACAACAGCTTTCTACGATATATATAAATATAACATATATTATATAAGGGAGGCGAGGAGGAGAACCATTCCTCAGCTTGTTCCAAACTCCAACATTTCCCACCTGAATGGCTGGAATACATACAACACTTCAGGAGAGCTCTTAAAAAGAAGGGCTACGCAAACACAGACTGCAGCGATTGCAACCATTGAGAGCATTGCAGGCCTATACACCACGGATCTACGGCTTGTACCGTATGCCAGTTTTCGATCACAAAGTCCGCACGGACGCTGAATACGTCTCTGCTCAGACCTTCCTATCTCAAAGGTGGTGGTGGCCGTGGTGGTGTTGGCCAACTCATTTTGCTTCTGGTTTGCGCCACAGTGCTTTTGATCACCAGGAATGTCAACCACTACGTGCCCACTTCCAGAATTCTTGTTAATTTTCCTTTGGATAAGGCGGATGTAGGTGTAATGGCCTCGCAAGCGCGCATAATCTTCGGGTGTAGAGCCTGTGCTGTCACGAGCACTCTTCCAGGCTTCAATTCCCACCTGTAATACCAACCAGGTTACCATTATTAGCAAACTAAATGTTGAAATGATATGAAGAAGATGATCATAACATAAGTACAACAAACCTACAAGTGAACTAGCATACTTGAGTTTCACAATCATAGGCAAAACTTAAGCATTCAGACTAATAAAATTCAAAATGAGAAAAATAGTGAAATGTCCTCAAGATGATGTTTGGAAATATCCCATCATCAATTTCACTTTTAAAAACAAAAGGAAAAATAGAGTATGGTTTCTCGTGTAGTGATAGCATCTGAAGATCCATATAGAATAATATGGTGATCCCACAAAGTGCCAAAAGTATATTGTGTGGGTGATAATTGAAGACCAGTAAGTTTATATGTGGATTTATTTCTTTTTTTAGAATAATTGTATACATGGATTAAGTCGATAAATTTTACCATTCCAGGATCACTGGTTAATGCATCTAGTACATCCTCTGAACCATCTTTTCCAGCTGCAATGTGAAGCGGAGTTAAACCTCCCGGGCCTGCGACATCGGGTCTAAATAAGAAGTTGGAGCTGGGACCATGAGTAGCTGATTTTTCTTCAGATTCTAACTTTGATAAATCCTTAGGGGCATATTTCAAGAGGGCTTCTACTAAAGCCTTACTATTTCTTCTCACAGCCCTGTGAAGAAGACCTATTTCAGATAATGCAAGGTCAAGGGAACGATCCTCTCCTTCACCTATACTTCCATCAATTAGAATGTCCAGTAGTTTTCTTACCACAGCACACCAATCATGGTCCACAGAAAATTCCATAATCCACTTGAAACGCTTTAAAGAGAAGGGTTCTGCATTAGGATCCAATTCACCCAATCGAGATCTCAACTGACTTCTATGTAGAAGCCAGCCCATTTCGTGAATAAAATCCATTGCTTGATTGTAAGATTCTGGTTTTCCAATTCCGCCTACAACTGCATGGCTTTCAGTATATTCCAGTACACTCTCAAGCACGCGGATTTCTGAACAAACATCCTCCTCCGCAACTAGAAAAGGAAAGAAGCTGTTGCCAAGACCTTGATCTTCAATCTAGATAATTCAAGGAAAAAATATAATTAGCTTAAACAAGCTAAAATCATTAATCAGTATTGAATGAAGTAACAACAATATAGGAGCTAAGATGTTACAAAGCATAAGAATGAAAAAAATTACTCCCAGAACAGACAACTTTCAAGTAGTTAAGAGAGCATATGAAAGTGTGGGGTGGGGGTGTTCAGATAAGGAGGGTAGTGGGCAACTAAGTTTCATCTTTCTGTGTAAAATGGCAAAAAACAATCCTCTTGCTAACTACTACACCGCTCATGTCAAGAAAAAATTCTGATGAGGAATTTTACAGATAATTGATGTTACGAACCTCTTTTAGAGTTGTAAATGTCACCAAGATTTACTACTTCTAAACGTAAAGATTTAACCAAATAGGAAAACAATAGAAAATGGTGTTACAAATTCCTTATTGCCTTGACATGAATGAACTATATATGTGAGAAGAATCATAAGAAAACAACCTCTATAAATCCCCGTCCATTTGTAACGTCAATGGGACAAGAAAAACTGATGCAATGCTCGTCATGCTCCGAGTTATCCACACCATCCATTAACTCATGAGTGGCTTCCTGAACGAGATATTTCCCTTCTAGAGCACAGAATAACCTGCAAAATAATATAAAGGGGTATTTTAGCCTGTGTTCTAGCACACTAATCTAGTAGATCTAATCTAAATGATGAAATTAAATTATGGGTTCGGGTTAACAATCTTAATTTGTTTTGTTTTGTTTTTTTAATTTTTGAATTTTAGGCCCTGGCAGTTCAACTGGGAGACCTCCCAGTGATGCCAAGGTTTTTGAGTCTGGGGATTCAAACGTTGGAACAAACAAATGCCCACAAATGACCACCCCTTGGGGTTAGCACATATTAAAGAATGATCCTCTTCAAAGAAAATTAATACCTTGTGGTAGGCCGCACCAAGTTTGTACCTCTGACTAGAAACTGAGCTTTCTCAGATGCAGGTAGGGCAATAGGCTTGATACTTACAATCTTGCTGCAGTTGCTACTTCTGAGAGGCAAGGACGTGTCAACTATGACCTGACCTGCATCAAAAGAAATTTCAAAATTGTTAGAACTTCCACATTAGTCACACTAAAAGAATTACAGTCAGCTCAAACAAAGTATACTAAAGGACCACAAACCATTGCAAACAAAAGCTATTTGATGCTGGACCCTTATAAAGGTCCATCCAGTGCTCCAAAAAGTGTCGTCTGAAACATCCAGGAGTCTACTCAATTTGGAACTAATGTCATAACATAGCTGTGAAAGAGAACAGATAACTGTAAGGTTTCTCAAATTCTTAAAAAGAGGCAAACCGCATACACATACTCACGCCAAGGTCACACTAGCAGTTTTATGCAGACAAATCTTACTTCTTCCCATGCTGAATCAGACTGACGTAGATAAATGGTTAAAATGATACAACCAGGCTTGATGTAGCTTTCAATGTCTGACGGACTGTGTGATAACCAGTCAAGAATCTGAAAAGTTAAAAGGTAATATGATATAAATCTAATGAGGTGGGGAAACAAGTCTTGAAGATGCTTGGTTTGGCAGGTCATTACCTGTGCACGCAGGACGAGAGGAAAGTCATTAGGCTCTTTCCCGAAGAGTTTAAAAACAATTCTATCTGTGCGGCTCTGGTAAGAAAAACACAATGAACCAAATGTTAGAAAAACAAATCACATAAACCGAAAATCCCCAGACAGCAAAAAATAAAAACTTACCAGATTGGACCAACTCAGCCCAAACAAAATCAGATCACCTCAAATTAATAAATTAGGGAGAGGGGAGAGGGGAAAAGAATGGAGCACTTGGCTCATATAACATAAGCATTTGGGACAGTCACGGGTTATACCAAATTTATAAAAAAAAAAATCCTAGATCACTATGAACACTTACATGGGAGACTTTCCTGCATGCTCTTTGTGAAAACAGAAATTAAATAAATTAAAGTGTGGAATGAATGAAGCAGGAAATTTTTTCGGTGGAGTGTCTTCTATGTGTGCATAAGACATGTTTTGCTAAATTAATATACCTGAGCTTCTCCGTTTGAGCTAGAGGGTGACTGAGCAGACGCTGAATCTGAATTTGTTTGAGGTGGACTTGACTGGTGAGAGTCTTGCTGTACCCACGAAGGGCAATCAAGGGAGCTAGTGACCAAATTCGTAGGGGGGGATGATCTCTCTGGATCCTCAACCCCATCATCTGAATCAATATATATGTCATTCAAATCAAAATTGTTCATCTTGCTATGTCCTGCAGTACTGTCTCTTGCTTCTGAGTAAGATGGAGGGCTGTTTATAATGCTGGGTTTTTCGGAAGTGGCTTGTACACTTCCACCATTAGTGTTATGCAGATGAATGTCTTGTTGTGGAATTTCCGAAATAGATACAGCATGATTTTGTTTGGTAGGCCTTGGAGGGCCTTGAGAACCATTTGAAAGAAAAGCAGAAACAACTTCTGAGTTGCCAACTGAAGTCCCATCAGTCAGCAAATTTTGGGGGTCACGCAAGAGGCCTGCTACACTTTTTCCCCCTTGCTCACTTGTTTGGTTAGCAAGGCTCTTTAAAAGATGTGATAACAGATCCTGCTCCGTACTTTGGTCAGGTTTATTGGCTGCACAAAGTTAAAGTCACTCAGCTCAACATGAATTTAGAAAACCGAAGAAAGCAGAATATAAAGTATCAAAGGATCAACTGAATCCATGGTGTTGGAGAAAAAGTTAAAAAAGTCTTCTTTGACAACATGATTAGTTCATCCTTCGTTTGATCAAATATCACTCATACCTTAGACCAATTAAGTACTGCTAATCTCTTATTCATAAATTTTAATTCACTTAAAGGTCATCATATGAGTCTTATCTAGAAGATTTGATATTTGAGAGCAAAATCACAATTCACAAGGCAAAAAAAAAAAACGACTGGGTCAATTTATATACAATGACTAAGCAGAACAAATGAGTAGTGTAGCTGGGACATTAATTCATTGGAACCTACTATCATGCTTCCACATTGCAAACAAGATAAGTGCGAGGAGATATCAACCACACAAACAAACAAACAAATCCCACAGTGAATCACATTCTCGTAATTGGTTGGGGTGGGTGGTGCGTAAAGTCTACATTTTGGGGGTTTTGATAAGAAAGTCTACTTACAGTGCATGTTAGACAATATCCTCAGTAGACTTATTAACAGATAGCCACTAGTTTGATCATCACTTAGTGAATTTCCATTAGCAGCAGTATCAGGATTTGTCTTCCTTCTCCGTTTGTTGTGACCAGCTAATCGTCTACGACAACTTCTCTTCCCTTCATCGAACTCTTGAAGGGCATGAAACCTGGCAAAAGATTGATTGTTTATATGATATATTCAAAAACACAAACAATCAAAGTAATCAATAAAGAAAGAAGAAGAAGAAACTCACCGACTACACTGTTGACAAAATCGCTGCATAACGTTCCCCACAAGCGCCTTAACAGCCTTGGAATGCATTTCACAAACCTTGTGTCTTCTATGGTAGTCCTTGGCATTAGTCAGATCAGCTCCGCAATCCTCTACCTGACAAATCGCACGACTTGAAGTACCACCGACGAACTTGGTCTTCTTACCACTGTTTCCTTCCCAATTCACCATCTCCCTTTCAGAAGCCTGCTGATGAAGATGATGACCACGTCCTCCGAGCATTAGCGTTAGATTACCCGTTCCATCGTTCAAATTCTCGTCTTCCACCGTATTATCCCTTCTCCGCTTCTCCAATTCCCTCTTCCCTTTCTCAATCACCAGATTCCCCTCGTCAGAGCAAGAAGAAGAAGTGTTGGAGTTGGAGGAACCTCCGGCCGGGAAAAACTGCCTACCCATACCCTCCGACGGCACCGCCGGATTGACGGAACTAGCAATAAAAAGGTCCCCATCCCATTTCCATTGATTCAAATCCCACTCCATGGTCCTCTTCCTTACAGTAGTCAAATCCGCAGAGCTCATCCCGAAGAAATGACGAGGCTCGCCCCCAAATCTAGCCTCCATGGATGAAAACCACAAGTAAACCAAAAAGATCCAAATCCAACAATTGAAATTCCACTCAAGAATATTAGAAGAGCTAAAGAACAACACAGATCGGAGCTGAGAGAGGCCTATGCAACAAAAATCAAGGACTAAATAGGCCTAATCAGCTTCGGTTCTTCCCCAAAAGTAGAGAAAGTGTATAGCAACGCAACCATGATTCCAATTAAGGTCGACACACATAGAAGAATCTCAACTCAGCTCAGCTAGTAGAACAACAACATAGACACAATTAGACGAAACCTCGTCCTGTTCAGCTCTAAAACATAGCAAAATACACATCAAATTGGCACAGTAATAAGCACCTAAATCTGAATTCGAGAGAGAGAGAGAGAGAGAGAGAGAGAGAGAGAGAGCAGTACCAGATGATGAGAAAGAGAAAATCGATGGCCGCCGGAAGAAGGTGACAGTTTCCGATGTTGATGATGATGATGATGATGATTATGACAGTGACAGTGGTGATGATGGGAAATGTGAATTGTGGTGGTGCGTGTCGTGGGTGTGGTTGTGTGTGTGGTTGAGTTTGGGATGTATGTATGGGTATGTAATGTAATGTAACTATGTACTATATGATATCTAACATCCATTCACTCCAATCATCCTCCTCCCCTCTACTTACTCACCCTGTAATCTATTATGTATATTCTACAGTAAATAAAATTACAATATAATTTATTCATTCAATACAATTAAAATAAATAATTACAATATAACGAAGCCGTCGTCAGCTCATACAAACAGCGCAGCTCAAACTCTAACTCACTCTCGGCTCCACCCCACCCAACTCAAAATTAAATTAAATTAAATTGGTAAAGTAATATAAGAGGACTGTTTTTTTTGTTACGCTCTGATTCAGTCTTGAAAAAGGAAATAAAATTCAAATATTTTTTTGTTACACTAGTTTTTGCCAATTATTCAAATATGTTTTTGTAAGTAATTATATAATTATATTTTATTTTAAAATATAAACTGTTGTTAAAAATAGCACATTTTATAATTTTATATATTTTATATTAATTAATTACAAAATATGTAAAAAAAAAAAATTATTACTATTTTTTCATACATTTTTTATACGGTTAAAAAAATAGCATTTTTTTTTATAAAATATATATGGTAATAATTATTTACCACAATACCTTGCCTCTATTAGATTCTACAATTTTAGCCATAGTAATATAATCATATATTTTAGTTGTTCTTTTTTTTTTTTTTTGAAATATCAATTTCATTGAATAAATTAGCATTCTGAATACAAAAGATATAAGAGTTCACCAGAAATAGAAATATCAAAAATGCTACAATCAGATTGATACCGAGAATGTCTAGCAACATAATGTGCTACTTGGTTTGCTGATCGTCTAATGAAAAATAAATTAACATTTAGGAGGGTAGATAACAAAAGTTAGTAGTCTTTGATTAAAAGGCCGAAAGTGGACTTCATTGCTTGGTTGCTTCGAATAGCTTGTACTGAAACAAGACTGTCCATCTCAATTTGAACATGTTGTCAATTATTGGTCTTTACCCAACTTAGAGCTTCTTTAATCCCCATGGCTTCAATGACTTCAGTTGCATATCTTCCGCCATGGCAACAGGCCCGTGCTGCAACAAGGTGACCAAGATAGTTTCGGGCAACAATTCTGAAACCATACTTATTGTCGCTATCAAAGAGTATTGCATCTATATTAATCTTGATTGTGTTTTCTGCGGGTTTAGTCCATAACTTAGCGCCATCACTGATGCTTTCCAGACAGATTGATGACAACGAAATTTTATCCTGAGCTTTATTCAAGTGATCAAGAGCTACTTGTGTAGAAGTAAGCACGTCATTAACAGGGAAGTGTTTCTTTTTCTAAACAACCTTGTTCCTAGCCTTCCAGATTGCCCAGATATACATGACAATAAGACAAATCATATCAACTTCAACTTGCTTGAAGATGGTCTCCAACCAATTGCCGAAAGAACCGCCAGGATCAAAAACTACTGGAGTTGCACATTGGCTCCAGCAATCAAATGCAAACGGGCAAGAGATGAGGACATGGCTGCTGATTTCAGGTTGTAGATTACAAACAGGGCAAGTGATTGAAATATCGACATGCTTGATCACTAGCTGGACACAAGTTGGTAATGTACTTGTAATGGCTCTCCGCAAAAAGTTTTTTGACTTTTGGGGGAACCTTCAATTGCCATAGTTGCTGCCAGAAGTCTGAGTTTGCAACCATCTCTTCAGTGCGCTTTTGTTGTTGGAGCATGTTATAAGCACTTTTGACCGAGAACTCGCCCGTTCTTTCCCCCTCCCAAGTCCATGTATCAATGGAGACATTTGAGCTTAGTGGGATGCCCAAAATAATATCAGAATCTCAATTATTGAACATATCTCGTACAAGGTCATAGTCCCAAGAGCGACTATGCACATGAAAAAGGGAGCTAACATGTTGGTTCATTAAACTAGGGTGTATTGTTGAAACATATGGGTTATCCTGTACAGGTAGCCACGGGTGGTTTAGTATGCTTCTTGTGTCCCCTGATTCAATTATTCTTCTAACACCCGAACGAAGTAGAGATTGGGTAGTCCAAATACCTCTCCAGACAAAGCTTGGGTTACTTCCTAGCTTATATTCAACACCACAAGTCCTTAGGGTATTACCTACATAGTCTCCAATGGCTTGCACCTTTGACTCTATTAGCTCAGCCTCGAAGGTGACATTAGGGTCCTAGGAGTCTTTGATTTACGTGGCTTGAAAGACATCATTTCAAAGTCCAGGTCACCTGGTTCAAAAGCAATCGTGACCTTGGGTAAAAATAAAGGCTTAGCCAAAGGAATAGAAGACAAACTGGGAGGTTCAGGCCAAGCAGCGTCTCGCAAGAAATGGCGTCTGCCTTCTATAATTTCTTGCAAGAAGTGTCTGTGGCGACTAGCAATATCTTCTTGGTGGGTTTTCACTAAGTGTTCCTTAATTTTTGCATCATTTATCTCCAGTTTGGATTTGGATTCTGAAATTCTGGGTTTGTATGGGATGGCAAGTTCAGTAGGACACTCTATTTCTAAATATTCTAGACGATAAACTTCAAAACTAGATTGGGACATTGCTGCAAGGAGAAAGCAATCCCAATTCTTGGAGGAAATTTATCAAACCAGAAGTTGGTAAATTGGAGAATCTCGAAAACACGTTCTGCCTAAAACCCCTAACATTTACCCAAATACAATTCAACCCTAAAATTGCTAAAACCAAATGAGGTAATAGAGGTGCTAACTAGGAAATTAGTAATCAAATCCAAAAATACAAAATTAAAAGAATGTAAGAAAAAAAAAGAGAAAAAGTCACTTACTGTTTGGAGTTGGTTTTTGGAACGATGAGTGGTTCTACAATCGACGAAACAACGAACGGTGTGAAGATCCCTCTGAATGCTTGAAGTCGAAAACTAAATCGGATGAAACTCGCAGGAAAAATGTTATGGCAAAGGTATTGCAAAGGTGGTTCTTTTTTTCGTTTTATACTCTTGGATTAATCTCCGTCATATTAGGGAGACAATTGATCCAACGGGTAGAATTTGGAAAAGAAGTGGAAAAGATTGTCATTAAATGTTGATGAACCTCGAAACTACAAAACTGCCAAAATCAGAGGACATGCATTTTTTCAAAAGGGATTATGACAAAAATACCCTCTATAATCATTTAAAAATCACTTTTCATCAAAAATAACTTTTTAAGGGGCAATTGTTATATCCGAAATTAGGCTGGCACTTCAGAGGAGGACACATGTCAACCGGAGAAAATACGAATCAGTGAATATAATGGAAATTATATTAAAGGATATTGCAATGGAATAACTCATTAAATGCAGAGCTGATAGAGTATATGTAACTCGTTGACTGTAAAGTCTTAAGTGAGACACGGATGTACAAACTATTAATTCACATATTGACGAGAAATCATTTCGTATATATAGACACGATCATAAGGACGACACCAGTAATACAAAGCGAGGCACCAATCTCGCTACGTATGAAGGGATGAAGATGAGACATGTTGACTGTTAAAACACTTAGCGTATAATGTATATCATACAAACTAAGCATAACCGTTGAATGAATCTGAGCAATGAATAGCGAGGTATCCATCTCGCTATAAGGAGACATATTCATGGTACCTTCACTAATTAGCTTCAGACATCTTTCAATGAGATTCACTACTCCGTCGAGTCAGCTCTCTCAGATAGAAGCTGATATCCCAATGATGTTGACTGCTGAAGTTCATCTTGTCACTAAGAACTGCGATTGTCAGATGGAGCGTTATGTCTTCAATTGTAGAAGCGACGAGATTTACATTATCAACCTCAGAAAGACATGGGAAAAGCTCCAGCTCGCTGTCAGGATTATTGTTGCTATCCCAGCGAGATACACTTTGCAGCGTATTTAAATCCACATCAGTATTGACCCAGTAAAAGCGGACTAATCACAGCTGTGTGATTTTCAAATAATAACCGCATTTATTTTACGTGGAATGAAATCAAATCCCATAATTTTAGGGGAATATTGTTGTGGAATATTAATCTGATTGTAATTAACTGCCTCCCTATGTAACTATAAATAGGGACAGAATACACTGAAAAAAGGACGAAAAATCCTTGAGAGAAAGAACCCTAATTTTGTATCAGAGAAATCTAATAAAATAGACTCGTGGACTATGCAGAGTTTTAACTACAAAATTACGTAAAAAGCTTTGTGTTATTTTTTTCTTCTTTCATTATTATTATTTCTATGCAAATCAATCACGAAATAGGCTTTAATATTGTTAACGAAAATCTGCGTTAACAATAATACTAATACTAATTATACTCAAAATATGAAGATACATCACGTAAAATTTTATTATTATTATTATTTTATTTTTTAAAAAAATGATAATCCAAATATCATTTTTTAAACAATACCATGTTAAAAAAATTTAATATTCATTAATCTAAAAAAACTCAACCTAAATATCACTTTTTTTTCACATTTTTAACCATATTAAATTTTAACTAATCTTAAAAAAAAACTCAAAATATGAAGATACATTTTTTTTTATTATTATTATTATTATTATTATTATTATTATTATTTAAAATGATAACCCAAACATTACTTTTTAAATAATACCATATTAAAAAAAAAATCTAAATTCACTTCAAAATATCTATATATTAATGAGTAATTTGCGGCGAAACCCCTTTATGTTTTGATTTTTATACACTTAACCCCCTTATCTTTATTTTTGGTGGCAAAACCCCCTTATGTTTTAATTTTTATACACTTAACCCCCTTATCTTTTTTTTTTTGTGGCAAAACCCCGTTATGTTTTAATTTTTATACACTTAACCCCCTTATCTTTTTTTTGGTGGCAAAATCCCCTTATGTTTATTTTTCTTTGCAAATTTGACACGCCAGTTAAATATTACCGTTAAATATCAACTGGATGACCACTGTATACACCTTTGTATATGTAACGGTAAAACCTCGAAGTCGATACAGTAGTAATCCGATTAGTATTTAACGGTAATATTTAACTAAAACTTTAAATTTGCAAAGAAAAATAAATATAAGGGGGTTTTGCCACCAAAACAAAAGATAGATGGGTTAAGTGTATAAAAATTAAAACATAAGGGGGTTTTGCCACCAAAAAAAAAAGATAAGGGGGTTAAGTGTATAAAAATTAAAACATAAGGGGGTTTTGCCACAAAAAAAAAAATAAGGGGGTTAAATGTATAAAAATTAAAACATAAGGGGGTTTCGCCGCAAATTGCTCTATATTAATTTGTTTATAAAACTCATAACTCTAACCTAAATCACAACCTATCACTACACAAATATAAGATTGATGATTTATGTATGGTGGTATTTATTATACGTGATACTAATAACCATGTAATCATAATATCATTTCTAATACTAGTTACTTTGAGGTTTTGCTGCAACAAATATTTTTTGTAATGATTTCTATAATTGTTGTTTTTTTTTTTTTTAATTTTTTTCTCTATTAAAGAATTTCATTTTGTTTGCAGACCATAAGAACTTCTATTCCATAGAATGGAATTTCTTAAAGGAGAAGAACAAAAATAAGAACAAAAATCTGAGTCTAAAGGTAGACATGATTCTTAAACTTTCAATTTTTATAGAAATATGTGAGTGTTTAATCAATTAGGAATGTATTTTTTTGATATAGTGTGCATGTATCACTTTGTATTTAAATTATCTTACTCATATATTTTATATATTACTAATTAGTGGGCATAATTTTATAATAGCTGAGTTGCTAAGAGCATGTTTGGTATTGTTTTTTATTTTTTGTTTTCAAAAAATTGTTTTTAGAAATGAGAACAAAAAATAGTTTTTGAAGTCTTTAAAAACAAATCATGTTTGATTAGTATTTTTTAAAAACAATATTGACTAAAAGTGAATTGGTTTTTAAAACAGAAAATAATATTTTATTGTTTTCAAAATTCTTATTTTTTGTAACTTTGTTTTCTGAAAACTGTTTTCAAAAAACAAGGCCAAACAAGCCAAATTGTTTTCAAAAAACAATTTTCTGTTTTTAAAAACAAAAAACAGTTTTTTAATTATGATGCCAAACATGCACTAAGATTTTATATTGAATAAGTTTATTTTTGGAGACAAATTAGCACTGCTCTCCTATTTATATGGTTCCATCCAAACCAAAAGCGTACACCATCAATGTTCTTTCTTACCATTGTTGAACCAAGTGCTGGTACGGTGTTTGGGGTCTTTCCATTTTTTTTTAATTATTATTATATATTTGAGTGATAATTTTCTTTCATATTAACCTAAATATAAGATAAATATATATTTTAAATAATAATATAAGTTATGTACAATGAACACTTAAAAAATACAAAGTGTATACGTATATAATTTATTAAATTATTATTTTTAATTTTTTTTTTATTTCTTTTAACTTCTTTCATTATTTTATTACTTTTCTTAAGGGGTCGTTTGGTATGTTGGAGAGTGATAAATGGAATGCTAAATCTAGAAAAGCAACATTACGTTTGGTTGACATTGGAATGGAATGTGATAACTTTTTTTTTACAATAATAATTATTTTTTTTGTAAAATACTAATAATTCAATATATTTTTTTCCTAGGTGTTCAAAATAATTTTTATTTATTATTTTTCATATAATTTTATAAAAATAATTAACAATAATAAATAATTATAAAGAGTAGATTTATATACAAATTGATAATATATTTTATAAAATAAAATATATAAAAAAATAAGGAAAAAACTTCATGTATCATTTTTTAATTTGGGGAAAATAAGGAAAACAATTTTAAAATGCAAAAGTTTGTGTCTGCCAGTAGCATTGGAAAGTGAAAACTACATTTTCATTGGATTTTCCTTGCCTCCCAAACTAAAGCCCACCACTTTCACTTAGCCAATATTAAAATATTAAAAACCTAACTAAACATAGTAAACTTTCAGATTCTCATTCCCACTTCTCCCATTACCGCATACCAAAGCGTATCTTTCAAAACCAAAATATTTTTTCTAACTTTGATTAATTATTAAAAACAATTGCTCCAAAATATTATTTTGGTACCAATATTGATAATTAATTTTTTTTTTAAAGATTAATCTCATATAATTACAATAATTTATTTTATTTTTCAAAAATAAATATGCATCTACTTTTTATTAATATATATTAAATACTAACATATTTTATTAACAATCTTTAATCTCCAATTTTTTCTAGGTTTTAATCTATAAGGTTTAGTAATAGTGATTTTATTGTATTGAGTATATTAAATGAAAACAAAAATAATGTTTATATAGGGGAATAGTATCCAACTCTAGAATACATACCAAACCCAACTAAACATAACCTTATCCCTAAACCTAAACATAACATATTTAATAATAACAAAATAATTAAATTATTATAAAAAGTTAATGGTAATTTTATTTATCAATTTATTTCATATAAAAAGTTAATAGTATACTAGTTTAAGTTTATGTTATATTTATATTGGTCTAAGGTATATCGTTTGTATGTGATATGTATATCGTGAAGGATATAAAGAAAAAAAAAACTATTAAATATTAATTTAAGTATGATGTATAATTATATTTGATTGAGGTATATTGATTTTATGTTCATTGGTATTTCATGAAGGAAAGAACAAGAAAAAAAAACTTGTAGAATATTAAATTAAGTTTTTTGTATAATTTTTTTTTACTATGCTGGTGGTATATTAATTTTTGACTATGGTATATCTGCTTATGATTGTGATATATAGTTTTTGTATGCTACTGTATATTGTGGAAAACAATTTATTTAATAGTATATTAGTTTAAGTTTGTGATATATGTATATTGGTTTAAGGTATATTGTTTGTATATCATACGATATATTAATAAAAAATTAATTATATGGTTAAATAACATATTAGACAACAACAACAGCAGCAAAATCTAAAAGAATAAAAATATATAATACTTTTTATATAATGAAAAAATATTTGTAGAGAGGTTTTGATTTATTGTTTTTCATAAATTAAAGGAATAAAACATATAATACCTTTTATATAATGAATGGTATTTTAGGTATTAAAAAGTAAAAAAAGACATTTGCTTTATTATTTTAAAAAAGAGACATTAACTATCTATATAGTTAGAAATAGGGTCATTTACTTACATTTCTCTTTATAATATCTTTTCTTTGTTTAGATTTCCATTTTGTATGATGATTCTTCAATCTTAATTTTTCCTATAATGTGTGAAGATATTAATTTATTAGTCTTCAGTTTAAAATATAAAAAATTAAATAAAATACTAGTAATTTTTTTTATCAAAAATATATATATATATAAAAAAAAATTAATTTGGTGTAATTTTATGACTTAATTATTATTTTTTTTTTTTTGAGATAAAAAAATCATTATACATAACAGAATTGAGGAAGGAAATATACTCCAACCAAATTCAATCAACATCCACCAAAAAGCATTAACTAATCAAAAAACATGAATGATTTGTGCCTTAAGGAAATTGGATACAAGATTGTAAAATAAAAGAAACTCAAACAACTTTAAGAAATTTTACATCAATGAAATCAAAAGAAACTGCATATCCAGCCACTTTAGAAATAAAAGAATGTGAGAGCATCAATTTCTTGTAGTTGAATATAGCCCTGAATAATGATGAATGTAATATCCACCATATCTCTCATAGAGTTTCTCTCGTATATTGCTATACCGATTACTTAAATCGATAACACAATTGTTTCATCCATTCTACATTTGAGGCGTCCTGATAGTGGGTTAAGCCATTTCTTCATGAGTATAGGCTCTTGAAATAATGTAGATCGTTTCTCCTTTAGATCCATTTTAATTGGATGAAAACAATCAGAGATTGGCCTCGACATCGCTGCTATTACACACCCAAAAGCATCTTGGACCATAGGCGGCTTCCAAGGGACTGGAGCAGGGGGCACGTATGGTGGTACATCTTTATTTTCAAGAACTTCTACTTTTTGGACTGTTGATACAAATTTAAAATTTTCTCCATCAAAGTGGAGAAGTATGTAATTCATGGAATATTCAAATGAACCCATGTGATGTATAGTAGAAAAGGATTACTAGAACAATGAAAAAAGATGAATTTAGGGAGGAAGATGGTGGTTACTGAAAGTTGATCAAGAAGACAAAAGAAAAAAAAATTACAATAAAATAACTGCCTCAGAGCATTTAGTGGGCAGACGCTCATATATTGTATACATTATGACTTAATTATTTTAAAATAAAATATAACTGCAATCAAAGCGCCATTTATTTCTTAATTTATTATATATATATACATATATATATAAAATAGTAGTTTTAATTTGTTTGGGGTCTTCGGTGCCCCACACTCTGGCCGATGCTGCTGCACAATATAAAATATCACAGATTTATGTAAATATGGTGCCATTAGGATTCAGGTTACAGAGAATAATGCTATATTGTATTTTTTGATCAAATTATTTAAAAAAAAAAAAAAGAAACGCTACTGTTATTAGAAATGGCCGGTGTCACCGAATATATAATAAAGGTAAGATATGAGCATTAAAAATAAAATAATATGAAGTTTTCCTTTAACTGACTGACCTTATCAGATTTACGTTACAGAGTTCATTTATTTATTTTAGTGGTTAGAGGTATCAATAATAGTTACATTTGTTAAGATTTGTCCATTAGCATTGAATAATATTTAGAAAGCTACCAAAAGTAATTAAGGTAAGGAAACAGTACTGTCGGGTCAATCTTTCACCCATACTTGTCGTTGACCTTGACCCCTACTATCTCTATATATAATATATTACTTTACAACAATACGTACAACAATAATTATAGTAATATAATTTTCTTTTTAAAAAAAAAAAAAAAATTGGTCTCGTTAGAATCTCTTGAGTAAACTGAGTGGAAAAACTAGAGACAAAAAGAAGAGGTATTATTAATCAATAACTTTCCCATTGCAAAGCAACATTCAAAGATAAGACTAATTTTACTAATAGGTGTGTAAAACTATTAACAATTCTAAGACTATAAGGAATGTTTGGAGTCTTAAGAATAGGAGGTTATCTCCATTTTCTAAAATAAATAAATAAAGAATAGGAGGTTATCTGCTAAGAATTACAGTAAAGTAGTTTATAAATATCTTTACAATAGATTTTTTTTTTTTTTTTTTTTTTTTTTGACAAAGTGATTAGAATCACTCGTGAATTTACGACGCCCACGTCCGCCACCGGCGCTGGAACCTCCTCGAACCGGGATAGCTCATCGTCTAACCGCAGAGCATGCTTTGCCAAGCCATGGGCCGCTAAGTTCTCAGAGCGAGCCACATGGGACAAAACTGCCCCCGGAAATTTAGACAATAAAGCTATAACATCTTCAAACAACGCTCCTAACTCAATAAATACTGAAGTTCCACCTGAAAAAAACCAAAAACAGCATAAAACTTTAATTAGAAAACTATTCAAATTGAAGAGAATCAACCAACCACCAAGACTAAGCAACTAGATCTCCCTATAAAATACTAGAACTAGCCAAAGGGATTACCCTTTGGCTAGTAACAACTAAATTATAGCATTCTACTTCATAACCTTCATAGGATCCCTATTCCCTACTCTTACTCTTTTAAAATCAAACATAAATAAAATTTTCCTTTAAATATCCATTATTCCTTAAATATTCAAAATATTATATACTAATTATTTTATTTTTTCTTAAAAATATTACTTATTTATAGAATAAAACATGTCAAAATTCTTTAGTAAGTCAAATTATTTATTATTTTATTTATAGCGTAAAACATGTATCTATAATCTTTATTCAACCTAAATTAAACTAAAATTGTATTAATATCCTTAAAACTTAAGATTGCACTTTTCACATTCAAAAGTACCATTTCCCTAATACCACTTCATCATACATTTAATTAATAATATTAAATTAATATTAATTAATCCAATTCGGTATTATGACATAATGCTTCCTTATTTATTATTTAAATAGATAACCTCCTAATTATTATACCATTCAAATTATTATAAAACTATTCATATTAGTATCTTTCTATACAACTAATAAGGTAATAATCTCAATCTTCATTAGCATTTACTTCCCATTTATTTCAATATCTTCCCAAAAATAAAATAAAATAAAACAAAGTATACTCAATTCACAATTAATATCCCTACCTCTAATTTATTACAAAATCCCACATTTATAATTTATATACCAAATTAATATTATGTTATCTACAATAAATTTATATTTATAATTTATATACCCAAAATTAATATAATGTTATCTATAATAAACTAATAAGGCAATAATTTCATAATTATATACCATAATTGTTAGCTATTAAATTTTATAATATTTTTACAATTCATGATATCTTGTAATTTTAACCAATTACCCTAAATAATTAGGGACGAGCCATAAATCATGCGTGAAAACCTTAAAAGGCACCAAATCCATAAACAATGGTGCAGCTCATCCATCAAATTTGTACTTCCAATTCTTCCATCAAAAAACTAATACCACTCATCCAGAAATTCTTTAAAAATACAAATAAATATAATAATTTTGGTACATTCCCAAAATATTGACAACAAACCAAATTTTTATAATAATTTGACTTCCCAAATATATCTGAACTAATATATTCTCATTAGACCATTAGTGTTTCCACCTCCCTTTATTACAAGATCCTCAAGATTCTTATTCTTCAATTTACTTAATTAATTATAATATTAGAATCTCAATATTAAAATTCTAAACACTTTCCTTTTATGTTGAAAATTCCTAAAAAAATATAAACCAAAAGATAGCTAATAGGAATTAGCGTTTAAAGTAAACAATCTTAAACATTATTTCAATTAAAAATATTCTTTAAAACATATCTTAACCAAAATAATAAATGAGAGGTTGAAATTGAAGGTAAACCAAACTTATGTTTGGTATAATTTTGGTGGAGAACTTATTATTAAGTGAGTTCCATTTTTAAGTTTATTTTTAGGTAATCTTAAACTCTTTAAAATCTACCAAGTGAAACTCTTACTCCAAACACCTCATAAGAAAAAGGTAATTTCAAATAGCGTATAAAAATACAATTTTAATTTGTATTACAAGATGTTTTGGACTCTAATTTCATCAGAAATAGTGATAATGTATAAAGCGTTACGAAGTTAACTAAACATTACAAAATCATAAATAAATAATATCCAATTGGTTCCTCTCAATTAATGGACCTCACTACGTTTTCTTTCAAGGGTTTCTGACCCTTTCTTCTCTCCCACTCGTTTCCTAGGGTTTCTTCACCTTCCTTGGGCATCGTCAACTCGATTTGGCCTAGTGGCGCCTCAAGAGCCTCTTTTTTTTCTTTTCATAGGTGGTCTTAATGATGGATCTTAATAGGTTGTGCGTCAAGCTTTGTTCTCTTCCATTGGGGTATGTCGTGTCGTTGTGGTTTTCACTGGAGTAGGTCATCTGTTGGGGGTGGCCATCGGTCTCAAGTGAGGCGCCTTCGACCAACAGATGGGAGAATTTGTTGGCTTCAGTCTTGCAGGATGCTTGGTGATGGTGGTGGTAGGCTTCCATTGGTCCTCCCCTTGCCGATTTTGTTATTAGAGCTGTGTGGTGGCCCTTTTTAGACGGGTGTATGGGCTTTAGAGTGATTTTTTTCTTCTTTGGTTGTTAGATCTCAGTTTGTGCTCCTGGGTTTCATTTTAAGCATTCTACCTATAGTGCACTTAGACTTGTTTTGAGCTCTCAATGTTTTGTAGATATAAAAGGTGGGGAGTCGAGTTTTACTCAAAGGGTTGTGTGTTCCTTGCCCTGTGTCCTTCACCATTTTGAAACTTTTTAGGAGGTTGAGTGTAGGCTTTTCTTGTCAGAAGTTGGTAGCGCCTCTTTGCACTTTGATGGTTTGTTTTTGGTTGCCTTAGTGGCTCATTCTTTGTACTAGGGGGGTTTTTTGGGCTGTTTTGGTATATTTCTTTATTTGTTTTGCATTTTTCATTTTTTTTTTTAGTTTTTGTAGTGTTTCGCACTTTATGTCTTTAGTGGCGTTGGCTTTGAGCCATTTTTGTGGGGTTTGTCTTTTTAGTAGCTCCTGCATATGCTATAAGCTCATTGCTCATTTTTTTTTTTGGGTACGATTGGTCTATAGTTGAGTCATTTCCAAGTAAGATTTGTGCAACTTTGTCTCATTGTAAGCCTTTAATCCCAGGAACACGACAGGTATAGGAACCACTAAAGGTACTAAAAAAACAAGAACAACAACTACTAATTCATCAGCTAATATATTTCCGAAAAGTCAAAAACTAAGCGATAAGGGTTTTGTGAAATCTTCTAAGATGTTAATGGGTAAAAGGATTGGAGAATGAAATTTCTCCTTACAAATATATATATATATATATATATATATATATATATTTATATATATAATTCAGTATAGGTGGTGGTCTACATTCACCCACAAATGGAGACATTATACACATAATTATTTTTTTATTTGAAAAAAAAGAAAGGAAGAGAGGTGAGTCAGAAAAGGTAATCCAGGCAGTCGACACAGTCTCCTTCCTTTGGTATTAGACGTTGGATTTGGAGTTTGGACTAAATATGGATAAATACTATTTTAGACTTTGTGTTTTGTAAAAATTATCGATTGGACCATCTATTTTGTTAAATGACAAAATAGACCATGTATTTTTTAAAATGGTACAAATAGGACCCTTAGCTTAGTTTTCGACAATTTTTTTAATATAATCAACTTGAAGACAATTCCTCGCATAAAGAGATGCAAAAATATATTCAATTTTGTCATAACACTTCTAGATCAGGTTATTATTAAGTTTTATTTTAATAAAAAAACCAATTCAGGGTTATTTGTACTATCTATTATATCATTTAACAAAACAGAGAGTACAATCAACAACTTTTACGAAATTCAAGGTCTAAAATAATATTTACCCAACAAATATTATTGTAATTAAAAGGAGTATTAAATAAATTCTTTTTGCACTCTTTTTCTAATTGAATAACATGTGTAACCTTATAAATTATATTTAATGATAATTACAATTTTACTCTCATTTAGTTTTTGTTGATGATAATTAAATGAGTCATCTTATTTACTTGTTTATTTTTTATTTTTATAAACTATTAATTATATTTTTTTCAATGATAATTTTACACAATTTTTTTTCTTATTTCGACATTGTATCATTCTTTTAATTTTTTTCTTCATGTTTTTTGTTTTGTTTTAGTTTTAGTTTTTTCTTTATTTTTTGTGTTTACATTCTCATAAATTGTTTACTAACAAATCCTCTGTAGAGAATGGTGACTAAAATTGTATATTATATTCCATAGAATAGTACACACTTAAGACTAAATGAGAAACTAGTAAATACAAATAGAAAACTACTAAATGCAAGTTACCCTAATTTTTACAACTAATATTCTAACATTCTCCCTTAAGCTGAAGCATAGATGTTAATCATGCCTAGCTTGTTACAAAGATAATCAACCTGTTGGGTTTTATGCCCTAAATAAAACTCATTTCATATAATCAGATTTACTTATTAATAAAGATCAGAAATAACATTTTATGTTGCATGGTTCACATGATTTATTTCATGATTATATGTATATAATGTATGAATTCTTTTTAAGTCCAGAACATATGAGTTTGTTAAAGATTATAGTATTGTCAGCACAGTGGAATATAATCTTTATTATATGTTCAAAAGTTTATTCCCTGATTTGTCAGAACACTGGATTTAGACTGACATGGTATAATCAGCGATAGGTATTCTTACACCTTGGAAAAGTGTTATGTCCTTTCCAGGACATTGGCAAAGTTTACCAGTATTGGATGTATGGAGTATACATCGGAAGGGACCAATATTGAACTTTGATTAGATATATTAAAACTTACCGTAATATTTATTCAATTCAATATCACCTGTTGATCCTAGATCAAATGATCTTAATCCTGATATGGTTTGGTTCAATCTCAAGAGTGTTATTCGTGTTCTTTGATTTGATTAGTTAAGCCTACTTTTGGGTCAGGGTGATACGTACATTTTGGGAACACGGTAATGGAATTGAGTGGGAGCGCTAACATAAATATGGAATCTATAGCTTCTATTGGCAAATAGAAGTAAAGGATGATTTCCTTCGAGCTTAACCGAACGAAGATAAATGGTGGACATCTCATTTCACTTAGCTGAAATATCATTTATACAAGGTTAAGTGTTTTAAGGATAAAATACATTGAAGGTGTAGCGGTAACAGTAGTGCCTTTTCAATGTAGATCATCTATATAGAGAATCATTGATTACATTAGGGTTATAACAATGGATAACTAATGACGTGTCTATATCATGGAACATATAGAGCGTTCTATATGACTGAGAGTGCAATTCCAAGTTCTAAGTGTGGATTCAATGAGGAATTAATAAGTTAGGGAATTTACTTGGTAAATTCGGTTCGACTTATTGGAAGCTCTGTTATATAGACCCATGGTCCCATACTAGTTGAGACCATACTGCTTGTAAGACTCAGTTAATTGATTTTAATTAATCAATTATAATTCTAAAAGTTAGACTATGTCTACTTTATGAATTCTCACAGTTTAAGGATGAAATTGTAAAGAAAAGGGTTTCTAGGTTTAATTATTAATTCAGAGACTTTGTATGTCTAATTAATAATTATTTTATATGACAATATTATTTAATAATCTATTTTAGTTATTAAATAATTAGTTTTGGCATTTAAATGATTAGAATTGGAAAAATGGCATTTTTAGAGAAATAGAAATAAAATTGAGGAAACTGCAAAATCCAAGTGAGGCCCATTTCACCCTATGGCCGGCCACATGGTTTGATTTTCCCAATTATTATTTTCAATTTAATTGCCATGTAATTGCTAATCAAAGCCTAGTAAAAATAAGAAAGTGGTGGATCACACTAAATAAGACAGTTAATTGATTACACAGTAATTAAGGAAACTGTTTTATTTGGAAAGTTGTGCTCTCCCTTTTCCCTATATAAATCAACCTTGTTCTCTTCTCTTGTATGCATCATAAGCCATGAAATTAAGAGAGAAAAAGAGAGAAAAATTTCGAAATCCTTGTGAGATGAGTAGTGCCCACACACATCAAGTGGTATCTCAATCATAGTATGTAAGACTATGGAAATTCTGCATCAAAGAAGGAGAAAAGAAGATCCAAGTTCAGATCTTGGTGATGCTCTGCTACAGAAAGGAATCAAGGGCTAGAGATCTGAACGGAAGGAGTCATATTATTCCGCTGCACCCACTGTAAGGTTTTCTAACTTTATATGTGTTTATTTTCATTGTTTTAGAATTCATATTAGGTTGTTAATCCAACATACATGATAGTAAATCTAGATCCTGGTAAAATAATTTCCAACACAACCTGCACCCCATTCAAAGTATTTTTAAAATATCTCTTAATTGTTCTTTGGTGTTCACATATCCTGCGGAGATCAGACCTTGTTGAATTTTCTCATGAACAAAATGACAATCAATCTCAATATGCTTAGTTCGCTCGTGGTACATGGGATTTGAGGCGATATGAAGAGCAGCTTAATTATCACACCATAATTTTGTTAGAATAGAAGTCTTAAACCCGAATTCAGTTAAAAATTGATAAATCCATATTACCTCACACACAGACTGTGCCATAGCTCTATATTCTGATTCAACACCAGATCTAGACACAATATTTTATTTCTTACTCTTCTAAGAGATCAAATTGCTCCCAACAAATATACAATATCTTAAAGTGGATCGTCTATCTACCTTGGAGCCTACTTAATTTTCATTAGAGAAGTACTCAATCTGGGTATGTCCATGATCCTTGTAAACTATACCTCCTCCTGGTACTCCTTTCAAGTAACGTAAAATTTGCTCTAGTGTTGTCCAATGATAAATTGTTGGAGAAGACATAAACTGACTAATGATACTAATATTTGGATGAGTCACAGTTAGATAATTCAACTTTCCAACCAATATGCGATAATTCTCAAAATCTTAAAATGGTTTCCCATCACGTGTAAGATGCACAACTTGATTCATTGGAGCATTACAAGATTTTGTTCTTAATTTTCCTATCTCAGTTAACAAATCAAGTACATACTTTCTTTGAGACAAAAAAAAATACCTTTTTACACAGAGTAACTTCAATACCTAATAAATACTTGAGCTCCCCTAAATCCTTCGTGTGAAACTGGGTATGAATGAAAGACTTAGGGAATGAGATGCCTTCAACATCATTTCCAGTAATAACGATGTCATCAACATGCACCACAATAAAATAATACCATCAATTGATCTTTTATAAAACACAGAATGATCTGACTTACTTTTCAACAAACTAAATTTCTCAACAACCTAACTAAATTTACTAAACCAAGCACGATGGCTTTATTTCAATCCATATAAAGATTTTCAAAGACGACAAACTCGCCCTAACTCTCCCTCAGCAATAAACCCAGGAGGTTGCTCCATATACACTTCTTCCTTAAGATCTCCATGAAGAAAAATATTTTTTATATCAAGCTGATGCAAAGGCCAATGATGAGTAGCTGCCATGGAAATAAACAGCCGAACAAATGTGAGTTTAGCAATAGGAGAAAAAACATCACAATAGTCCACTCCATAGGTTTGAGCATAACCCTTGGCAATAAGACGGACCTTTAAGCGAGTAATTGTTCCATCTTGATTGAATTCAATTGTAAACACCCATTTACACCCTATGGCCTATTTTCCTGAAGGTAAACTAACCAAGATCCAAGTACTACTTGCAACTAAAACATTCATTTCTTCTATCATTCCAGCAAGCTAAAAGATGAGACATTAGTTCATGAACAGTTTTAGGAATAGTAATAGAATCAAGAGAAGCAATAAAAGACAGAGATGATTATAAGAAACAAAAGAATAATTATGAAATGTACATTGGTGTTTACCTTTACGTAGTGAAAATGGGAGATTATCTTTGAGTTCCCAATCTGATGATGAAGATGCAAGTGCAGGACATGGAAGGGCAGAGAGTGTGACGCGTGTTGACCGTCACCGAAGAAGATATCGGACGCGTCGATGTGTGGGAATTTGGACAGCGACAAACGGCGGCGCGTGGGGCCCACGCACGGTGAATCTGGATGCTAAAATTTGGGGTTTTGCAGTTTGGCAGCTGGGCAATCCTTCTATGTGAGCGGTGAGAAAAAACTTTCACTCCAAATAGGGTTTCCAAAAAATAAGCCTAAACTCAAGCCCTAATCTTTTTTTTTCTTGTTTATGAACCCTAATTTTAAATTTCAAATAACAATTCTAATCTTAAGGCGCTGATGCCATGTAGAGAATGGTGAATAGAATTGTATATTGTATTTTATAGAATAGTATATATTTATATACAAAGCTAGGAGACTAAATGAGAAACTACTAAATACAAATAGAAAATTACTAAATACAAATTATTCTAATTTTTATAGCTAATATTCTAACATCCTCAAACTATTCTCTAAGTCATATATGTATATATGTAAAATTAATTTTTTGTTTATTGATAAAAAAAAATAGTATATTACTTAAAACAACAAATAAAAAAAGTGAATTCAATGTAATAAATATTATTGACTTGTATAACAAAAGAGAAATTTACATCCTATAATATATTTTTTTTCTATTTTCTTTCTTTTTACTATTACACAGTAATATTTAATTTTTTATAGTTTTTTTTTTATTTCGTATATTGCTGTGTACTGTATTTTGTATATTTTTTTTTTTCAATTTTTGTAACATGTGGCATCTCATGTATTATTATGGGCATCCATTTATATTATATTTTAAGTGTGATAAAGATGTTATTTGACTTGTGTTGCACTTTAGTAATAGGTTTTTAAAATTGTATTATATTTTTAGTGATATAAATGTGTGATTTAACTTGTGTTGTCACTTTAGTGACAATCAAAATTGATGATGAAAAATGTGACACCCCAAATATTCAATACCCGTTCATTTCAGTTTAATCCTACTTCCTTATTATTCTCTCTTCCTGTTCATAATCTTCTTCATTTTTTTCACTATCTTCTGCCTCAAGTTCTCTATATCTTTCTCCATTAACATATAAGTTTTTTTTTTCTTGTTCAGTTCTTCTTCTTCTTTTATTTTTTTTATTTAATTTTTGAAGTTTTCAGTCACGTTTTTAGGAAAGATAAGAGTTAGTGTGGTTTTTCTATTCTGATTTTCTAGAACTGAGCTTGTAAATATAGCTTCCATTGCATCTGATGTTGAGGTTGTGCAGAATATGTTAGTTTTTTAATCATTTTTTCTTTTTTTTTTATTTGGTTTAGTGTTGTTTTACGGTTATTTTCCATGATTTATTTATTTAATGTTAATTTCATTGTTCTTGCTCCATCTCCCCGGAATTAATGGTTGTTTTTCGGGTGTTCTCGTGTTGTTATGGTGGTTCTGTCCGTGGGTGTTGTTGTGGTGGTTCTGTCCATGGTTCTTTTATATTTTTCTATGTGGTTATATCTGTTTCATTGTTTTACATTTGTTTTTATGTTGTTTTAGTAGTTTTTTTATTTTGATTTTTCAGGACTGAACTTGCAAATATAGCCGCTATTGCATCTGGTGTTGAGGTTGTGCAGAAGATTATTAGTTTTTTAATTCTTTTGTCCTTTTATTTTGTTTAATTTATTTTAGTGTTGTTTTACAATTGTTTTTCTATGATTATTTATTTGACATCGATTTCATTGTTTTGCTCAATCTCGCTGGAATTAATGGTTATTTGCCGACTGTTCTGGTGTTCCTGTGGTGGTTCTGTCTGTGAGTGTGCAAGGTGGATGTCTCATTTTTTTTTGGTATTTACAATATAAAAGAAAAAAAAAGGAGGGCAGAATAAATATAATTTCTACCGTGTAGTAGTAAAATTGTAAATTATTATCCAAAATCTAATATTTTTATAAAAACTCCATAATAATATGGATTCCACTTTTTTGTGTGTGTATTTTAGAAAGTTTAAAGAATAATACAATATAGGGAAAAAATTAGTGCAAAATTTAATGGGAAAAAAAAAGAAAAAAGGGTTATTTTTCATTTTTTATAAGATAAAATAGTATATATTTATTATAAAGAAGAAGTTAAAAGAAAGACGCGTCAGTATATTATTTACATAGAGAAAAGGAGAAATTAATAAAATAGCCTAAAAAAATAAACAAGTAAATGATACATATTTTAATTATCAATAAAAAATAAAAATAATATAATTATAACTATACTTAAATATTATTTTAAAAGTAACATATGTCACTCAATTGTAAAGAGTACAAAATATTATTTTTCTTAACACTCCTATGTAATTAACTATGTCATGTATAGTATAAGTACGTACTTGCAAATTACAACTAGTACTCTGATCCATATCATATTTTGCTCGTGCCAACTATACATATAATCATAGACAAAAATTATTAGCATTATTAGAATTTAAATATTTATAAATATCAAATTTTTATATCACACTCTACAAATAAATTCATATATAATTTTCAAATGAAGATTCTCCTGTATGAAGATTCTCTTGTGGGACGTATTTACAAGGCCCGCTACTTTTCAAATGGTAATTTTCTTACGGCTGAGATAGGTCTGAACCCAAGTTTTATTTGACGGAGTGTGCTTGAATCACAACGACTGGTTCGTGATGGTGCTAGAAGGAGAATCGGGTCTGGTGTGTCTACCCCTGTGCTTAATGTCCCTTGGCTGGTTTCTGATGTGAATCCTTGTGTCATTTCTAGACATCCTGTGTTGGCTCATAACACGGTCTCGCAGTTGATGCACATCGATCGTAAGCAATGGGATCTTGAGGTCTTGCATGATTTGTTTGAGGCAAGGGATATCGAGTTGATAATGCAGGTTCCTCTAAGTGATAATGTTAATGTTGATTCTTGGTTTTGGGGTAAAGAGTCAAATGAGTTTTACTCGGTTAAGAGCTCCTACCGCTATCTTCAAGAACTGAAAGGTGAATGGGGTATTCAGTTGGAGTCTGACTTATGGAAGGTTCTCTGGAAAGTTAAAGTCCCCCCAAGGTTCTTCACTTCGCTTGGAAAGCTATCTCGGGGTGTCTCCCAACTCGTACCCAATTGCGTACAAAACATATTCCTGTTGATCCCGCTGTGTGTTTTGTAATTCTGATGAAAAAACCATTTTTCATGTTTTGGTTGGCTGCCATTTTACTCAATCATGTTGGCATAGGTCGGGTGTGGGGTTACATTATTCTGCAGAATCTACCTTCGCCGATTGGTTTAAGGCATTTCTGTCAGGGGGTAGAGTGGCTTTGGTGGATGAGCTCTTGATGGTAGCATGGGGTATATGGAAAGCTCGAAATGAGCTTCTTTGGCAGGGTCGTTTTTCTCAGGCTGCGGATGTGGTTCGAGTGGCAAGGTTGTGTCATTCTAGTTGGCTGTTGGCTCAAGAGAACATGTTTGAACCGCTGTTGTTTGATGCTACTGTTGTTGGTAGCAGTGTTTGTTGGGTAAAGCCGCCTGTTGGGAAGCTGAAGATCAACACGGATGGGGCGATTTTTGAGGCAACAACTCAATATGGTACAGGCATGGTCATTAGGGATTGTCATGGGAAGTTAATCGAAGCTAGTTCCTCTTTGCATTCTGGGGCTTGTCAGCCAGCTGTGGCTGAAGTATTGAGCATCAAGGAGGCCCTTAGTTGGTTGAAGTCGAAGAATTTGTCCAATGTGCTAGTTGAGACAGATTGTATTGTTGTTGTTCAAGCTCTTAATAGCTCGGTTGCTCTTCCATCAGTATTTGGTTTGTTTATTCAGGAGTGTCAATTAATTCTTTCTTCTTTACATAATGTTTCTATTTGTCATGTTAAACGATCTGCTAACAAAGCCGCACATTGTGTTGCTCGCGGTGCTTGTTTTTGGTCTGATCGTCTTTTTACTGAGAGCAGTGTTCCACATGCTCTTCAGTCTATTGTGATAGCGAATATTACTGTTTAATGAATTAAATTTGTTCAAAAAAAAAATATAGAATTATAATATTTACTATTAAATTTAAGTTTTATTATTATTTTAATTTATTTATAATTGATAAATACATATTTATTATTATTAAAAAATAAATTTTAGGGTTGTTTAATATGTTGTAACGTGTTTTTTGGGCTTGTCGTGTGTCGTACTTTTCAGGCTAGTCTATTTGTGTTTACGTGTTGTGTTTTTCGTGTTTCTCATGCCGTGTTGTGCTTTTCGTGCGGTATCATGTCAATTTATAGTGTCGTACAATATTATACCTAAACATATATTTTTTTTTACCTTTAATCGTGCTCGTATCTTTTAGACTCGTGTGGTATCAAAAAATCTAGCGAGTATTTATAATTTCCAACTGTATTAATCTCATGTATTAAGAGAATCTTACATACAATACTTTAGTGTTTTTTTTATTATTATATATATATTTTTAGAGAACTTTAGTTTATAAAATACATAAAAAGGTATCATTTCAGTTTTTTTTTTTTTTTTTTTGTCTTTTCTGTTCTGGTAGCCAATTCTTAAAATATCAGCTTATCCACGTTACTCATGAAGATTATGTCCTTTTTTTCTTTTTTCATTTTTGTTGTTTATATAAACAAATACAATAAAAGCTATTTGTGTGGTATCGATGTTCAAATTAAGGAATATTATTTTAGTAAGTTTATTGTTAACTTGTCGGTCTTGCCTAAATATCAGTCTCATAGAGTATTTTGGGGAAATTTTTAAACTGATGTCTTTTTTTAAGTTGAAATTTGACATGTTAATAGCTTTTTGGATATATTATCATTAGTATAATAAAGGTTGTTGGAACTTTTAAATTACTAAAAAAAAATTTGAGTTCATCAGTATTGAGCACAAAAAGAAAAACAGCTCCAATGTGTTAAAAATTAATACAGATTTGAGGCATAATAAATTTTATATTAAATTTAATATAATATTTATTATAATATAAAATTTATATCACAATAAATTTATTAATTTTTTTTATTTACTTTTACATCATTTGTATTATTTTATAAATATATTTAATTATAACATTAAATTATAGACAATCTATATATTTTTTTAATTATTTTACATAATAAAATATTAATAAAATTAATGATAAATATATATATTTTTAATAAAAACATTAAATTTTGAATCATATATTTATTTATAATTATTTATTGGAGCTATTGGACAACATTATCCTACATGTAGATCAAATGTAAAATTATTGAGTTATATATAAGATTATGAGCTACTCCACTCACCATTAATTGATTTTGAAATGGAATTTTATGGTTCTCAGTATGGTATTAGAGCCATATTTCGATCCACACCTATTTGATAGTTAGCTAGCTGCAAATGAATAAATGGTACTCCCAGCCGCGAATAAGAAGAAGCAAGCAAATGACTATAAAGAGAGATATAAAGTCACTATATACTATATCTATGACCACGGTAAATACGATTTTAATAATTTTAGAATATTCATAAAAATCGTCGTAGCTTACTCTTTTTTTTTTCTCTATATATAAGTATGTATATATTTCGTAAACTCTGAACTTTTTTGTAATATAATAATGTAGAGATTCTAGTGATAAATTTGTCGGTTATTATGCATAAACCATACGCAATAATGTATTGAACCAATTAATTAAAGTGGAAGATTTTCTTTAATAATAGTTGGGGTTATGGGTAGGTGGTGGGCACGAGGCCTGGCGAATCGAAACCAACAAGTGCAAAATCTTTGGTCTTTAAGTTCCACCGGCACCATGTTTTGTCAATCTATGTTGTCACATGACACTAGCTATCTCATATTCATATCATCCACAATACATAATATATACTTACATATTCTGAGTTTTTGTTTTTATTTTATAAAATTATTGCACTAACAAACACACATACTGCATTTCGATTTTTATTTATTTTTATTATATAATATATAACTACTAAGCTTTCCAGGTTCGTTACTTTAATTGAACTTGGGTTTCCCTACAAAATATTTCTTAATTGGCCCTTACCTACCGTGCCCGTACTATAACTAGATTGAGCACCAGAACCGAACTAAGGCTCGTTCCATTAGAAATTTATACGAAGTTTCTTCTTAAGATGAAAGCAGCTTTGCTTCAAGTGAATTCACTGGATTGCCATCATTGTACCTGAACCTCACACTCGCTTTTCAAGACCTTTCGTTGCTCTCACAAGCTGTAGTTATATAAGAATAAAGAAAGCTTAGGGGGTTCACAACTAACTTGAGTTATAACAACCTGGTTCGCTGCGTAGAACTCGTAAATATGAATGAGGCCTTTTGAATGCTTAAAACCACCTCCTCCTTTCCTTGCCTTGAGGAACTTGATCTAAGGACCTCTCTTTGTGTAGAAGTTGGCCAGTAAGGTAATGTTGTAATTAACAGCTTGGATTTTTTGTTTTGCTTCCTTGTCCTCTTGAAATGAAGCAACTTTGTTGGACACATTCCCGGAGTAGTTCGGGAATGAATGGTGAGCTACGACGATCAAAGACGGAAATCTCATACACCCACACATTATACTTTCTGTTTCACAGTTCTCCACTTTCACTCCGTTCCTCATCATCTCTGCCCTTTCTGAATTATCCTATCCAACTATATAGTACCTAACCTTGTTTTACTACCAACCCCTTTCTCCTGCGGACCTTTACGGAGCCCCTGAGATGAGACGAAAGCTTTGATTGGGACTCTTTTCTACTTGTCCAAGTAGAGCTTATTAGGAGGATACTCCCTGAATGAAGATCCGATTAGTCTATGTGGGGCCTGAAGCTTGAGAATGACCTCTCAGTCGTGATAACAACTGTTTCTGCACTGAAACAATATCCCATCCCAGAAGACCTTTGGCTGATATTTTAGATCCTTCACTGCCGAAACCAAAAGTCGATTCCTTGTAGTCCTACTGGCTATAACAAGAAAGACAAGCTTACCAACCCAGGCTTACAAGTTTCACTCTTTATTAATTAGCTACACCACATGCACAGGCAGAAAAGATATATGAGACGTCTTCTTCCTGCATACTTCCTTTTTTTCCTCAGTCACTATCTGAAATTACGTCTCGAACAACACAATACAATTAATTTCATTATACCTCTAAGCCGTGCTCGCTTTGCTTAGAGCGTCCATCGTCCTGCTATCAAGTCCTTTCCTAGTTATTAATGTAATAACACAAAACCAAAAACCCTTTTTCCCCGTGAGAACAAAGCCTGCTCCTTATTGCGAAGAGAGGCAGAGGTCAGTATCGCGAAACACGAAAAACCAACAGAGAGACTATAGCTGTTGGGATGGCGCAACCTTACCTAGTTTCACCGCCACCCCATCTAAATATGCCCTTGTGGGCTTCTTGCCTTTGCTTTCTTGAAAAAAACTTCAAATACACCGAAAGTAAAGACATAATTGACCTGTGAAAAGAGGCCTGATTCCGGCCTCAAAGCTGTAATCGCCCAAGACATCACTCTCAGCTATTCGACTAATACTAATAGTGTTGGGTTTTGAGCCCTAAATAAAACTCATTTCAATATAATCAGATTTACTTATTAATAAATATCAGAAATAACATTTTATGTTGCATGGTTCACATGATTTATTTCATGATTATATATAATGTATGAATTCTATTTAAGTCCAGAACATATGAATTTGTTAAAGATTATAGTGTTGTCAGCACAGTGGAATATAATCTTAATTATATGTTCGAAAGTTTATTCCCTGATTTGTCAGAACACTGGATTTAGACTGACATGGTATAATCAGCGATAGGTATTCTTACACCTTGGAAAAGTGTTATGTCCTTTCCAGGACATTGGCAAAGTTTACCAGTATCGGATGTATGGAGTATACATCGGAAGGGACCGATATTGAAATTTGATTAGATATATTAGAATTTACCGTAATATCTATTCAATTCAATATCACCTGTTGATCTTAGATCAAATGATCTTAATCCTGATATGATTAGGTTCGATCTCAAGAGTGTTATTCGTGTTCTTTGATTTGTTAGTTAAGCCTACTTTTGGGTCAGGGTGATACGTACATTTTGGAAACACGGTAGTGCAATTGAGTGGGAGCGCTAACATAAATATGGAATCTATAGCTTCTATCTGGCGAATAGAAAGTAAAGGATGATTTCCTTCGAGCTTAACCAAACAAAAATAAATGGTGGAGTACTCATTTCACTTAGCTGAAATATCATTTATATAGGGTTAAGTATTTTAAGGATAAAATACATTGTAGGGTGTCACGGTAATTTAATCCCTTTACAGTGTAGATCATCTATGTAGAGGATCATTGATCAAATTATGATTATAACAATGGATAACTAATGACGTATCTATATCGTGGAACATATAGAGCGTTCTATATGACTGAGAGTGCAATTCCAAGTTCTAAGAGTGGATTCAATAAGGAATCGATAAGTTAGGGAATTTACTTGGTAAATTCGGTTCGACTTATTGGAAGCTCGGTTATATAGACTCATGGTCCCCATACTAGTTGAGACCATACTGCTTGTAAGACTCAGTTAATTGATTTTAATTAATCAATTATAATTCTAAAGTTAGACTATGTCTACTTTATGAATTTTCACTAAGCAAGGGCGAAATTGTAAAGAAAAGAGATTCTAGGTTTATTTATTAATTAAGATACTTTATATGTCTAAATTAATAAATATATTAAATGGCAATATTATTTAATAATTATTTTTAAGTTATTAAATAATTAGAATTGGCATTTAAAAGGTTAAATTGGAAAATTGGCATTTTTGAGAAAATGGGAATGAGAAATAACAAAATGAGAAAGTTGCAAAGTGAGGCCCAATTTCCTTAAATGGTCGCCCACTATGCAAAGTCTTTTACCATTTTATTTTTTCATTATTTTAATGCCATACAATTCTAACCTAAACCTAGAGGGCATTCTATAAATAGAAAGTGTTGGCTTCAGGAAACTCATGACTTTGCACATTGTTTCCTTCAGAGAAAAAGCCATGCGCCACTTTCATCTCTCTCTCTCTCTTTTCTTCTCTTCTAATTTCGAAATTCCCTTGAGTGATAGAGTAGTGCCCACACACATCAAGTGGTACATCAATCATAGTATGTAAGACTGTGGAAAATCAACCAACAAGAAGGAGAGAAAGAGATCCAGATTCAGATATTGATAATGCTCTGCTACAGAAAGAATCAAGCGCTAGAGATCTGAATGGAAGGAGTCATTATATTCCGTTGCACCCAATGTAAGATTTTCTTAAACTCTTATGTGTTTATTTCATTGTTTTAGAATTCATATTAGCATGTTAATGAAACATACTTGGTAGTAAATCTAGATCCTGGTAAAATATTTCCAACAAATAGATGATCCCGCTGTACGCTGCCTCTGTTTATTGGTGAACCACTCTCCTACTTGTAGATAGACTGCTTTGTTGACCTTACAACTGGGATTCTTTATATTGGTTTGTTTCACCCAGGTGATAGAAATTCGTCTATTTCAAGTGGGTTCTCCAGCTGAGTTTGAGTAGTATCACCTTCACCCGCCGCCCGCGCACCGACTTCTATTCGTCTTCAATTGCTCCTGAGCTTGCTAGAAAGTAGAAAGCCTACTCTCTTTCTGACTGAATGTCTCGCGTCTCCATGATACTTTTTTTTAATCATTTTCTCGGGGCCTGACTGAATACAATTCTCGCCCTTGATTAGGTAGGCCATTCTATTTATTCAATAATAAGCTCATTCTCAAAGTCCTACCTTTCCAAAATTCCCAACTTTCAAACTAAAACTTCCAAATTTGCTTCCTGCGTCTATTCAATCAACTACTGAGACAACCCACCTTGATTATGCTTTTGATTCTGAACCGTTCTCCAATCACTTTGAAAAGATTGTCTTTGTGCACGGACTTGATCTTTCTTTTCATTCAAAAGAATCAAGGCGGGCTCGAGAGACCTTAAGGACCCTTCGCTCGCCCGCGAGAACCGTTCTGTTCTAACTAGAAGCTTTGAGTTGAGTACTTCTCAACACCACTACTACTTTGCCTATTCCTTGCCTTCGAATTCTGCCGTATATGAATCCCCGTGCTATTTATTCTTCTTTGAACTCTTTGAAATCACATGTCTACTTCACCTCTGCTAAGCAAAAAAAAAAAAAAACCTAACCGCTTTATGGTAACGTCTCAATAGGCCATCCCGCTTACTGAATTAGTACAGGATTCACAAGAAAAGAGAGTCAACTACCAGACTAGAGCATGACCTCTAGGTGTAAGCACATGAGAATTCGTGCCTTTCTATAACTAGAAGGTTACATCATCTGGTTCATAAGAACACTCGCGACGCTTTGCTTTCTTTCCCTTTCTATTTTCCGTTTTTAATCTTTACTTTCAAGGTTGGGAATGGAATGATTGATGATAGCTAGCGCGTTGAAAGTCTAGCTAGGGCGGAGGGCGTGTAAGGTTTGCGCGCTGAGCGATTCAATTCATCAAGTAAAGGGGTTCCGGGTCGAGAGGGTTTAAAGGCAATAATTTTCTAACCAATAGATCCGGTGTATCCCAAACCATCGGAGGACCAAGGTTTTCCCGAAACAACATATTCAAATCTCTCGGATCCCGAACCAAGAGCTCCGGCTTCTCCCGATCCCTCAGCCAAAACATAAACATAAGTTACCACTGAAGTATCCTCACCCGTGAAAGAAGATACCTTTGATTCTAAGATTTTTGATATATAACATGTTAGATTAAAATCATGCAATGTATAATACTATCATAAACATAATTCAAAACTAAATAGCCATTAACATCATATAATATTATAATATTAAAATGATAGAAATAATGTATAAATACTATAAGTTGTATTTATAATTTGAGAGGGACCAAATTATTAATTATAAATACTCAAAATTATAATCAATTTGTAAGCATAGATTAAGCCATGTTTGACAGTCCCTTTTAAGTATCGTAGTAACTTTTTACAAGCTTCCTAGTGTACTGTAGTTGGTGCATGAAGAAATTGGCTCAGTTTGTTTATGATAAATGCCACATCAGGACGAGTAAGTGACAAATATTGAAGAGCACCAAGTGTGCTTCTGTATAGAGTGATGTCTGGAAACGGTTCGCCATTAGTTAAAGACAATTTTACACTGGAGCTTGTGGGATTTGGACAAGATTTTGCACCTTCCATATGTAACTTCACAAGAAGGTCAGTTACATATTTAGTTTGAGACAAGTACATTCCAGTATTGTCTCTATAAATTTCTACTCCCAAGAAATAATGCACATGTCCCAAATCTTTGAGAGAAAAGGACTTGTTCAAATCTGAAATAAGTTTCGAAACCAAGGCTGAATTTGGTCCAGTGATGAGTATGTCATCTACATACACAAGGAGAATGACAAGACTTGAACCTGTGCCATACATGAACAATGAACTGTCTGCACGAGAGCCTTGAAAACCCCAGGACACCAATGTTTGTCTCAGCCGATCATTCCAAGCCCTTGGGGCTTGTTTGAGACCATATAGAGCTTTTTGTAACTTACAAACATGAGTTGGGTGAGTTGAATCTTCAAATCTAGGGGGTTGGCGCATATAAACTGTTTCATTCAAAGGCCCATTGAGGAATGCATTTGTCACATCCAACTGAGACACATTCCAATTATGAGTAACAGCCAAGGATAAAACAGTGTGAACCGTTGTTGGTTTAACCACTGGACTGTAGGTTTCATCAAAGTCAATCCCAGCTTCTTGTAAGTATCCTTTTGTCACCAATCGTGATTTGTATCTATTGAGAGAACCATCTTTGTTAAGCTTTACCCTATGTACCCATTTACACCCAATAACATTCATGGAAGAGTCATATGGAACAAGTATCCATGTTCTTGCTTTCTTAAGTGGACTCATCTCAGTATCCATTGCATTGTGCCACTTTGGATCAGCTAAGGCAACCTTGAGTGATCTAGGTTCAGAAGGGAGAAGAGATTCAGGCAATGGGTGTTTAGTAGCAATGTAAGACTTTGGTTTGTATATCCCACTTTGAGATCTTGTGACCATGTTATGAGTTCTGGTGGTAGTTGGTGGAAGGATATGGTCATTGTTAAGGTGTTGAGTGAAGGTAGTTGGTGGTATGGGTAGGATTGTATTGGTTGTGGAAGGACAAGTCCTATGAGGTGTAACAGGGGTAGGTTGATGAGAGGTATGGGTGGATAATGGTGGGAAAATGTTGTCAGGGTGTGGTATGGGGTTAAGTGTGGGTGGGGCAGCTGGAACCGTGTATTTTGGTATAGGATGGGTAGTAGGTGGTGTATGTAGGATAGTGACATGTCCTTCATTGTTTAAGGGAGTAGGGTGTTGAGTGGGGTGCATAGGAACACGTGAATAATGTCCTTGAATAATAGGTGTAGGTTGTATAACAGTAGACTGTGTGGGGCATTGAGATATATTTTCAGCAGTAACAAATGTGGCATATGGGACAAGATAGGGAATAGATGAGTGTACCTTTGTTGGCTGATTTTGGGATGTGGCAGGGAACACTTGCTCATTGAAAATTACATGGCGTGCAATAAAGATTCTTCCTTCCATACTTTCACACAAATAACCTTTGTGAGATGATGAGTACCCAAGAAAAACACATTGTTGTGTCCGAAATTCCATTTTGTGTCTGTTGTACGGTCTGAGGTGAGGGTAACATGCACAACCAAAGGGTTTTAGTATTGTGTAATCTGGTACCTGACCAAGAAGACTTTCAGTAGGACTTGAATAGTTGAGAACAGGTAGGTAACCTATTGATTAGGAATATAGCTGTGTGAAAAGCATGCCACCAGTAAGAGAAGTCGAGGCCAGAATGAGCAAGTAAAGTGAGTCCCATTTCTGTGAGATGACGATGTTTGCGCTCAGCTCTTCCATTTTGTTCACTTGTTTTGGGACAAGGATGTTGAAAGTGAATCCCTTGATCACTAAGAAATGTAGAGAAAGGTCTATACTCCCCTCCCCAATCGACTTGAACTTTCTTGATGGGTAGATTAAATTGTTTTTCTACCATGGCCTTGAACTTAACAAACATGTCAAGAGCTTGAGACTTTTGAGTTAAAGGATAAATCCATGTGTAGCGGCTATAATCATCAAGAAAGTGAATGTAGTAAAAGTACCCATCTTTGGACTTGATGTGAGAAGGACCCCACAAATCTGTGCGTATGAGCTCAAGGGGTTGTGAGGCTTTGGAATTTGTGCTAGAGAATGGTTGTTTATGGCTTTTGCCAAGTTGGCAGGCATGACAAAATTCGAGTTGTTGGGTGGTGCCACTGTGGGAAACATGAGACAGGATTTTGTGTAATATGGTAGATGAAGGGTGTCCTAGCCTATGGTGCCAAGTGTTAATATCAGTTTTGACACTAGTTTGCAAGGCAATGGGGTGATAAAGAAATAGTTGAGCAAAATTGTCTTTATTGATATGTATTGAATTACAGGAATCAGTATTCATTACATTTGGAAATTGGAAAGAAGTAGAACAATTCATAGCAGTAGGTTTGTAACTAGTGGACACACTTGTCTTTAAGCCTTCTTTGTGTGATGGGTTTGAACATTCTTCTAGCACATATAAGCCATCTTTAAGAGTCCCCTTGAGCAACACTGTCTCGGTTTGCTTGTCCTTGACGAAGCAACATGTTTTGTGAAATTCAAGAAACACAAGATTGTCATTAGTGAGTTGAGAAACACTAACTAAATTCTTGGTCATTGCAGGAACATGGAGGACAGATTGTAAATTTAGATGAGTATTTTTACTAGTAGGTAAGGTAGCTAAACCAATGTTAGAGATAAGAAGCTTCTTACCGTCTCCAACAGCCAGGCCTTCTGAACCAGGATAGGCAACAGCAGAGTCAAGATTTTCAAGGCCATTTGTGACATGATTGGTGGCGCCAGTGTCAACAAACCATCCTGAGTCATCTCCGAAATCAGGAATGAAGGAAGTGGCAAAGGCTTGAGGATCATAATCAAATTCATGTTCAGCCATGTAAGCACGGGGAGGATTATTGTTATTAGTGGCAGATGAATTATTGGATCCTTGTTTGGGGGTAACCCAGTTTCTGTCATAACGATAGTGGCATACTGGTGCGGTATGACCATACCGAAGACATAGTTGACACAAAGGACGGCTTTGTGAAGTAGGACCACGGTAGTTGCCTCTGCCTCCAGGTTTGGACATTTGAGGAGGACGATAAGTGTTGTTCCTAGGACCAGTGAAGGCAACATTGGCTTGAAGTTTCATAGTGTGGTCTGTGACAGAGGAGTGATGTTCTAGCCGACTTTCATGGGAGAGTAACAAGGCTTGAACTTCTTCAAAGGAAAGAACATCACTTCTTGCTGTGATCCCAGACACGACTGGATCATACTCAGGTCCAAGACCATTAAGCAACTGGAGGATGAGATCTTGATCGTCAATTTGAGAACCTGCAACAGCAAGAGAATCAGCAATAAACTGGATCTTGTCAACATAATCGGAGATGGTTTGGCTGCCTTTTCGAATTGTAGAAAATCGATTCTTGAGTTGAAGCAACCGTGCTTTAGATTGACTTGAGAACTTTTGTTCAAGAGCACGCTAGACCGAATGGGAGGAGGAAAAGCTTGCAACGGAGGCAAGAACTCCTTCGGTCATGGAAGATCGCAGCCAAGACAACAAGAGCTGATCCTTGCGTTTCCATCGGGTGTATTCAGGATTTGGTTCTCCATTGACTAATCGCTGCAGAGGTGGAGTACCAGCAAGCAAGATCTTGTCCAGATCATGTCCAATAACAGTGGGGATCACCTGAGATTTCCAAGAAAGGAAGTTAGTTCTATCAAGTTTAACAGTAAGAACAAAGGTTAAAGAGTTTGAGAAGGGGTTCCAGTTGGAGTGCAGCTGGGGTGGATTTGGATTGGCAGCAGCCGTCGAGGTTCTGGGAGCTGGAGCAGGATCGGAAGATGTGGACTCCATGAACGACGTTAGTCTAGGACGACTGATACCATGTGAGATCTTCAGAGTATGAAGAAAAGAAGAAACAGAGAAAAATGCAGAGTATGCAAGAGAGAGAGTAAACCCAGAACATTGTTCTTTATTCTGAAAGAAACAGTTACAAACAAATAACAGAAATTAGTTAGAAGAACTAACTGAAATTACAGAATTAACCATCTATACTAACAATAAATAGTTGTAAAAAAAACATAAATTCTCATATTCTCTCCATCCCCATCACCACAAATACATAGATAAAAAAAATACAGATTCTTGGAAGATATAAAACTTTTTGTGCAGTCTTCAATGATTTAGGTTACGCGAACTCTAATCAGACTTCAAAAAGTGAAGTATGTAATCATTTGGCAATAAATGCATCTCAATAGAACTCCAAAACTTGATCTTATATATGAAATTTTTTACAGTGTTCCATTACATTTTGTTGTAATATTAAAATAATATATTATTATAATTTAATAAACATTTCAATAGCAAATTGAATATGTATGTTATTAATAATTAAGATATATATATATATATATATCTTACTATTATAAGAGGATCTCCAATGAAAATACAAATTAGTGATGCAAATATAAAATGTAGCTCACTTTATTAAAAGTCTACTTCAATGGTGTGTTAAAGTCTACTTCAACTTTTACATATTCTATTAGAGATGGTCTAAAAGTGTCTTAACGAAGTAGTAGTTTTGGAGACAATTTTACTTTTAGTAGAGTAGAGAGAGCTTGGAAGCCCGATTATTCACATCAATCAGCTTCCTTTGCAGATTAAAGCTTCTGTGGAATTGAAGCTCAAAAATCAATGACTGGAGATATTTCGATTCTTACTTATAGTACATATATATTTTATTAATTTTGTATTTTATACAATAATTATATATGCTTCATTTCATATACATAAATGTCTAGCATTTATTTCTTTTCTAAAAGTTTTTCTTTTTTGGATTCATAGAGTTTGATATTTTTAGTGGATAATTCAATTCTCTTTTTCTAGATTATTTTTAGGAATTTAATTCCTTGTTATTTATCTTTCTAGGTTCATGTCTAGTTTTTGTTGCATTTTGCTTCACTAAATGCACACTATAGATAGAAAACAAAGTTACTTAGTTGGATGATTTTTTTTTTGGTATTCTGATGACCAATGTACTTGTAAAGAAAAAAAGTATTTGGGTAAGATTTAATTGCTTTTATTTTTTTAGGGAGTATTTCACAAATATACAAAAACAACAAAAAAAATTACAAAAATACGATTGTACGGAATTTTAAATGCTTTTACGATTTTTACATTACAAAAAATATGGTCTTTTGATGTATTTTTATATTGTACTCTTGTTAATTATTGTTAATTTTTTGTTAATTGTATGTTATTTTTTTTTTATATTTTGTTGTTGTTTTGTTGTATTTTCCTATTATTTTTATGTAGTTTTTTTTTAAATTTTTTTGGTGTTATTTTTATAGAAAATTGTAAAAAAATGTAAAAAAAAATTCTTTAAACGTTAAAATATAAAATATAGTATATTACATAATTATCCTTATTTTCTAAACTAAATAACTATATTGTCCCATTCAAAAATAACTTAATTGTCAAAAATGTTTATTAAAATCTTAATTGCCAAAAAGCATAGAGTTAGTGGAGTGATGCATGAAAAGAGAGTGATACATAAGTTAATTCATATGTATGTATATATATAGAGTACGGCATGGAACATGTATATGTTGTCAATTGATCCCTTCCTACCTAACAAAAACTAGTATTTTCCTCCACCTTATCATGTGATTTGGACAAAGCTCCCCAAATAATTATTATTATGACTTTTTTTTTTTTTTTCCAAATGAACTATTATTGTGATTATAAATACATGCATATAGTTCTTCCTAGTTGCATGTGATCAAAACCTAATTAATTTTGATTTTTATTGCTAAAATAGAGAGACAAAAAAAAATCAAAAGAAAAAACCCCTTCTAATTATAGGTAAGCATTGACCACGTTAATATATACTCATGTGATTAATTTACAATTTTTGGAGACCTTGGTATTTATTTTTATTTTTTTGACATGAGTGCTGCATTTGCATTATTTGATTGGCGTTATAATTAAATATTGTAAATGTCGTCGGCTAATTTTTCAATTGTTTTAGTTTTATCAGTTACTAACTGAATATTCTTTCTTTTTTAAATTTTATTAATTTAAGTTTTCAATGTAATTTTAAAAGTTTATAATTCATAACAATACAATTTTCTCATGAAAAAAAAGATAGTATAAAAAATTAATTAAACACTGATGAAAAAAAATAACAAAGAACAAGACATCAACTTTATTATGCAAATCAATTGAAGATTAACTAAAAATAAATTATAACACAACTAATTAAAAACCACGTCAAAAAATTTATTGCTATTTTTTGAAATGTATAAGAAATAAACTAATATATACAAAACAATCAATATCAATCAATGAATCAATATAAGGGAAAGACTAAACAAAAATGAGGTGACATGTTATGAATATTTCATTGTAGTGTATCTTTTTTTCTCATTTTTTTACATTTTTTATTTATTTATGTTATCCCTCGAAATCAAAGGATGATGGCGTTAATTTTTCTTCTGTATACAAAGGAAGTCATATCACCTGAACACCATTTTGAGAACTTTGGTCAAGCTTCATCAGTTCATCGCCCTAGCATAGCGATGGTGCATCATCTCGGCCCTAGTTGAGATGTACACTGTTAGTGCATTATCTCGGCCCTAGTGGAGATGCACACCATCAGGACCATTTTGGCCCTGACAAAGGAGCTCCCCACCACACCATCATCTCAGACTCACCTACTTTGCAACACCAAGGAATTATCTTGGCCCTAGCCGAGATCACCACCTCCAAAGGCCTCATCTTGGCCCAGGCTGAGATCACAATACTAGGACATCATCTCGACCCTAGCCAAGATGACAACACCAAGTCATCATCTCAACCCAAATTAAGATGGCAAACCCAACATGCTACTTCGACCTAAACCGAGATGATAACTCCAACATATCATCTCGGCCCTAGTTGGGAAGAGCCTCACCAAGCAACATCTCGAAGCTCACCAACAAGCACCATCTTGGCCCGAGATGCACACTATTAGTGCATCATCTCGACCCTAAGCTGAGATGCTCCTTACCTCAGCACGTGCTTCTCACAACTCATTAGCATCATGATCTCGAGATGTGCTCCTTGTGATGAAAATAACCTAGGATATGTGCATTAAAGATATTTTCAATACCATTTTCTTAGATATTTATTTTGAAATATAATTTTCTTATCATTTTATATTTTAAGCCTAACTCGGCTATAGTTAGGGGAAGGTGCATCTTAGGTAAAGAGATTTTAAACTCCAAGAGAGTCCTCGATGAAACCCTATATAAAGGTGATATCAATTGTAAAGGATAGTTTGAGGGACACTTTTTTAATTACTGAAATGAGGCCTCAATCATTTACTGCGTTAAGCCAAGCTTGAAGGAAATTATCGTTTCACTTCTAATAATTATAGAAGCTATAGACTCCATATCTATGATTAGCGCTCTCACTCAATTGCACTATCATGTTCCCAATATGTAAGTATTAGGCCGATCCAATTGGTCAGCTTTAACGAATAACTCAAAGAACAAAAATCATACATTCAAGCTAAAACCTAACCATCTCAGGATTAAGATCTATTGACCAAAGTGTTGGGCTTTGTGCCCTAAATAAAACTCTATTTCAATGTAATTTTTTCTATTCAATTATCAATAAAAAAAGATTTAATTCCATTAGTTGTTCAATGTGTTATTTGGTTCATGTGATCATTTATTTATTTATTTGATTTATAAATTCATCCAAACCCTTATCACGCTGATATTCTTGTTTATTGTGTTGTCCACACAGTGGAAAGTATTCCTATGATTTATCAGTACACAAGATTTAACTAATAGGATAATCTACAATATAGTTTACTTGCACCTTTGATAAGTGTTATGTCTTTTCCAGGGCATTGGTTAAAGTAAGCTTGGGTTGGATGTATAGAGTATGCATCGGAAGGGACCGATATTGAACTTGGATTATATATAATAAACTTACCATAATATCTATTCAATTTAATAGCACCTAGTTGATCTTAGATCAAATGATTTTAATCCTGAGATGGTTATGTTCTAGTTCAATTGTATTATTTGTGTTCTTCAATCTCTTCGTTAAAGTCGACTAATGTATCTTCTTGTGACATATAGATTAAGGACATGGTAGTTCAATTGAGTGGGAACGCTAATCATAGATACGAAATCTATAGCTTCTATTCGGACATAGAAGTGAAATGATGATTTCCTTCGACCTTTGCTTAATAGAGATAAATGATTGAGCGCTCATTTTAGTGATTATATTAGTTCACTGAAATATCATTTATAGGAAGCTAAGTGTTTTAAGGATAAAATACATTGAAGGGTGTAACAGTAATTTTGTCCCTACTCAATGTAAATCATCTATAGAGGATCATTGATTATTAGGATTATAACAAATGGATAACTCATAGCCTATCTATATCATGGAACATATAGAGCGTTCTATATAATTGAGAGTGCAATTCCAAATCTATAGTGGTGTAAGGAGGAATTGATAAGTTAGAGAATTTACTTGGTAAATTTTAGATCTGCTTATTAGAAGCTCGGTTATATAGGCCCATGGTCCCCATACTAGTTGAGACAAACTGCTTGTAAGACTCAAATAATTGATTTTAATTAATTAATTATAATTCTAAAATTAGACTATGTCTAGTTTATGAATTTTTACTAAGTTATGGCTTGATTGTGAAGAAATAGGATTTTAGGGTTTATTTGTTAATTAAGAGACTTTGTAGAGTCTAATTAATAAATAATATAAATGACAATTTTATTTGATAATTAATTTAATTATTCAATAAATAGTTTTGGCATATATATGATTGAAATTGTAAAAAGTGGTATTTGTGAAAAATAGATAAATGGTTGAGAAAAAATAGTAAAAATCTAACTAGTGATGGACCCACATAGGGCCGGCCACTAACTCCTATTTTTTGCTATTATTTTATCATTTTTTATTTCAAATAATTCAATCCTAACCCGAAGTGAATTAGTATAAAAAGGAAAGAATGGTCTCAAAACGCAACTAATGACTCTTGACCTGTTTTCTTCTTGTCAGACAACTAGAGAGCTTGAGACTTCTTCTTCTTCTTCTTTTCTCTCTTCTGATTTGAAATTCAATAGTCTTCTTCACCATTAAAATTCAAGCTTTAATGATTGAGTGCATGCCCACCCATAGCAAATTAGTCCTCAATCATAGTGTGTAAGACTGTAAAGAATCCAAACAACTAAAGGAGTTTCAGGCTCAGATCTTGATTATACTTGCGATAGAAAGGATACAAGGGTTAAAGATCTGAGCGGAAGGAGTCATTTGATTCCGTTGCAACCAATGTAAGGTTTCTCATACCTTTTATATGTTTAATTTTCATCGTTTTAGAAGTTCATATTTAGGATGTTAAAAATATACTTGTTAGTAAATCTAGGTCCTGGTAAAATATATTCCAACACTAAGATCACCTAAGTGATATTGACTTATAAAGATATAACAATAAATTTATGATATCTTATCCAATGTCAATATCGGTCCAGTCCGTATACTCCATACATCCGATACTAGAATATTTTTCCAATGCCCTAAAAAGGATATAACACTTATCCAAGGTGTAAATAAACTTTATTGTTGATTATCATGTCAGTATAAATCCAGTGTACTGACAAATTAATCATGGGACTTAAACTGTGAAATACATAATCATGATTACATTCCACTGTGTAGACAACACTTTAATCATGAATAACTATGTGGTCTTGATTTAATAGAATTTATACATTAATAATATAATCATGAAAGAAATCATCTGAACCATGCAACATAAAATGATTTCTGATCTTCTATTAATTAGTAAGTTTGATTATATTGAAATGGATTTTATTTAGAGCATAAAATCCCAGCACTTTTCATATTTTTTTTCTTCTTTTTATCTTTGGATGATTCCTTGAATTCATCCTTTCTCTTCCCATGTGGCTCATGGCTCTTGCTCGTGTTTGCGACGTTCATTTTTACATTACTTGAGTTTATTTCATTCCCCAAGCCATCTTTTAATACATTTAGTTTAGACCTAGCTTCTTCCTTTAGAATATATATAAGTGCCATGTCATTAAATTTATTTATTGATTTAACTGGGTGCCCTTGCAAATCATTCCATAACTCGCCTCCCATAGTAGACAAGTTAGTAGTTATTTTAGCATGGAGCATTGTTAATTGTATACTATCATTCAGGTTTTTCACCTTTGCTGCTATTTTGCTAAAGCAACTCATAAAAGCCTTTAGGGATTCCTTAGGTTGTTGCTTGATATTCGTCAAAGACAATGCCTCCCTATCAAACCAACTACTTGCTGCCCTTGTTAGGGATGTAGGGAACAATATACAATGCAAGTTATTGGACACATTATTTGTTCGTATTATTGTGTTGAAGTTATTTAAACGTGCAACAGAGTATGTGGTCCTGTCGTGTTGCGCAACATGAGGGTTTTTAAATTCTTTTAGAAATTACAAATTCAATATATCAAGGTGGAAAGGTTCTGGGTCATCATCCGAATCATACCCTGAAAGCTTCCCATACTCTCCATCTTGATATTTTCTGAACGGATCCTCTAGAAAATCAATAGGAATGTCCCTTGTCTCCCATAGTTATTGCTCCTGGGGCAAGTGGGATTATTTGGCTCCTGTTCTTTGACATTGGGTCCTTGTGCCCTTCTGGTTAGTGAACCACGAGGTCTTCCTCGTGGTCGCTGGACAGGTTGCTCTTCATGTAATGGTGGTGCATTGTTTTGAGTTGCTCTGGATGCATCCATGGCCTGTTCCAACTCCTCATTTCTTCGGTTGGACTTTGCAAGCCTCCGACGGAGTTGTCAATCATCTAACTCCATAATAGAAACGTATCTCGTGGGGTCATATGCATCAAATTCTCTTCTCTCAGGAACTTCTTTCCTAAGGTCACTTCTCTCGGGGTTCCTCTTAGTAGGTCCCCTTCCTTGGTTTGGTCTGTCTGAGTTTGTTCTCCATGGGGTTCTTTTCCCAATCAACATGTTGTCTCTTCTTCCACAACTGGTTCATTAGGTTGAGTATTTTCCATGACGAAATTGTTTGGTTTAAATAGGGGGAGATGTGTTTCGAGTCTTTTTTTTACAAATGCCTTTAATGAAAGCACCAAACTATTAACTCAGATTTTCATTAACAATAAATGAAGCCTTTAAAATAAAAATTAATTGTTTATAATTAATAAATATATATATATATATGAAACACTAAGAACTTTTACGTAGTTTTGTAGTTAAAATCTACATACTCCACGAGTTAATATTATTTCTGAGTATTTCCTTACAATGTGTTTAGATTATAAGAGGATTTCTCTGAATATTCACTCAATCTCACTAGTTCATTCCTTCCCAAAATGATCGATTATTTTCCCCCTAGGTTCTGTCCCTATTTATATGTTTTGTAGGGAAGACAATTATTTCTCTTTTAATCTTATCTAGGTAACCGCTCATGAAACTTGGCCAATCCTCACATTTTATATTTATAACATGTGGATAAAATAAAATAATTATTGATAACTGCTTTTTGTTCTTATTAGGAAATAGTCTGTTCTTGTCGAGGTAACATATTCCAACTATGGCTCGCATCTTTCAACGGTATTTAGGAATAGTTGATCGCGTTCCGCGAGGTGTTGGTGAATATGTTTATCCTTGCTACTGCCTTTTACGACAATTGTTGTATTAGTCTTTTAGGAATTCCAAGTGTGGTCGCTCCCAACTTATTTTTCTTAATCTTTTAACATACTCACAAGTATGTGGGTCAATGAGTTACAAGCTCTTAAAAAACTCGTTATTTACCCTTTCCAGCAATACAAATTCAGTCTTTATATTATTCTGTCATCCTAGTTAGCTTCCGTAATGATCTCAAAATATCGCCACCTCACAGTACTGTGTTTTCTCAATGCTGTCTTTGGGACATAGTGCGAGACAGGTATCTGTTTATTACCGCTTATCCTGAGGCTAGATATCTGTTGTATTCAATAACTTCTTTTAATGTTCAGGATTATTATCCACATGTCATAACACAATGGTTTGTCTACCTATGGGTAAGCTAGTGGAGGTTACTTGTGTTTATTGCGGTGATGGACATATGTTTAATAATTTTCCTTCTAATCCGACATATATTTGCTACATGGGTAATCAAAATAGGAATAATCAGTTCTCACCTTATTACAATTAAACATGGAAGCAACCTCCTAATTATTCTTGGAATTCTCAAAGGGCTGACCTTAGTAGCTCTTCTATGCCTCCTAGGCCTAGTTATCCACGAAGGTATCATCCACAAGATTCATTAGAAAGACCCCAAAAAATAGTGCAATCTAATGCTTTAGAAGGCATATTGAAGGATTATATGATGAAGGTTGATGCTCTCATTCAATGCCAAGATGAATTTTTTTGAAATTTGGAGAACTAAATTAGGCAGCTTGCTACTAAGTTGAGGAATAGAAGATGTAAAGTTATCAATTTGAGAAGCAGCAAGGAGTTAGAGATAATGAAAACAAATTTTGGTGAGCCCTCTTTAATCCAAAACAACAAGAAAGTCAAAGAAAATGCAAACATTTCAAGCTTACCGAAACTAACCTCTGTCCAGAATGCTACAACATCTGCCTCACATCAATTCTCACCTCCATACCCATAGTGATTTCAAAAACAAAAGCAAGATGTTCAATTCAAGAGACTTTTGAATGTTTTGAAGCAACTCCACATTAATATTCCTTTGGCAAAAGTTTTAGAATATATGCCCACTTATGTGAAATTTTTGAAAAAAAATTTGACAAAGAAAAAAAGACTTGGCGAGTTTGAAACAATTGGTTTAACTTAACATTCAAGTGCCATTTTCACTAACAAGATCCCTCCAAATTTAAAAGATCCCAATAGTTCACCATTCCAATTTCTATTGGAGGACATGATATTGGGAGAGCTCTTTGTGACTTAGGAATAAGCATTAACTTGATGTCTATGTTTATCTTCAAGAAGTTGGGTATTGGGGAGGCAAAACTAACCACTTTTTTTTTTTATAATGAAATAGCTACTTCATTGAATTATAAGTATTCAGAGTACAAAAGAGATTCAAGATCAGACCATACATTATACTCAAAAATACTACGACCAGAGAGAAAATGAGAGTGCCGTGCAACAACATGGGCAACTCGATTTGCTGATCGTCTAATAAAACGTAAACTCACGGAAGGCAAAGAGGAAAGTAAAATTTGGCAATCATGTAAGATTAACCCGAAAAGAGAGCTTATCACTTAATTTCCACGGATGCCTTGGACAGAGATCATACTATCAGATTCGATCTCAACATTTTGCCAATTCTTGCTTTTAATCCAGCTGAGAGCCTCTTTGATGCTTAATGCCTCAACTGTCGAAGCTTCAAGATTGCCTTCAAAATACCCAGTTTTAGCTTCTATGAGGTGTCCAGTGCTATCACGGGCAACAATACCATAACCATAAGAGTGTTCTTGCGGGAAAAGAGCAGCATCGACATTAATCTTGATGTGATTATTATCTGGTTTAGTCCATAGCTCAGCACCGTCTCCTTTGTTATCAAAGAACATAGAAGACAAACAGATGTTATCTTGAGCTTTTTTCCAATGATCAAGAGTAGTTTTTGCCGACGCAAGAACTGCGCTTACCGTAGAACTTTTATCCTTCCAAACTGTATTGTTACGGGCATTCCATAATGCCCAACACACCATAGCAACATAACTCACTTGGTCGTCTTCTAGAGTACGGAACAGTTTGTTAAGCCAACTACCAAAGGAAGACAACACATCTGGAACATAACGTGGACCAAGTTTTATCCAACAAGAGTGAGCAAACTGGCAAGAGATGAGAGCATGAACAACCGTTTCAGCGTGTGACTTACACACAGGGCACCGTGAGTCAATGTTCACATGTTTGATAACTAGATTTAGGCACGTTGGAAGACAATCATTAGAAGCACGCCAAAGGAAATTTTTTACCGTGAGTCAATGTTCACATGTTTGATAACTAACCACTTTAACTTTGTAACTAGTTGACTTAAAAATGAGCATTAACTTGATGCCTATGTTTATTCTGGATTATGAGGAAGATAGAGAAGTTCTAATCATCTTGGGGAGACTATTTCTAGTGATGGGAAGAATCTTGATTGATGTTGAAAAATAAGACCTCACCATCAGAGCTCAAGATGAGCAAGTAACGTTCAATGCCTTTTACTCCATTTGTTCTTCGGATGCAATAGGGGAGTGTTTAGCAATTGGAGACATGAATCCTCATCTGGTAAAGGAGTAAACATTTCCAAATAGCAAGAAATTGATAAAGAAATTTTCCCTTGAAGAAGTTATTCAAGATGGAGAGCCACTAAAAAATAAAGCTTTGACACCATTGCATCTTCCAAAGCCATCTAAAAGTATCCACTACTACAAAATTCTCATTTACCATTAGTTCCTAACCGATATATATAGTTTTAGCGTCAGTTCCGTTAACTGGCGTATATACAGCAAACGCAAAAAATTACTATGTTTTGCGTCAGATTTTATTTACACATCTCTTCAATTTATTTTTCAAAGTTAATTCATGAATTCCAAACAACAAACGTGATTGATTTCTTTCTTTTTTTTTTATTTTTGAGAACGTGATTGATTTCAATTTACTTAAATGATATTTACTCTAATATACATGTATCTCGAAATCAAACTAATTGTAATATCTAAACAGTCTTGTGAGTTGTGAGACTGAGACCTGTTTCAAACCTGACCAAAACAAAATGGAAAGAAATGAAGAAGACTTAAGTAAATTAGAAACGTGGGGAATAATTAATCAAATATTTAATGGAAGAATCTCAGCAAACAAAAGAAAATATATCTTTAATAGAAGAAAAGAAATATCAAAGAAACTGTTAACACTCTCTTTTACACAACTTTATAATAATAGTCCACAACAAACAGCTTCCTACTTTTATTTTATCACACGCTTCATTCGCTTGTAAATTCATTATAAAAACGACCCTTATAATATTAAAAAGTACTCTCTTAAAAAAAGTAAAATTGCTTTCTAATTTTGTTGCGTTGCATTGTCGTTTATTTTGTTTTTTTGGGCATTATCGGTAAAAAGTAAACCTCCATTATACATACGTACAGTATACCCATTTAGGAAAACGACACCTCTCACAACTGTTATCTCTTGTCGTTTTCATCAGTGAAAAAACTGATTCTGTTTCTCTTTCTAATTACTATTATTTTGTCTTTCTAATTTTTTAAATTAATTTCAGACTGCATCCGTTAGATTCGGGCGTAATCACCGTTTATTTGTACTTAAAAAGATTGTGCAGTAGCGGTAATAAAGTATTTTTAACTCTTTAAAAAAAGAAAAATTAATTAAGACGTACGCGACGACCGGGGACGTTACACCTTGGTGAAGTGGAGACGAGCAGTCCGCATATCCAACCAATCAAATTTTAACACGTCATCCACCTGATATTTCTTTTTCTATTTTTTTATTAAGAAGTGGCGGTCGTAGTAGTGGTGGCTGGCTGGTCAAGCTGGGTTAGCTAGCTGTGAATCTTCAACCGCGTCTAATATAATAATAATAATAATAGTATTGTATTTTTCATTTGTTAATTTATTATTTAATTAATTAAAGATTAATTAATAATCCAATCCATTCACCTAAGAGAGGACTGTTTAGTGAACACAAAGTCAAGCCTCAACACCATCCTTTTACTTCTTCTTTCTTCCTGTCTCGCTTCTCCGGCGCTTTCTTTTTATCCTACGCACCCCTATATTCGCCTTATCCTTCGCCCTCCTTCAACCTCAGATCTCTACCTCCACCGTGCTTGCCATCGACCACTGGTTTCTGCTTCAGCTTCTGATACTCTGGTATGCTCTCTCTTTGCTTTTTCAAACTTTTATCTGGTTATTAATCGTGCCGTAAGTGTTTTAGATCGTCAAAATTCTGGTCAGCTGGAGCGATCTCATCGGATTTTTGTTTTTCTGTATTTTGTTATTTATTTATTTCTTTATTATCTGAAAAAGCTGACTCCTAGCTGAAGTCTGTAGTAGAATTTTAAATGATTTTTGGAAAGAGAATACTCAAGACTTTTAATGAATTATTGCTTGAAAATTTTTTAAAAACAGAAAAAGTTAAAATAAAATTGCTAATAATTTGTCATATTTTCCTGAGGTGCGATCCAAATCGAATACCCCACTGTTCTATGAGAGTAGTATTAAATTTACGGATTAAGCAAACGGAATGAAAAGTTGGTTTTGCTTTGTAATAAACTTAGAATTTAAGCCCAGATGAGAGAGTTTGGAGAAGAAAGGGAAATTTGAGTTGATTTTTTTTTTCCTCTCTCAAATATATTAGCTTTGCATTTTAGTCGAAACACTTGAGCTTGTCATCAGTTTTCCGCATTTATATGTGAAATGACCTATTGGATTAATTTGGATTTTTTTTTTGGAAGCAAGCAGCTGTAATCGAGATTAAAGAATCATGAGTTGCTTCAGCTGTTGTGAAGATGATGATATGCATAAACCAGCTGAAAGTGGAGGTGCATACCCGACTCGCAGTTCAGCAGGTATTCCCTTCTTCCAATGTACTATGCATGCCTTTTCGCAGTGAGAATTTGTTTAGTCAGGCCGACTTGGATAATTTTCTATTTTATTTTCTTCATTACAATGGTGTTCCTCTTTTACACGCACCCGTTTGCTTGGAATATATTGTTTAACCTTATTTGGTGTTCTTCATGCCTCAATTTCTCTCATTTTCAATGATTTTATCATTACTGGACTGAGTTTAGTTTCTTGATGTAGGAAATGATGGGGGTTACCATGCCTCAGAAACTGTACCCAAGGGTTCTCAAGCAGTGAAGGTTCAGCCCATTGAAGTTCCCGCTTTATTAGCAGATGAACTTAAGGAAATCACGGATAATTTTGGAACTAACTCTTTGATTGGAGAGGGATCATATGGAAGAGTATACTATGGAACACTTAAAAGTGGGGAAGCTGCAGCAATCAAGAAACTAGATGCTAGCAAGCAACCAGACGAAGAATTCTTAGCCCAGGTTTAGCAACAGATTCTTGTTTGTTTCTTTGTAATGCCATTGCATAAGCTTTTAGATTTGAACTCATTTTGTATATTAATGCTTAAATTTACAGGTCTCTATGGTTTCAAGGCTGAAACATGATAATTTTGTTCAATTGCTGGGCTACTGTATCGATGGAAATTCACGTATTCTTGCCTATGAGTTTGCATCTAATGGATCTCTTCATGACATTCTACATGGTATGTTGACAGCTTTCAAGTTAAATAACGTATAATCTTGATTGGAGTTTCAATCACTTTTGATGAGAGTACCAACGTTAAATTGATTGCAATGTGGTCAAATGGGAATTCTGGGTTCTTCAAATTTCAGAAAGGTTTTTTATCTTTATTGCGTGTCCATGTAGGAAGGAAAGGTGTTAAAGGGGCACAGCCTGGTCCTGTTCTGACATGGGCACAACGAGTGAAAATTGCCGTGGGGGCTGCAAAAGGGCTTGAATATTTGCATGAAAAGGCAGACCCTCATATCATCCACCGAGACATCAAGTCTAGCAATGTACTAATATTTGATGATGATGTTGCTAAGATTGCCGACTTTGATTTGTCTAATCAAGCTCCAGATATGGCAGCACGTCTTCACTCCACTCGTGTTCTTGGAACTTTTGGTTATCATGCCCCTGAGTAAGCCCTTTATGGATTCTTCCTCTTAAGTTCTTATAAATGTCTTTACAATTGCAGACACACACGTATCTGTATGTTTGGATGCATATGCATACTAGTATATATACAACTATACATATATTTGCGAGCGCATGTAATTATCTTACATTCGAATATATACGGATTCATATAGTCGTGTCTGTCTGTAGGTGCATATAACTCATAATTTGTTTCTCATATGATTTTCATATTTGATCATGTTTGAGCATCCAAAGTCATGTGAGAACTATGGTACATGTTTGTAGTGTACATGGGTGATGAGATACACAAGCGTCTTTAATTACTGACAATTCTAAAGGTTGTAAATTTCAGATATATCTCTAATCTAATCACTAAGGTGAAAAAAAAAATATTATGGTTGGCAGATACGCAATGACTGGACAGCTGAATGCAAAGAGTGATGTTTACAGTTTTGGGGTTGTCTTGCTTGAACTTCTGACTGGGAGAAAGCCTGTTGATCATACATTACCACGTGGACAACAGAGTCTAGTGACATGGGTACAAAACCAATCTCTTCTCTGCAATTTCTGCTTAATGATTTCTTTTAATTTTATGAAATTTTAAGAACTATGGTTTGTTCTATCTATCTATGCAACTGAGCTGACTATGCCCTTGATATTTTAGGCTACACCTAAACTTAGTGAAGACAAAGTTAAACAATGCATTGATGCAAGACTCGGGGGAGACTACCCTCCAAAGGCAGTCGCCAAGGTATTTACCTACTTAGCTTTTGAAAACCAATACAATACAAAGAAACATAGCTTTTGTTTCCATGCACAAGAATCAAATATCTAATAGTTGATGATGATGTTAACACAGATGGCTGCTGTTGCTGCATTGTGTGTTCAATATGAAGCGGATTTCCGCCCGAACATGAGCATTGTTGTTAAAGCCCTACAACCACTGTTAAACGCCCGAACCGGACCTGCCGGTGAAGCACCATCGGCCACGTCTTAATAACCTGCCTGCATGCGAGTATTATAAATATAACCGGGGAAAAAAAAAAAAGTATTTCTTAAAGGTCTTGGAGTATTGCTGGATTATGTTGCACATGATTCCATTATTTACAAATATTTGATTTGTTCATAATCCCAAGGGGTATTTTTCAGTCAGTGTCAATTTGTTATTATAGTGTTATTCTTTTTTTTACCTTTTCCTTTTTGTTTATTCCCGAACTTTTTATTATATAAGTGTTGGTAAATTAGTCCTCAATTTATTTTTTTTTTTTTGACAAATTACTCCCCTAAACTTTTAATTTCTTAAGAGTAGTTTTGTTGATACAATAAATTAAAGAAGCAAAATAATAATAATAAAAAGATAAGTCAGCAAAACTACTGTTACTTAATACTGCAATATTGATAAGAAACTAAGGTGGCGTTTGATTGGGAGGAATGAAAAAATAGGAATGGGGATTGGAATTGGAATGGAATGGAATGGAATAAAATTTAAAATGCATAAAAAAATTGATAAAAAAAATTATTAATTTTTTTAAATCTTGCATTGGAATGGTTTTTTCTTTTATTTCAAAATGGAATAGTCATTTTACCAAAATGGTAGAAAAGCCGTTCTATTGGAATGATATTCCAATACGTTAAAATGTAACCAAATAAAGGAATGAAATGAAAATTATTTCTTTTCCATTTTATTACCTCCAACCAAACACCACCTAAAAGTTCGGAGTGTTAACACTCAAATAAGTAATTAGTTTGTTTGTTATTTTAATTAGTTAGTTAGGTTGTTTAAGGTTAGTCTTTATTTTGTTCTGTTAAAAAGCCTTGTAATCTTAATACTGATTTGTCTATAAATAAAAAGTCTAATAGTTGAGTTAGCTTTTGCTAAGCTAATTCTCTGCTAGCTTTTTTTTTTTTTTTTTTTTTTTTTCTATTTAAGATTCTTGAGTTCCTACATGGTATCAATTGTCTTTTAACTCACGTCCATGCCTTCTTCAACCTCCAAACTTGTCCCTGCTCCTACACCAATGTCGAATGCCCTTGCTTCTGTTGTCTCTACACAGCCACAATGGAATCCTTTCTCGAATTCTCTCACCATTAATCTGGATCGTCTGAATTTTCTCTTGGAAATCGTGGTGGTCCTTAGAGTCATCAGACACGACCTTGATGAAATCCTGTTTATTGGCGTCCCTCCTCCGCAATAGCTGGTTAATGGTGCACCGAATCCTGGACACCAACAATGGCAGCGCAAAGATCAGCTCTTGCTGTCTTGGTTACGATCATCCATGTCGAAAAGTTTGCTTGCCTCATTTGCCAACTACAACACTTCTTTTACTATTTGGTGTGCATTGCAACAGAAATTTTCTAGTCAAACCAAAGCTTGTCACCTCCAACTCAAGGGTCAATTCTTCAATGTGCAAAAAGGCAACCTCTCCATCTCAGAATACGTTGATAAGGTCCAATCCATCTCTCTAATGCTTTTTGTTTCGCAGGCTCCCCTATTAATGATTAAGATTTAGTTCTGTAGCTGTTAAATGGTCTTGGCCAAAAATTTGACTTGGTTCTCTCTGGTATCACTTCAAGAATTGATGCTTTGTCCATTGAAGAAGTATAGTCCCTACTTCTCTCACATGAAAGTCGATTGGAACATCACCATTCAATGATCGATCTCTATGTCAAAATGTAAGTAAATCGCATTTGGAAATGGAAGAGCTAGAGGTGTTCAACCACATGCCATCTCTAGACTCCCAACAACTGATGCTTCTCAACAGTTCACAGGTTGTGGCAAGGGTCCATCTTGATTCAATCAACCACGAGTTGTTTGTCAAGTTTGTCTGCGTATTGGTCACACTGCTCCTATTATCGTTACCATTTTGACAAGAAGTGGACAACTCTTAAACTAGAGAAGCCCCCAAATCGTGCTATCTAACGTAGTTGGAGTTCGACTATGATCCTCAGGCGTATTCCACTACTCTTGTTCAAGATTTTGGAGATGACAGTACCTGGTATGCTGATACTAAAGCCACTACTCATGTCACATTTGGCAATGGAACTCTTAAATCACAGATGGCTTATAATGAAATTGAAACACTCAGTGTTGGTGATGGTAAGAAATTCTTATCTCACATAGAGTCATGTATGATCAGGGACAACACGTAGAGTTAAGTATGTGTCATCCATCCGAGCAACTAGCAGACCGAATAAGTCCACGCATGAGTTGTTGTTCCCACACAGACTTGAGGGGTAAATGTTATCCTAATTTTTGCACAAGGTGATGTGGCATTGAGCAAGGTGACACGTGGAGAGCATTTTAAGACCTGGACAGAGTGTGCTTCCTTGATGTTCCGTTCATGAATGCTTATCCTCGAAACTGATTAGGTCTAAGCCTTCAGCAAGCAGCATCCAAACAACTCTTGTATGTAATCCTCCGCCCAGAAGGACGCATTGAACTTAGATTCTCAATGATATTTTCCTTAAATATCTCCTCATTTATAGTATGTTTAAATCCCGATGTTTGTGGGATTGGTTCTGCACAACTGAGAGATTCTAGAAATTAATGTTAGTTTCCTATTTCTTTTCTCATCATTTTAAGCAACAATATTCATTGTATCTTCTCTATAAATAGTGGAGCCATTCCATTGTTTAGGGATCTGATTTCAGACTTTTGAGAGAGTGCTTATGCTGCCAAAATATTTGTAAGCTTTCATCGAGGTTGTTAAGAAACTCACATGATTGGCCCCTTATGATCTTGATAATCTTGAAAGTAATACAACAAAAAAGGGGAGTAGGCTATTATTATAATCACGGAGTTAAATCTCTATAAAATTTTCTATGCTCATATTGCTCATAATTATTATCTTGCTATCGTCGTTCATAAATTTATTGCTTTAAAGACTTAATGTCGTTGGCTAAAAGTAAGATCAATTAAATTAAACCTAAAAGAAATCGGTCACTTCTCACCTATTTATATACTAAATTAAAAACAAATAAATTTACATATATTGAAAACCAATTTTTTTTTATTCTTCTTCTCCATCTCAGTTTATCCTTCTCTAAGTTCTTCCTTCATTCTAGATTTGGCGAACACACCTAGCCCATTCCTAATCCAAAGTTTCAAGTTGCTTCCATAATCTCATAGTCACACACTTGCTCAACCCCCTAAAGTTTGAAATAATCTTAGCTAATCTCTTTCACACTAATATATATATACTTTTTCTTTCATGTATATATGTACAATATATATGTATATATAAATCTGTAATTTTAGAGATCCAAAATGTGACCATGAATCAGTCACAAACCAACTCATCATCACACTCACCAAACAGAGACTCAAAATCACCTAAGATTATATCAATTGAGTGTCTGAAAGAGACCTCCAGACCGACGACATAGACGAAGAACTTCGAATCAGAGGCTGACGGAGGTGGGTAGGTGGAGCTACAAAGAGAGATATCTTTGACATTTCTTATTTTTTTAAATGATTTATTTAAACATCAAATGTGAGATTTTAAAATCAAGTTTACAAATCTATAGAATTACAAATACCATAAAAAAACTTAAAAATCAAAATATGTCCGGTGTGTGGGTTGGAAGCCGAATCTCGTCAGCATCTATTCTTTGAATGCTGATTTTATAAACAGGTTGTGTATGAGATCTTCAGTTGGCTAGGATTTCAGGCTTGGAACTTGCAGTTCACATGCTGGAGAACTTGATAAAGTGGTGGTCATGCTGCTTGCTGCAGTTGTCTACCATATTTGGCTAAATAGAAATAAATGTGCACATGATAATAACCCTTACACAATTAGTCATATAGTCAAAGAGATTCAAAGGATTGTAAAGTATAGATTGTATAGCTATAGACAAATGAGGATTGACTCCAATAGCCAAAGTTTAATGAGTAGGTTGTTAACTTGATTTGTTGGCTGCTGTTGTGCCTCTGTTTTTTGTGGGGCTTTGTTTGTAACCTGCTTGTTGATTAATGAGAACCCTTCTCCTTTGATAAAAAAAAACTTAAAACTGCCATATCTTTTAGAAAAAGTTATAAAAAAAAATCATATTTGGTGTAATTTTTGGGGTAAATTAAAAAATATCTCTTTTATTTATCAATTAATTATTTCTATCTTTAATTTATATTCAATTGAAACAAACCTCTTTTTATGTATTGTACCCAAAATACCCCGACATAAGAGAGTCACATGGATAGTATTTTGAATTGACCGGGGCAAAATTGGTACAGTGTTAAAAAAAAAGGTAAAAATGATAGATTAAAAAAAAAAATTATTTACATCCCAAAAAAATTTAAAGACACTCCATTTTAATAATTTTTATTTGGGTTATTTGCGGCAAAACCTCCTAAAGTTGACAGGTTTTTGCAACTAAATCCCTAATCTAAAATTTTGGTGGTAAAACTACCTAAACCACTAGTCCGTTAGCAGTTAGCCCTTTCCATCCATTTTTGGCTGTTAAGTGCCAGGTTGGAATGTCCACGTGTACACAGTGTACACGTGGCACAATTTTATTAGTCCACGTAAAAATTTATTTAAAAATAAATAAAAAAATAAAAAAATATTTTAAAATTAAAAAAAAAAATTATAAATAAAAAATTAAATAATTTTTTTTTCCTTTCTTTCTTTTTCTTTGTCTTTCTTTTTTTTCTTTTCTTTCTTGCAAACAGTCTTTCTCGATCCCCCTCTCTCTCAGCACTCGATCCCCACCTCTCTCAATCTCAGCCATCACTCTCGCTCTATCACTCTGCCCAGACCACCGCCCACACCACAACCAACCTTACTCCGCCCAGACCACCCTTCCTCCACCCAGACCACCACTGCCCACCACAACCGAACTGCCCACACCACCAAAACCACATCTACACACCAAAACCATCACCGAAACCTCTTTTTCAGATCCAAACAAAACCCCACATCCAGATCTAAACACATCAAAGAGACCTCAGATTAAAGAGAAATAAAATCGCAACTAACGGAGAAAGAAAATCGCAAGGGCGAGAGAGAGGGCTTACTGAACACGAGGCTCGTGAGGTGTGGGGTTCTGCGATGGGGCTCGTGAGATCGGAGATCTGTCGATCTCCTCCTTGGTGTCAGTCGAGGCTTGTGAGGGTGGAGAACTGTGGTGGCCGCCCAAGGGGGTTTTGAAAACCCTAGATTGAAAACGAGAAAGAGAGAGGAGATCGAGAGAGAGTGATGTAGAGAGAGAGAGGGTTTGTGTTTATTTCAAACGAAAGAAAAAGAAAAAAACAGAAAAAAAAACAGAGAGGAGATCGAGAGAGAGTGATGTAAAGAGAGAGGGTTTGTTTCAGACGAAAGAAAAAGAAAAAACCAGAAAAAAAAAAGAAAGAAAAAGAAAAGGAAAGAAAGGAAAAAAAAAGAAAGAAAAAAAAAATATTTAATTTTTTATTTATAATTTTTTTTAATTTTAAATAATTTTTTTTAATTAATTTTTTAGGTGGACCAATAAAATTGTGCCACGTGTATACTGTGTACACGTGGACAATTCAACCTGGCACTTAACAGCCAAAAATGGATAGAAAGGGCTAATTGCTAACGGACTAGTGGTTTAGGTAGTTTTACCACCAAAATTTTAGATTAGGGGGTTAGTTGCAAAAACCTATCCACTTTAAGAGGTTTTGCCGCAAATAACCCTTTTTATTTTATATAAAATTTATATCTTTAAATATACTAAATTTTTTTAACTTTTTCTTCCAATTTATATTCTTAAAAAATATATCTATGAAACAAAAATAAATTATATTTTAAATATTATAACAAAAAATTTAAATTAAAAAATTATATGAAATTTTCTTAGAAAAAAATAAAAAAAAAATACATACATGAGTTAGAAAAAAAAATAAGTATTGAAATTAACATAAAATAATGTGAAGAAAAAATTTTAAAAAAATATTAAGAAAATTTTTTAAAAATTATTTAAGTTTATATTTTTTTTAATGATGGGGTGTGTATATCATTTTATAGGGTGCAAATAAAACTCCCTTAAAAAAAATAGTAAAAATAAAAGAAGATAATATAAAAGGGGTATAGAGTCTAATTTCGTTGTAATTTTATTAAGAGGAAATTACACTCTATACCCTTTTTATATTGTCCTCTTTTATTTTTACCTTTTTATTTAAAGTCTATCATTTTTACCTCTCTTTTTAAAATATTGTACTAATTTAAATTTGATTAGGGTTTATTTTATAAATATGGCTTTTTTGTGAGTGGTTTAGAAATATATGGAGAAATAAAAAATTTTTATAAAAACTGGAAAAATGAATAAAAAATTTAAAATATGGAAATAACTAATTAGTATATATAATCTCTCTCAACTAATGATTTAGAAAGTTGAGAACCCCCATTTTTTCTAGTGTTTTGCTTAAGCCAAGATTTTTTTTTTTTTTTTAGCAACAATCAAATTATTTTTTATTGTTTAATAGTCTAATTTTTTGTTTGACACCCAATAACAAATTTCTAAAGTTTTTTTTATAACTTTTAATATTCTACACAAATATTTATGAAGTTTTGTTATTGATCTTAACTTTTTTTTTTTTTTTAAATTTGGATTTTAAGTTTGTTAGTGTCACACATAATGAAATAACATATATATATATATATATATTTAGCTACTTACCCTAATTAATATGAAGAAAAAAAAATGTTAATTTTCAATATATAAAGATTAAAAAAAAAAAGTAACCTAATAGTCATATAAGTGATACTTTTTAACACCATATAATTAATTTGGAACCTTAAAAAAAGCAATAACAAAAAGAAAACGTAGTAGAAAAAAGTAAAAAAAAAAAATTATCCTGATACTTTTTGGACACTATAGAAATAACTATAAAAGTAACCTGGAACAATTAATAAAGATAATGATAAAAGGAACCTACTTATTTTAACATTATTAAAGTAACCTAAATAATTACATGCATAACAAATAGTAACCTAGTACTTTTAAATGCCATAAAAATTAACATATGCTAGCGACAACATCACAAAGTAACCCGATATATTTTTAATACCACTACCATTACACATGTAGTCTATTGGCAATATCAAAAAGTAACATAATATTTTTTTAACTCCACTACCATTACACATGCAACTTATTGGCAACATCAAAAAGTAACTCGATGATTCTAAAGTAACCTGGTACCTAGAATATTGAATTTAGTTGTGTGCTACATTTTGACTGATTTTAATGCAAACATAACATTTTTTTTCCTTTTTGTCTTTTATTATATTTTTGAAAGTAACTCGGTACTTGAAATATTAAATTTTCTTGTTATTCTATATATTTTTTACACATGTAACCTATTAATAACATCAAAAAGTAACTTGATATTTTCTAAAGTAACTTGGTACCTGGAATATTGAATTTTGTTAGTAACATAATTTTTTATCTTTTGTCTTTTATTTTGTTTTCTAGAGTAATTTGATACCTAAAATATGAAATTTTGTTGATGTGCTACATTTTTTACACATATGTAACCTATTCGCAACATCAAAAAGTAACCCAATATTTTTTAAAATAATTCGATACCTGAAATATTAAATTTGGTTGATGTGTTATATTTCTTACACATGTAACCTATTGACAAATCAAAAGTAACCTGATGTTTGCTAAAGTAACCTGGAACCTGAAATATTAAATTAGGTTTAGTGTGTTATATTTTGACTGGTTTTAATGCAAAAGTAACATGTTTTTTTGTTTTTGTCTTTTTGTCTTTTATCCTGCTTTCTAAAGTAACTTGGTACTTGAGAATTTAAATAAAATATCATTGCATTCCTTTATAAAATATAATATCAAAATCTTAATTTATATTCAAATAAATAAAAAAAATACTTTGTAATAATTAAGTTAAAAATAAAATAAACCTTCTACATATATTAATAAATATATTTTTTAAAGAAAAAATAAAATAGAAATTTAAGTTAAGAAAGAATGATTATGTAGAGTTAAAATAAATAAAATAATTATAATATAAAAATAATATAAATGTATATATATATATTAATGATTTGCTTTAAAAAATATTAGAAATCTCTAAACATAAGTTAATAAAATGAAAATGTGGCTTTATTTAATAAAAACTTAAAAATATGGAAATATTTTTCCATACAACTAACTTAAATTGTAAAAAGGCCATAAGTTAAGTAAATCTCTAATTTTTCCATATCTATGAAATTTAAGGAAAAAATGCCATATTCTACGTAATTTTCTCATTTGATTAATTGATTAATAAAAGTAGTATTTTTCAACTTACTCCTAATTTATACTAATGGTGTTGGTTGGGCCTAAGGGCCCATAAAGGATGAAGTGTAGGAAGCGGCGTTGCGTTTGCGTAACAAAATAACGACGAAGATTCCGAGATCGTCACATGGGAACGACGATGACATTTATGGAAGATTCATTGGAATCCGAACGAGTCGACTCAACGATTCGTCCCCCATTTCTCTAAACCAAATACTCTTTCCTTCTCCCATTCTCACCACATTCACTCCCACTGCTACTTCTTCTTCTCCTATTTCTTCCATTGTACGGAATACGGATCATCAGATTTGCAGGTCAGGTAACTTCTATTCTCAACGCCGCTACTCATTTGTGATCACAATCTTCTTATTCAATTCTTCGAACATTCATTTTTCTTGTTGATTTCCTCTAATTTCTGCTATGCATTTGCAAAATTTTCACGACCTAAGTAAGAAGTAAGAGTCTGTTCCATTGATCAATGACTCGGGGTTTTCATGAGAGTCAAACAATTGCATACGTTTTAAGTAGCGTTAGTGAAAATGTGAGACCCCGTTGCTTTGGATCCATGCTTGGCATCGCAGCTTTCTTAAAATTGAAGCTTCTTCTCACCATTGTTCCCCTAAATCTGAGTCCAGTTGTCTATGGATTGGCTTCACAACTCTTGTGTTTTGAATTTGTTTTATCTGCACAAAATCAGGCTTATGATTTGGACCATTGAAAGTCAATTGTGGACACTATACAGTACACAATGATCGGCAAGCAGCATCTGTTAACGTACATATACCTTTTACTTTACATCACCCTTTCATCTGGGGTTATTCTCTACAACAAGGTAAAGCTTAATTCATATTCTAACTGATACATTTGGCATTATTCCTCTAATATATGTGAATCAATGTTTTTTGTTATACGTATATTGTCTTCTTTTGTTTATTTGCAGTGGTTCCTCTCTACAAGGTACTTCAACTTTCCATATCCAATCACACTCACCATGATTCATATGGGTTTTTCTGGTGCTGTGGCCTTCTTTCTTATCCGTGTTGTCAAGGTATTATGAGACCCTTTCAAGCTTTCCATTTCATTATCTTATTTTAGTCACTACCTTTTACTTGCTTTCGGCCATCATCCTGCTTCTGATTCTCACCTTTTAGTACGAATTGTTAGTCTGCTAAAACTCATGGATCGTTGTCTATGTATCAAATAATCTGTTGCTGACATGGTTTTTATTCGACAGTTACTAGCCTTCCTTTTCAACAAAAAAAAATCAGTTATTAGCCTTGCAGTCTTGCAGAATAGGGTAGACAAATATTAGTTGGTCCCAGAACATATCTCTAATTTTTATGATTGTTGCGTTGCTCTTTATTTTGTTGGTCCACTTTGAATACTTTTCTTTTTATGTGTGTCTTCTGTAGTTTTATCTCTATCAAATGAGGTTGCACTTAGGTATACTGCCTCCATTGATCTTCTGTGTGCATCGGCAATCTGTTTCAATCTGCTACTTGTCTTTAACTTAATTCTAGTTAATATATAAGATATTTATCTTCTGTTGCTTGTGCAGGTTGTTTCTCCTATCAAAATGACCTTCAAAATGTAAATTCTTGAATAAGCAGCAGAATTTCTTCATGTCTCCGTAATTTTATCCTCTTCAGTAATCTTATTATTATTCTTTTTTTTTTTTTGTAGATACATGACTTGTGTGGTTCCCATAAGTGCCTTCTTTGCATCAAGTCTATGGTAAGCGTTTTTTACTGCTGAATGCATTCTAATGCTTATTAATAATTGTTTCTCCACTTTCAATTAGGTCAATGTGGCTTTATAAGTATTTTGAGCTAATGGAACTAGGAGTTTTTCATTAATCTAGTTTATAAATTTTAGCGAGAAATATAAGCACTCACGTCATGTGCTAACATATTTCATGGCATTTTTTTGAGGAAGTAATTACTACTATATTTCCTCCTCACCATGAATCCAGAATAATCTTTATGCTTATGAGCTACTACAGATGCCTGATAAGATGATTCTATCTTGACATTTCATCATTATACCGATGTCCTTTTATTGCAATTCCTTTTTTTTTTCCTTTTATTCCTGTTTTTAATGAACTCGTAAATGTGAAATTTATGTCAACTAAAGCCATACTTGTCTGTTCCTTAGACATTCTTGCTGCCAAGCATTTTTTTTTCAGGCTCAACTTTCTCACTCTGCACCGTTTATTAAAGTCTTTTTCTATAAATGTACAGGTTTGGCAATACTGCTTATTTGTTCATTTCTGTGGCCTTCATCCAGATGCTTAAAGCCCTAAGTATGTGAATTGCTTGTTTTTATTTTTCTTGTTTGTTTGAATGCTACTAAATAAGTGTCCTTTTCATCATTATTTGGAATTTGCAGTGCCTGTGGCAACATTCCTAGTAGCTGTGTTTTGTGGCACAGATGTTTTAAGGTGTGATGTGTTCTTAAACATGGTGCTTATCAGTGTTGGAGTGGCTGTATCTTCATATGGGGAAATTCATTTTAACATGACTGGTACTGTTTACCAAGTCATGGGAATTGTTGGAGAGGCCCTCAGGCTTGTATTGACACAAGTTCTTCTTCAGAACAAGGGTTTAACTCTAAATCCTGTTACCACTCTTTATTACATAGCACCATGCAGGTACTTGGCTGCAGCCGGCTTAAAATTTCTCCTCAAGTGTTCCATTTATGTGTCTTGTTCTTTTCCAGTGTTTGTGCACACATGTGTTTATATCTAGTTGTTTGGATATTTACATCAATTTTTTGCTGAGTTTCGGGATTGTTGCCAACTTTTTTTTTTGAAGAACTGACCTTCTAGTTTAAGGTGTTATCTTTGTTGTACTAATTTGTGGGGGTATCACCTCTTTTTTTTGGGTATTAACACAACATTCTTCCTGCAATGGTATATGCATTTCATGTATTGCTTTTGCATCAGGAATAAAAACATTAAATCTTAGTGCATGTCACATTACATTTCAAATATGTGTTATTATCCAATGATGTGCTCATTTTGTCTACTTTCTTTTGCAGCTTTGTGTTTCTCTCTATTCCTTGGTATATTTTGGAGAGTCCTGCATTAGAAGTTTCTCAGATTCAATTTAATTTCTGGATTTTTTTCTCAAATGCACTTGCTGCACTGGCATTGAATATTTCAACTTTCCTAGTCATTGGTAGAACTGGAGCAGTAACTATCCGAGTTGCTGGAGTCATGAAAGATTGGATATTGATTGCCCTGTCAACAGTTATATTTCCTGAGTCCATGATAACAGGTCTCAACATAACTGGTTATGCAATAGGTATGTCTTTTGCATAACTTTTTTTATTCTCATCCATATCTCGAACCATTGTATGACACAATTGGATATGTTTTGCAGCTTTATGTGGTGTTGTTGTGTACAACTACTTAAAGATGAGGGACTCTCGATCCTCTCAACTTCCTTCAGGAATTATCCCAGATAAAGCAGTGCAGGTGAATCCTCTAAACTTGTTATTTCTCTTTATTATCTGATAAGTATATCTCTTATTCACATAATGGATTTGGCTTATAAAATTTTACACTAACTTCAAACTTAATAAGAGAAAATGCAATGGGTAGTTGTTTCAAAAAGCCAAGTCATTGCTTTATTAGCAGCTTCTTAGTTGACTTGCCTCATTAATTACATCACTGCAGTATGTGGCCTACAGTATTTAGGCTATGTTTGATAGGAAAGAATGAGGGATTATGTATGATAGGGAACAACGATAAAATGATGGGAAGCTTAAGGCTATTTAGGAGGGATGATGAGGAAGTTAATTATTAAAATTACAATATTACTATTATTATTTTTCTTCTTCGGGCAATGAACAAATTCATTTAAAATAGAAGGAAAATTTGCAACATATATACCTTATGTTTTCGGTTTTATACATATACCACATTTTTTTATGATGGATTAAATACCTAAGGTTATATTTCCGTGTTACTTCCGTCACTACTAGTCCGTTAAATCCTATTCAAATATAAGAGTATTTGCGACATAAATACTTAATGTTTTTTGGTTTCACACTTATATACCATTTTTATTATTTTTTTTTGACATTTAATAACCTAAAGTTATATTTATGTTACTTACAGCCTGTTAAAACTTATTAAAACTCACTAAGTTGGCATGTGTTAATATATCAATGGTCCACTCATATATTTAATAAAATTACTTATTAAATAATTTTAAAATAAAAAAACTAAAAATTATTTATTTAATTAATAAAAATAATTGAAAGCAAAAATACTATTTATAGATAGATATATTTCTCCCTGTTTCTTTTTCTTCTCTTAAAATGTAAGTGTCCTTTTTTAATTTTAGGTTTTTAATCCACCGTGAAAAAGAAAAACAAGTGGTATATAAATGTATAAAACTAAAAAGATTAAGTATTTATGCTGCAAAAAATTCCCATGTTTGAATAGAAATTAACGAACTGATAGTATTGGAAATGTAACTTTAGGTATTTAATTTGTCAAAAGAAACATGTGGTATATAACTTATAAGTGTATAAAATTGAAAATATAAGGTATTTATGTTACAAATATCCCTAAATAGAAATAATATTGTCATACAGCCTGATAGAATGAGAATCCCTGAAAAGAGAAGGGATCTTATCTAGCTAACCACACACAAGTTTTTTATCCAGTTGAGGAGCATGCCGAACTAATTCATGTACAACTATAATGGCTGACCAATGAACATGAATTAGGGACACTACTGAAAAATTCAACATCAAACTTGCTAAATCCGCTAACAATGACCCATAGATCATTGTAAAAGGAAGGTTGTTAAGAAATAGTATCAATACCTGAAAAAAATCCTCCGACTCAATAAAAAGTAAAGTAAAACCAATTGTGAGAGCCCAATACAAAGCTACAAATAAAGCCACAAGTTCTACTTGTATCACCGAAAGATGTTCTCCCATAAGAGCCCAATCTAGAGCTACCATCAATTCTATTGCTTCTACTTGATCGAGTGTGAAACTTCTTACAATGACAACAAAGCTAATAATGAGTACTTATAAAAGTAATGTTCACCATAAAAACCATAAAAGTATTAATTATTAAAATGACAATATTACCATTTGTAACATATACAATGATTAATTTTTGCAGGGAAAATTTTCACATTTATTATATTTATGTCTTTTCTTCATATTTCCATTTTCCAATAATGGAGGGATTTAATTGTATAGATTTGGAGGGTGAAGGTCTCCCTCCATCTCTCCTCTCTCTTGCCAAACAATGGATTTATATTCACTTTAGAAGTTTGAACTTTGTCCTTCCATCTCTCCATTCATCCAAAAATCCTCCTTAAAGATTTGTTTGTATTCATATTCTATGATGTGTTAGGCTTATGAGTCCTATCCCATCTACATCTACTATGTTGGGATTAAGCTTTGGGGGAAATATGTTTAGGGTTGGATGTGTTAGAATAATAATAATAAAATAATGTATGGTGCAGGATCTGAAGATGGAGAAGTCATATGATCTGTACACACCGGATGACGAAGATGAGAAGAAGAAGAAGAGCAATGTGGGGAGAAGTGGATGGAATAGTTCCGGTCCAGATTCTCGAGTGGATGAAGAGGCACCTTTAATTCCTTCACTAAAATCCCAGCTTGGGAAAAGTTAGCAGCCAGCTTTAGGAGTGACCAAAGTATGAGATAGCAAGTTGACATTACAACACCATATCCTTTTTTTTAATTGGTTTTGTTAGAGCATCGTATAGTCAAAGTAGTTAGTGGTCTTTCATTGTAAAGGAAAACCTATTCTTTTAGTAAGTAATGAGGGATTATTTTTGACTGAATTCTCCTGGATTCCATTGTAAACATCAGTGGCATTTGGCAACTATTATTGTACCAGATTTCTAATCCCAATTCTTATTCTAATTCTAATGGATTCTTAAGCCAGGAGGAATACATAAATAATGCGTTCCAAGTAGGAAGGACTCTACTTCAAATTGACTTTTTTCCCTTTTTAAAAAAGTTAATAATGCATTAGCTTTCTTAAAGTTTATCTTTACAGAAAAATGACAAAATGGATAGAGCACAATACAATTTGAATTGAGAGGAAGTAAACACTATTCTTCTAAAGTAAACTATTTTTCTACTCTATTTTTAATATTTATACTCTACATAGCTTTGTTTTTTTTTAACTTTTCATGTGGTTAGAAATGTCCTTGAATTATTCATCTATATTAGTCATTCTATCAAGTTTTGTCATACGTGTCAAATAAAATAATGACATGATTGTTTAGTCGGTTGCCACGTCAGTGCTATGTCAATGCCACCACGAGTATAATTAATTTGAAAAAAATAATTTATTTATTTTTAAATTACTTTACGCAATTTTTTAAATCATTAATTACTTTTTAGTTTAATGATTTTTCAAAAATACATATTTTTTTATTTTTTAATATTAAATTATACATGTGGCGCTGATATAACGATTGGCTAAGTGGCCATGCTATCATTTTATTTGTCACGTGTGACAAAACTTCACATAAGGACCAATTTACAATACTGTAAATAGTTCAGGAACTATTTGTAATAGACTGAAAAGTTCAAGGGACACAGTAATGCATATGTCATAGTTAGGGGGCAGAAATCTTAAATAACCTATTTGTTTAGGACTTTTTTCTGTTATAACTTAAAAAAAAAAAAGAAACAATATTAAACAAATATTGTGGGTCTGCCAAATAAACACTTATACAATCCAATTAAAAAAAATTACACAAATACCTCTTACACGCACCTTCAACCCACACGATCCAAACTTAAGGGACACAGAACCTTCTTGTGATTGAAATCGGCCGACAACAATAAATAAACTTCAGCGGACCAAGAAATACCACTAATTCTGGCGACGTCACTTGAGAATAAGAACAAAATCAAACCGAACAACGACCATTGTCGATTGATGCAAAAATATGCAAAAAAAACTGGATTGAAACGTAAATTCAACTCTAAATTATAATTCAAATTCTATACTAATTCTCATAAATTCAATTTGCAGTATCATAAAACATAGATCAATAAGAAATAAATCTTGAGTTCCTATTCAATTTAAATTAGGTATAATCCAAAAAATTATTTCACTACAGTAGCTAGCTAATATTATACATGTTGCATTAGCGTTGTTTTCTAGAATTACAATCCTAGATTTATTCAATTCCGATCGCAACTAATAAAGTAAATTTGCATTCATCTTGCGCTATAGATTTTCCAACATTGTTTAATTTTTTTTTGATTCTATGAAGTTGCATTATCGTTGGTCGTCCATTTTATAAACGCTCCCATAATTGATGAGTCAATAATTAAGAGCCGATAATTCTTCAATAGTTTTAGTCTTATTTTTAGGTATTTCATATCGATAATCCAACACAAGGCTCGCATACAAAAAAATTCTAATATGGTCATTATTTTCATATTTTAACATTGGTTGAATTTACGTTGGTTTACAGTGTTTTTATAGTTATTTATTCATAAAATATTCTTAACGTGCAAGTCATTGTTCATCAGTGTAACAATTTTTTAAATTTTTTCTTAACGATGTCCAATCACAAAGTTCATGTATCGTTGTGCATACGTTGTTTATCAGTTTCCTAATAGTTGTGCTACGAACATATCATATAATAAAAATTAGGGTTCAGAATTGGCAATACATGACTCATATAGAGCAAATACCATTGTGGTAAGTTTGTCTATATTACATAGTGGGTGTTTGTAGTTGTGTTAAAATTGTAAAGTAGATGCCTAACAACACATGCATTACATCCAATTAATTGTTGTATTTTAGTTTCTTTATGTCAAGAAAGGGACCTAATTCTATTTCTCATATTTTACAATGGACAGTTTGATCCAGGAATAAATTATATAATTACGAAGCTAGTGGCGAATTTATCTTTTAAGGGATTGCAAATATGAACAACTAGTACAAAAGTTGAAACAAGTGTTGGAATGCAACCAAGAAATACTCAACTGCAACCTAAAATACCAAGTGAAACAAGGTTATCAGCCGTTGAGGATAAATGACAATCCAGATCTATTCTTCTACATACAACTAAAATTGAAAGGACCTGACTTCACAAGGTATCTATTATGTGTGAACATGATCAGCAACACAACAACAACCAACAACACATCCTTCATTGCAATAAGCATGCAACTCATTAGTTACATAAAGACATATAACAAAAACAATAGTAGACAATACACCACCAAAAGAAGAATCTGTGGGGTTTTATGCCCTAAATAAAACTCATTTCAATATAATCAGATTTACTTATTAATATAGATCAGAAATAACATTTAATGTTGCATGGTTCACATAATTTATTTCATGATTATATGTACATAATGTATAAATTCATCTGAAACCCTTTTCACATACTTGATCCTGTTTATTGTGCCGTCAACACAGTGGAAAGTAAACATGACTATGTGAATAAAGTTTTCTAGATTTATCAGACATAGGGTATTACTGATATGATAATCTACAACAGAGTTTACTTGCATTTGGAGAAGTGCTATGTTCTTTCCAGAGCATTGGTTAAAGTAAAGCTCAGGTTGGATGCATGGAGTATGCATCGGAAGGGACCGATATTGAACTTTGACTTGGATTTAATTAAACTTACCGTAGAATCTATTCAAGTCAATATCGCCAAGTTGATCCTAGATCAAATGATCTTAATCCTGTTATGATTAGGCTCAATCTTGAAAGGCTATTCGTGTTCTTTGATTTGTTAGTTAAGCCTACTTTTAGGTCAGGGTGATACGTACATTTTGGGAACACGGTAGTGCAATTGAGTGGGAGCGCTAGCATAAACATGGAATCTATAGCTTCTATCTAGCGAATAGTAAGCAAAGGATGATCTCCTTCGAGCTTGACCAAACGAAAATAAATGGTGGAGATCTCATTTCACATAAGCTGAAATATCATTTATACGGGGTCAAGTGTTTTAAGGATAAAATACATAGTAGGGTGTTACGGTAATTTAATCCCTTTACTGTGTAGATCATTCATATAGAGGATCATTGATCACATTAGGATTATAACAATGGATAACTAATGATGTGTCTATATGGTGGAACATATAGAGCATTCTATATACTGAGAGTGCAATTCTAAGTTCTATGCGTGGATTCAACGAAGAATTAATAAGTTAGTGAATTTTAGTGCTAAATTCTTGATCTACTTATTGGAAGCTCGGTTATATAGACCCATGGTCCCCCCACTAGTTGAGATAATATTGCTTGTAAGACTCATGTAATTGGTTTTGATTAATCAATTATAATTCTCAAATTAGACTATGTCTATTTGTGAATTTTTCACTAAGTAAGGGCGAAATTGTAAAGAAAGAGTTTTAGGGACATATTTGTTAATTATGATACTTTGTATGGTTCAATTAATAAATATGATAAATGACAATATTATTTAATAATTATTTATAGTTATTAAATAGTTAGAATTGGCATTTAAATGGTTGAATTAGAAAATTGGCGTTTTTGAGAAAATCAGATGCAGAAAAGATAAAACTGCAAAATTGCAAAAAGTGAGGCCCAAATCCACTAGTATAGGGCCAGCCACTTTTGTAGGAAATTTAAACTGTTTTTTTCATTATTTTAATGACAAATAATTCAAACCTAACCCTAGTGGAATGCTATAAATAGATAGTGAAGGCTTCAGGAAAATTACACTTAAATTTTCTATTTTTCCTTCAGAGAAAAACCTGAGCCTTTCTCTCTCCCTATCTTTAGCTGCCACTTCTTCTTTCTCTTCCCTCTTGAATTTCGAAATTCTTAGTGTATGAGTAGTGCCCACACACAGCAAGTGATACCTCAATCATAGTGAGGAAGATCGTGAAGAAAGACATTCAGCAAAAGGAGTTTCAGCATCAAAGATTCAGAGAAAGAGATCCAAGTTCAGATATTGATAATGCTCTGCTACAGAAAGGAATCAAGAGCTAGATATCTGAACGGAATGAGTCATATTATTCCGCTGCACCCAATGTAAGGTTTCCTAAACTTTATATGTGTTTATTTCATCGTTTTAGAAAGTTCATATTTAGGGTGTTAATAAACATACTTGTGAGTAGATCTAAGATCCTGGTAAAATAAATTCCAACAACTGGCCTTAGAGCCATGGTAATTGATTTACTTGCAAGAAATTTAAACTTTAAAACGACTGTTTGTATGTTTTTGGATGGTATCATGTTGTATTGAGTGTTATTTGATGATTGATTGATGTTTGTAAATTTTTCGTGAAAAATAATTGCGATTCTGTTTCTGGAATTATTTTTATTGGATAGTATGAAAAAAATTAAGCAAGTTAGCCTTTTACAGAACTCAATTTCGATTTTATTTGAATTAGTTATGATTTTTTGAAGATTCGAAAAAATCGGAGCTGTGCTGAAATTTTCCTGCGATCGCGAAAACTGTCCGTACAGTTCACAATTTTTTCGTTTTTCTTCGATTTTCGTGCTTTTTCATGGAATTAACTTCCGATTTTTTTGTATAGTTTTGTATTTATACTATTACTATTCCTAATTCAATTCTAATTATCATTTTGAATTAATTTAATATTTTTTAAATTTAATTCAAGATATTAGTGTAATTTGAATTTGAATAGAATTAGTATCTATCTTCTTGCTTAAAAATCTATCTTATTTTTAAATTTGATTATATCTTATCTTAATTTTAAATTTAAGGTCAAATTTTATATATATTTTTTAAATTAAATCTTTTTTAGATATTTTGACCTTATTTAAATTTAAAATAAGATAATTATAATCATGTAATTTTAAATAGGTGTAAGATATTTTGCTAACTTTTAAATTTTGTTATTTTATTTATTTAAATTAAATTTAAAATCTGAAAAAGATATTTAACTTATCTTTTCTAATTTTTATTTATAAAATTACATTTAAATTTTAAAAGTAGTTAGCAAATTTTGAAATGATATTTAGGTTGGTTGAAACTTAATTTTTCAAAATTGTAGGTTTAATTTTAAATTTAATTTTTTAAAAAAATTTGAATCAATTTTCGAAAAATTATTTTTTTAATTAATTAATTATTTCGAAATTAATTATTTAATTTAAAATTAAATAAATCCTACATCCAACTATCCAGCTAACTTTGTTGCAGGAGTATGAGTTTTAGCTTGTTTGTAAGTTTTTAAAACCTATTATTACTTGATTGCAAATAGCCATGGTTACATTTTGCCAGATCTAATGATCTGATGGCTCCCTTGGTCAAGTTAATAATTTGTAACAGGTATATTTACAATCTTCTTTCATCTGTGTATGACCTAGCAACATGATAGGACCCATCCAAAGTGTGCCTGTGTGAGCCTATGTGTTTAATTTGATTATAGATAAATATAGGTTGTTGTTGCTAAAATAAATTATCATAGTTCTTGATAGAATTTATTTAGGCCAATTTAGTTATTGGGCTTATTCAATTAATAACAGTTGTTCTTATTAAGGTTAAATTCCTCTCTTTTGGGCCTTGTGTGAGAGTTGGGAGTCATAGAAGTGGGTACGACATACTGAACCCAGCACCCCCTCACATGAACCACCCCAATTGTGAAGGCCCATTTGCCTGATTTGAACAATTGTACTAGGTTAATTACACTAGTTTAACCTAATAAAATTGATTAGCAACATAATTAATTTCATTTATTTTGAAATTAATTTAAGAAAATTATAGTTTAAAGAATTTTTTATTCTAAGCTAAACTATATGTATTTTCTTGTATTTAATTAAATATAGAATTATAACCATCTAGATTCTTTCTGGAACTTAATTTAAATTTTTCATTAAATATTCTTATTTAAGTTGATATTTAGTTATCTACAACTAACCAACTTAAATCTGAATATCTTTTGAATTTCAAATTTCAAAATTAAGTTGAGGAATTTTAGGCATTGGTTATTAAGATTCTTTAGATATTTTTTAAGTTAATATCTTTTCGAATATTAACTTAAAATGGAATATTTTCAAATTAAGTGGTTACAACTTAATTTTTGATATTTAATTAAATTTAAATTTGAAAAATATTTAAGTTCTAGATTTATTCTAATACAACTTAAATTAGATATTTTTTTTTTCAAATTTTGTGGAAAAGATACTTAGTCAAATAAGATATTTTCTAGATAGTTATTTCTAGACTACTTATTATTTCTAATATTAAATAGGAAAATATTATACATTGTGAAATTAATTATTTATATAATTAATTTTGGTACAATTTATTTTAAGTATATTTTTCTTAGTATTAAACTAGAGACTAATAATTAAGCCTTCTCTACACTTAATTATTTATTTCTTGAATTTAATACATTTAATTAATTTGAAAATTGAATATCTAAGTTGATTTTTATCATCATACTTAAATATTTCTTTTTCGTGTCATTTAATTAAATAGAAAATTATTTTTAGTTGAAATTTATTTTTTCAACTAAATTTAAATAATTTTCAAAATATATTTTTTCTTTATTTTATTAATCAATTTTTGAAATTGCATTTCTTAAATGCTAGAATTTCGAATTTTATCTTGAAAAATAGATTAAGTTGTAAATTAATTATTTATTTTAATTAATTCTTGGATCAACTTAAATCAATGATTTTTTCATTTATTGATTAATTTAAAATAAATTGAATTAAAGTATATTATTAGAAATTGAATTAATTAGTCAAAGGAAAATCTAGATAGATGATATTTTTGCTTGAAGTATTTTTCTAGTGTATTTAATTAAATAGAAAATTAATATTTAAGTTGATTTTCATCATCATACTTAAATATTTGAAATTTTTCTTATATATTTAATTAAATAGGAAAATTATATTTTTTGTTGTAAATTAATTTTATTAATTAACTTTGTGCCAACATTAAATTAGAATAATTTTTCCAGGATTAATTTTTTATTTTAACATGCATTTTCGAAAATTGTATTCTTAAATACTTTAATTTTTCGAAATGCAATATATATTTATAGAAAATTAAATTTGAGTTGTAAATTAATTTATATTAATTTTGTAACAACTTAAATTGAATATTTTTCTAAATATTTATTGGAAATTATTACTAAGATGGAAATAATTCATGTTATTTTTATATCCATCTAAGTAAAATTTATAAATATTAAATTAAAATTTATATTTAGAATTTTTCATTCTAAATTGGAAATTTTAAATAAATATATATTTAAAATAAATAAATTAAATAAAGAGAATCAAAGAAAATACAACTTACTTTAAATAATGAGCTTGATTATTATTAAGATATTCGATCTCCATTGTTGGTCTTACAAAAGTTAAATGTTTTCAATATAACCTCGAGACGCTAGACTTCGTCCCCCTATGGATGGTTATTCGTTGAACGCATTTAACACCGTAAGATTTCATTTGATAAGTGTTTTGTGAGTTTTCGTCTCTATTTAGACTCTCCCCTACGGTGACTACTTAGAGATAAACTCATAAAACATGAAACAATGGTGGAAGCTCATAAAATGAGAATAACCTTGACTCTCGCCTACCGGGACAACGTTGGATTCTTATTTTGATCGAATAAAAGGTTGCTAGAATGGTTTCTATTTTAGATGAGTTGACAACTCTATTCAATTAATGATGCTTTGACTCTCGCCTACCGGGACACTGTATCAGTTTATTGAAAACCTTGGAAATTATTTAGGATTGTATGTTTTAGTATTTTCACTAGTCATTCCTACTTGCTATATGTTTATAATTTCTGAATTGTGTATGAATTTATATTGAACCATGTTATTTTCTGTTATTAAGTTGTAGTTTAATTTCGAATCTTCATTGTTGGTCTAACATGTTTGTTTTTCTAATGAGATAAATCCCTAGTGGATTTTCACCATTAGACATACATAATAGTGTAAGATCTCGAAAGATAAATATTGTATATGCAACATCTAGCTGTTCATCAATTGATGACACCTTAGACTAGTATTTTTACAATATGAAACAAGAAGATTACATAAATAAGATTACTTTGTCTTTCGCTAATCGAAGCATCGTTGGATTCTTATTTATAAACGAAATTATCCTAATTCCTCTTAGCTTATTCATTTCGAATTAGCTTCAAAACATATCATTGGATGAATGGTCTATAAATCATTTCATGTCATTCTTTATTTTCTCTTAAGAAATTAAATGACGCATATGATTATAATCCCGAAATTCTATTCCCAATTGATATAAAACCTCAATCTTAGAAATCTCCTACTTGTATGGGCAAATCTGACTTAGAGTTTGTATTAGTAGTGCTGGTCCAAGATAGAATTACTCATTATTTTTGGTATAAATTTAAGTCTTTGACTTTAATTTTAAATTCCAAATAGAAATTTTCTTATATTTCTAATTCCAGAATACAATACAGTTACACTTTCTCAAGTGTTTAATATCCATCTTCTATTAATGGATTAAAACTGTATGGAATATGAGTTAGGTATTCTGTGACCAGGATCCACTTGCAATATTCTAAGAACTCTTTGATGTAACTAAACCTATGTCATCAATAGACACTACCATTTTTTTTAATCTATGGCATTTGTATCTTGTTCATAGTGGATTTGACAAGATCAATCTCTGCAAAGAGTTAATATGCCTATATCCACTGAAAGTAGTTCATCTCATTCGCAGATGGATGTACATTCAGGGGTGGATATGAGTTTTTCGTTGTATTCTTAAAACGATAACTCTAGATTATACCTTTTAGCAAAGAAATTTGAAATGTTTGAAAATTTTCATTAATTTCTAGCAATGGTTAAAACCATTAAGGTAAGTGGTTAAAGATCTTGCAAACTGATAGGGGTGGAGAAATAGTTAGTAGATATGCAGTTCAAAGATCATTAAATTGATTTTTGAATTATATCCAAACTTACCTCCCCAGAAATTTCGAGTTGCATATTGATGATTAGTTACTAGTCGTTGCCTAAATCCTTCTATGGTAATACAATTTCAGAATGATGTAATGGTTGGGTACTTAATGTAAATCATTACTAGATTCATGGATGACCTAATCAAAATCTTAAGAAAAGCTAGAACTGTTAACCATGGTTTGTTAGCTATTCTAAGTGATTAGGGGTGGACCATCCCATTGTCAATAGATAAGAAAGTGTTTGTTCAAATAAATACTACTTTTCTAAGAAAATGACTAAGTCTGAAAAACAAGTAGCAAATAAAGGAGATATTTAATTCTTGATTCCAAAAGTGTTCTATCATCTTATATAACATATGATGATCACACTGCTTCTGTTGTCTTGTCACAACCGAAGAGATCAATACCATTTAGTTTTCTTAGACATAATTCACGGTGCCTTGTCGTAGTGGGAGAGTTTCTAGGAACTCACCTTCTTATGACTTGGGAGACACTAGTGATTAAAATCCATTGTGAGTTTAAACAAGTAATGGATTGTCAAGATAAGAAACTAAGAAGAAAGCCAATAGAACTATGGTTTAATCCATTCACATGGAGTAACCTAAAGTTTTCTACTACAAGGACATAAAAGGAAATTTTCGTTTATAAGTCCATTGAATGGACTTAACAAAACTTCATGTTCCTAGTATTATAGGTTTGAGTTTATCTAAACCTATGGCTTGTGGTATACCTGGTAATTACTTACTCTAATGCAAGCAACTTACTTTAGTAAGATGCTGAAGCATTTTCTTTCTAATGGCAATCTATAGAAGCTTCACAACTTCTTAGGTATAGATTTTATTTATCTAAGGAAAAGTCTTAACCATTCCAGAAAAGATAAAGCCATGAAAGAATTTCTTATATCAACAGTGAGAGGTCTTAGATATGCTCTTGTATGCCTTAGACCAGACACCTGCTGTTGAGTGGGAGTAATGAGTAGGTATCAGATTAATCCAGGAGAAGAACATTGGAAGACAATCAAGTAAATCCTAAGATTAAGAAGAGGAACTATATGTTAGTCTATAAGAGTGTGTTTAAAACTCTTAGACTACACCACATCAGATTTCAAAATTTGCCTATGTGCTAGTAAATATTTCTGATAAGATGGTGGTTACTCTGGGGGTGGAATAGTGATTTTAGAGAAGTGTAAAAACCTATCTGAAGTCTCTAGGTCTACCAGAGAGGGACTGAATGTTAAGGTTGCAGGAAAGGTACTTATTCAGTCTAAGGAAAGTTCTATACATTTTTTGGCATCATTCCAAATTGCCTTAAACTACTAGTGTTAATTTCCTATTAACCAAAAGTAGTTGCCAAAGATATAGAATCCAGTATCCCAAGAGAGTAGACATATAGAGAGGAATTTCACATTATCAATGATTTTGTGATTAAAGGAAGAGTAATAGTGGAGAAAAGGTTGTGGTTAATTCAACCTTTCAGATCCTATTACGAGGAGTTTACTACTACTACACTTGATTTGTATATCAAGGTGTTGAGATTATTTGAAACGCACTTTTTGTTTTATATTAGTGCAAGTGGGAGTTTGTTAGGTTTTATGCCCTAAATAAAACTCATTTCAATATAATCAGATTTACTTATTAATATAGATCAGAAATAACATTTAATGTTGCATGGTTCACATAATTTATTTCATGATTATATGTACATAATGTATAAAATTCATCTGAAACCCTTTTCACATACTTGATCCTGTTTATTGTGCCGTCAACACATTGGAAAGTAAACATTACTATGTGAATAAAGTTTCCTAGATTTATCAGACATAGGGTTTTACTGATATGATAATCTACAACAGAGTTTACTTGCATTTGGAGAAGTGCTATGTTCTTTCCAGAGCATTGGTTAAAGTAAAGCTCAGGTTGGATGCATGGAGTATGCATCAGAAGGGACCGATATTGAACTTTGACTTAGATTTAATTAAACTTACCGTAGAATCTATTCAAGTCAATATCGCCAAGTTGATCCTAGATCAAATGATCTTAATCCTGTTATGATTAGGCTCAATCTTGAAAGGCTATTCTTGTTCTTTGATTTGTTAGTTAAGCCTACTTTTAGGTCAGGGTGATACGTACATTTTGGGAACACGGTAGTGCAATTGAGTGGGAGCGCTAGCATAAACATGGAATCTATAGCTTCTATCTAGCGAATAGTAAGCAAAGGATGATCTCCTCCGAGCTTGACCAAACGAAAATAAATGGTGGAGATCTCATTTCACATAAGCTGAAATATCATTTATACGGGGTCAAGTGTTTTAAGGATAAAATACATAGTAGGGTGTTACGGTAATTTAATCCCTTTACTGTGTAGATCATTCATATAGATGATCATTGATCACATTAGGATTATAACAATGGATAACTAATGATGTGTCTATATGGTGGAACATATAGAGCATTCTATATACTGAGAGTGCAATTCTAAGTTCTATGCGTGGATTCAACGAAGAATTAATAAGTTAGTGAATTTTAGTGCTAAATTCTTGATCTACTTATTGGAAGCTCGGTTATATAGACCCATGGTCCCCCCACTAGTTGAGATAATATTGCTTGTAAGACTCATGTAATTGGTTTTGATTAATCAATTATAATTCTCAAATTAGACTATGTCTATTTGTGAATTTTTCACTAAGTAAGGGCGAAATTGTAAAGAAAGAGTTTTAGGGACATATTTGTTAATTATGATACTTTGTATGGTTCAATTAATAAATATGATAAATGACAATATTATTTAATAATTATTTATAGTTATTAAATAGTTAGAATTGGCATTTAAATGGTTGAATTAAAAAATTGGCGTTTTTGAGAAAATCAGATGCAGAAAAGATAAAACTGCAAAATTACAAAAAGTGAGGCCCAAATCCACTAGTATAGGGCCAGCCACTTTTGTAGGAAATTTAAACTGTTTTTTTCATTATTTTAATGCCAAATAATTCAAACCTAACCCTAGTGGAATGCTATAAATAGATAGTGAAGGCTTCAGGAAAATTACACTTAAATTTTCTATTTTTCCTTCAGAGAAAAACCTGAGCCTTTCTCTCTCCCTATCTTTAGCTGCTACTTCTTCTTTCTCTTCCCTCTTGAATTTCGAAATTCTTAGTGTATGAGTAGTGCCCACACACAACAAGTGATACCTCAATCATAGTGAGGAAGATCGTGAAGAAAGACATTCAGCAAAAGGAGTTTCAGCATCAAAGATTCAGAGAAAGAGATCCAGGTTCAGATATTGATAATGCTCTGCTACAGAAAGGAATCAAGGGCTAGATATCTGAACGAAAGGAGTGATATTATTCCGCTGCACCCAATGTAAGGTTTCCTAAACTTTATATGTGTTTATTTCATCGTTTTAGAAAGTTCATATTTAGGGTGTTAATAAACATACTTGTGAGTAGATCTAAGATCCTGGTAAAATAAATTCCAACAGAATCAACTACTCAACAACCAACCATGCAAGGGATAATGCTGGAAGATGGTGAAATAATGTTTGACTTTATTGACTATGCAAAACTGGTGGCTGAGGAAATGGTTGTGCAGCTAGAAAATAATAAGATCAGAGAGCCTAAATTACTGATTATGTCGAACTACTAATCACAGATCCTCAACATCCTAAAATAGAAGAAAAAAAATATACAAGGACAAAGAAACTCTACAAAGCGTGTTAAGCTTCTATGCCATTAGAAACAACTTCTAATACAAGGTGAAAAAGTCTTAAGCAAAAGTGTACAAAATTATTGCTTGGATCCAAAATGCAAGTGGGCACTAATGGCATCAAAGAACGGATCAATCAAATTTTTCATAATCTGTAAATATAACATAAAGTTCATACACACTTGTGATCTCAATATAAGATTTGTAGACAAGCGACAAGCTACAACAAAGTTGATTAGAAACTACATCAAGCCAAAGTTCACCAACATAAAAATAACTCAAACGCCACATGACATTAGAGGAGACTTGAATGCTAAGTATGTATTTGAAATGAACTACATGAAAGCATGGAGAAGTAAGGAGCACACACAAAAAGAATTACATGGAAAAGCAAATGAATTATACAACCTACTGCCAAGTTTTTTTTACATCCTACAAAAAACAAGTCCAGGAACCATAGTACACATGAAAATTGCAGAAGATAACAACTTCGTGTAATTTTTTTGTAGCACTAGATGCTTCAATAAAATGATGGAACAAGTCCAGACCACTAATCATTATTGATGGAACTTTCCTCAAAGCTACATTTGGAGGAACATTGCTCTCAGCCTGTACACAAGATGCAAATGGCCACATATTTTCCCTAGAATTCTTTGTTGTGGATTCAGAAAATTACAACGCAAGGACTTGGTTCTTTTCAAAATTAAGGGAAACATATGGGATCAGAGAACAACAGTACTTGATATCAGCCAGACACGAGAGCATAATAAAAACAGCTGCTCATGTATTTCCAGATATAACTCACTGCTACTGCGTGTATCACCTATTAAGTAACCTTAAAATAACCTTCAAGAAGAATGCTAGCAAACTCGAGTAACCATTCTTTGCAGCAACTTGAACATACACAAAGAGGAAGTTTGAATACCATATGAGCGAGCTTGACAACTTAGACAAGAGTGTTAGACTCTATTGACAAGAATTTGGATACCAAAAATGGTCAAGGTACCACTACAAATACATGTATATAACTATGACTTCTAACATTGTTGAATCTCCCAACTCAGCAAACTTAGCAGCTAGAGAACTACCAATCACTACCCTAATAGAGATCTCGTGAGCATCGATACAACAATAGACATACACAAACAGAAGAAAAGCACAAAAAATAACCATAACTTTGACACCTATTGCTGAGAAGAAGTTAATAAATAACTTTGTGGATTCATTGACATAAAATATATGTTTTCATGGGACACTGGGTTTCCCTATAGTTGTCTTACTGTTACTTTCTAGTTTTAGTAATAGAAAATAATTTTTATCGTGATAATACTCTGCGACAGAAAGGAACAAGGATTAGAGATCTGAGCAAGAGGAGTCATTATATTCCGCTGCAACCAATGTAAAATTTTCTTAAACTCTTATGTGTTTAATTTCATTGTTTTAGAGAATTCATATTTAGGATGTTAATTCAACATACTTGTTAGTAAATCTGAATCCTGGTAAAATATTCCCAATAGTGCGCACACCCCATACACCTTTTTTCCAAGCGGTTATTCCAAGCATTTACTTTTTAAGGTTAAACCTTTTGGCAACACATACCCTGTACGAATTGTGGTCCTTTATTCTCCAGTTGCTTCAACGCACGAGCACAAAACCTTCTAGGGGGCCCAACAGTCAGATTATTGCATGTATTTTACCCCACTAGCAAGCTTATTGCAAAAGTCCTAGGCGGGTCATGGGCATGTCCATACCCGCCTCTTAGCTTATAAATACCCTTCTATTTCCATACAAAGAGAACGTCAGAAACAAGATAGCCGAAGCTCTGCTAAAATTCCTTTAAGCTTTCTTCTTCTTCAAGTGAAACCAAGAGAGCAGAGTTAGGGTTTCTTGCAAATACTATTGTAAACACATTATACAAGCCTCTTAAGGCCAATAATACTCACTCGTGGACTAGAGTTTATTAACCCTCGAACCACATAAAAACTCTTGTCTTCTTTATTACTGCACTTGGTTATTTCTTAAGCTAACATTTTATTAGTTTCTAAAAATCTCAGTAAACAAAATAATTTTTATTAAGACAAAGTTACAAGAAACAAAAATTTTAAGAATAACAAATGTTGTTTTCTATTTTTTTTTTTTAAAAATAATTGATTTTTTGTTAATATTGTTTCTCTATTTTATCACATATAATTTCTTTTCTCATCCTTTTATTACATTATTTTATCTCTCATCACTTTTTCTCTCATCATTTTTTCTCTTACTACTCTCTCTCTCTCTCTCTCTCTCTCTCTCTCTCTCTCTCTCTCTCTCTCTCTCTCTCTCTCTCTCTCTCTCTCTCTCTCTCTCTCCTTAATCAGTGTGTTTCATATCGTTTTTCTGTGCAAAGGTCGGGGTTCAAGTCCGGGATCGGGGCCAGGGGCCAAAGCCTGGGGTTTGGGTCCTTAGGTCCATGTCCGAGTCTGGGGTTGGGGGTTCAAGTTTAGGGTCAAGGTCTAGTTACGAGGCAAGCTTTGAGATCTTAGGTCGGGGCCGATTTTGGGGTCCATGTCTAGGTCCTAGGTCCGGGTTAGAGTTGAGGTCCAGGTCTGGGGCTTGGTCAAGGTCAAGTCATTGTCTGGGTTGGGTCAGGTCTGGTGTAAGGTCTAATTCTGGAGTCGGGGTCGTGGCTTGGTTTATGGGTGTTCATCCAATCCAATCCGCACTATTTTGTTCATAGTGCATTCGATTCGCACTAAGTGCGGATTTTATTTTTTGGATCCAATCCAATCTGCACAATGGCTCAAATCCAATCCGCAAAAGTGCGGATTGGATCGATTATTTTGGATTGATTACTTTTTAATATTAAATTATTTAATATTTATGAAAAAAATATTTTTTTTTTCACAAAACTAGTAACAAATAAAACAAATTATAATTATTTTATGTCTCCAACAATACATTAAAATAAATAACAAATAACAAACTCAAACGAAGAAAAAAAAAATTATAGGTATAAAGAAACATTTACTTTTATTTTAAATTGTAGGTAGAAAAAAAATTATATATAATAATAGAATATATATTTTATCTATTAAGTTTTGAAATATAATTGTCTTATATATATTAAATTTTTAAATTACTATTTTCTTTACATTAAAATATTATTTGTATATATAGTTTTTTTTTTTAATTTTTTATAAAGATGTGTGGATTGGATTGGATCGGTTACTTTTACATATCAATCAACATCCAATCCGCACAAGTGCGGATTTTAAATTTTTCAATCCAATCTACTCCGCACAAGTGCGGATATCCACACTTTGCGGATTAGATTGGATTGGATCGTGCGGATTGGATTGGATCGGCTATTTTATGAACACCCCTAGCTTGGTTTGTGTTTGGGGTCGGGTCAAGTTGGGTTGACATTCGTATCACGGTCTTAAAGTTTTTATTTTTAAAGAGCAAAAAAAATCCAAAAATAATTTAAAAAATTACTAACAGAATACGTTTTTTAAAAGCTATTTTTTTGCTACAGAAAATAATGTCAAACACTAATTTTAAATTTCAAAATTAAATTGTGTAATAATCCTTTCTTTTTTGCAAAACATTGAATTGGTAACTAGAGGGAGTTGCAATTCTGTAACTAATTTTTTTTTTTCTATTAGCTGTGATTGAGTGCACTGAAGACTAAGATGAAGTCCTTTCAAATAAAAGAAAAGTAAGACCAAGTTGAAGACTTTGGTTTGGTCATACAGTCACAATAGAGTCATAAGGCTATGCTATGGCTAATTAATAAAAGTCTTGAGGTGAGAGTTCATTCCCCCAAAACAAAAGTCTTTGGTCTATGGTCTTTGGTTTGGGAGTATAACTATAATTAAGTGGTATACACTACTACACCAATTACCATAAAAGTCCCCGTGACAAAGGTCCACAACCGCGTGAATGGTAGGGTCAAAATCGTAATTTCGTTAAAATACCTTCGTCTCCGATAGTTAGAAGAATAGAATCAGTGGGTTCCTTCCTTCTTTATTTCATCACAGAATCAAATTCGAAGCTTAAAACCATCGAAGAGGGATAACTTCCCTTCTCCTCTATCCCTTTCTACGATTACTACAATGATTTCTGTATATAATACTATGTAACCAGACGTAGAAGACGAAGAAGAAGACTGGAATCGAGCCCTATAGGTTTTTTGATTTTGCCTAAACTGTGATTAGAGATATTTTGAGGTATCCGATCTAAGCCATGGGTGGAGATGTGAGCGGCAGCGGAAGCAGATGTAGCAGCAGTGGCAGCGGCAGCGGCAACGGCAATAGCAACGGCGGCGGTGGTAGCATGATGAGACTGGGACAACTCACCTTCGCGGAGCCGCAGTACGTCGGGGCCAAGACTTCGGTGTGGTGGGATATAGAGAATTGTCAGGTCCCTAAAAGTTGTGACCCTCACGCCATAGCCCAGAACATTAGTTCTGCCCTCGTCAAGATTAATTACTGTGGCCCCGTCTCCATCTCCGCCTATGGCGACACTCATAACATCCCCTCTTCTGTCCAGCAAGCCCTTTCTAGCACTGGCATAGCCCTTAATCATGTTCCTGCCGGTATTCTTTCTCTACCTTGCTTTTTAGGGTTTGTACTTTTTAGTATATATTTTTTTTTACTCTATTCCAATTGTTTAGTCTGATCATGATAAACCCTTCCATCAAAAAAATTGTTTAGTCTGATCATGATTAACCCTCATTTTCCTTGCAAGATTAATTTCATATGAGATGTTTAAGATAACGATGAATATGAAGGGAAATCCTGATCATGTTTTTCAGGGGTTTACTGAAAGTTGACTGTTTTGAATGAATTCATGCTTTTGGGTGACTGGTGGTTGTTTTTGTTTTCCTAAAGAAAAATATTTGATTGACATTGTTAAGGTCTTGGGCAGGTGTGAAAGATGCTAGTGATAAGAAAATCTTAGTGGATATGCTGTTTTGGGCCGTGGATAATCCGGCGCCTGCGAATTACTTACTTATTTCCGGAGATAGGGATTTTTCTAATGCTCTTCATCAGTTACGGATGAGGAGGTATAATATTCTTCTAGCACAGCCGCAAAAAGCTTCTGCTGCTCTCATTGCTGCAGCCAAGAGTGTATGGCTTTGGACGAGCCTCTCATCTGGAGGATCTCCACTTACCACTGGTGAATCATGTCAGCTTGTTAACGGGAGCCAAGTTAGCCAACCATTTAAACCCGAGGCTTCTCAATTCTCAGCGCCTGCTGAAATGCACCAGACTAGTCAACCGATGTGTTACCAAGGTTACCAAGAAACTCTACCAATTCCAAACCAGAAGCCTTCCAACGTTGGAAGGGGTGTTGACCCAAAAACTAAGGGAAGAAACAACAAGAAAAATCCAAGCCAGCCCACTGTATCAAGAGCCTCAAGTGTGCCAACAAGCATGCATGAGATTAAGAACAATGACTACCCCTTTCAGCCAGAACAATCGCAGGGAAAAAACTTTAAGAAAGCACCACATGAATACTTTGGTGGTGGTGGAGGCAGTAATGGAAACCATAATATAAGCAATCCCCCAAATCACTACCCTTCCCCAAGGATGCCAAACTCAAACAATCCCCATATGCAACCTCCCCCTTTCGGATCCGATAACCGGTTTCATCCTAATCCCCATTTTCGGCCACCTCCTCCCAGGCCCGATGGTCCTAGATTTTCTTCCGCTCCTCCCAGGCCCGCTCCACTTAATGTGCCTGATATTGGTAAGTTAGGTATCAATCAGAACAACATTTATGCACAGAATCCACCTAATGTCCAAAATCGAACTGGAGAAGACTTTAAACCTTCCTCTACTGAGTCACAGAATCCAAATAGTTTTAATGCACCTCAGAAGGGCCATAATTTCCAAAGTGGCCAAGCGTTTCATCATGATGCAATGAACAATAGGTATCCTCGCAGCTCTGAATTTTCACCTTCCCCAGCTCCATTTGGTGCAAAAAATGTTGCTAATAATGGTGTTTGGGGAACTCAAGGATGTGCGCCACCTTCAGAATATGTTCAAGGTCTTATTGGCGTTATTTTACTTGCCCTGAATAGTTTGAAACTCGAGAAAATTATGCCTACTGAAGTAAACATTACTGATTGCATTCGATTTGGGGATCCAAAACACCGCAATACTGATGTAAGGAAGGCTTTGGACTGTGCAATAGAACAACATATGGTAGTGAAGCAGAACTTAGGTGCTGTGCAGTTGTATGTTGGCAAAAATGAGAAATTATGGAAGTGTGTAAATACTATAGGGGGAAATCTTAATCTTTACCCTAAAACCACATGGGATCGGATACAGAAGTTTATAACATCCTCAAGTGGACGTTCTGCCGTACTGGCTTCTCAATGCAAGTAAGTGGAATTATAAAATTTGGTTGCTTTCTTAGCATTCATTTAGAGTGTAGGTATTTAAGTTACTAAGAGTAATAAGTCTGGCCATAAAAATTATGTCATCTTGCTTTCTTTACAGATATGAAGCAGCTTTAATTCTTAGAAAATCATGCTTGGAAGAGCTTTCCTTGGGCGAATCACTCCAGGTCTTGAATTTGATAATTGGTGTGAAAAAATGGATTAATCATCACCATTCAGGATGGCAACCTATTATAATTACCCTTGCAGAGACTAAATCTGATATAGCTACAGAAGTTGATGCTTGATTAAATCAAGAGCTTATTTTAATGATGATGAAATGGTTTTAATCTAGCTACAGCTGCAGGAGCATTTTCTTTTTATTTTGACCTCAAGAACTATGGGTTGCCTTTGAATGAACTAAAACTGTTGCAAATATCAGGAAAGTTTACTAGGAAGGCAACTATTAGATCGTGAATCAAGTAAGTTGAAGTACGATTTATCTGTGTAGTTTTAGTATTAGTTTTTTCCTTTTTTATTTGCAAAGTTAGCTGTAGGGGAGATCTATAGAAATAGAACCCTGTGGTGGTGGTCGCCTACTGCAATCAATCTCAGTTCTCTGTTGCAGTTATGAGGCTACCTATTTTAGATAGTATTACCTGCATTTGAGGCTTTTAACCGTTCCCAAGTTTAAGCGGTCGAATCCTTTGACCTAAAGCCTCTTAAGCAGTAGAGTATATACAAGGACTGGTGTCATTCAAAAGATACGATATTTGTTTCAACTCAACATGTCTTGGCAGCTGTGCTGAGGAGAGGACATGTTCTGTTTACGTTTGAAAAAGAAAGAAGAGGTTCCATGACTGCATTGTTCTACATGGAATGAAGTTTGGGGACCCTTATGAACCCCAAAAGTAGAGGCGTTACGTTCCGAGTATTTTCAGGGAAGATTTATACAAGTGAAGTCTGATAGCTGCTGCAATTACATTGGCTGGCAGGCATATGATTTCTATTTTGGAAATGTTTTGTAACAAAAGCAAAATCTTCTTTTGATCTGAGAAAAGAGGACAATATGCAAGGGAGATCACTGTTTCCTTACTTGAATGTCATTCTAACCTTTCAACTGTGCATAAATTGATTGGTGAATGAGATGCACGTTGGTTGGACCTGCAGCTATCTATGGATAATAATTAGTATATACTTATGTTGTTTAAGCGTTTTCTGCCCTTTTATTTGGTGTCTGTAAGATTCTGTCTTTTGGATTGTGCAATTTTTTTGTTTGGTTCATTATAAACAGCAATAATAAGAACTTATTTACCTTTATAAAATGGTTGTTTGCTGGCAACGGAGGACTATCCTCTCCCCTCCCCTCTTTTTATATAATATTATATATATTGTTAAGGTGCATTAGTCATATGGCTTTTAGTTATTGGTACAGGTTTCACATATTTTAATTTTAGGATAATGTTATTTGTGTTTTTAGACGGAGGACACATATAATTCCAAAATGGTTTCAACTCAGTAGCTCTAAGCCAATCGCAGACTCAACTAAGATAATAGATTAGATCTATTAGCGAAGTCAAGTCTTTCGAATGTTGGATAGATGGCTCGTCCAAATAAGATACACCTCTGGTATAGTGTATCTTTGGATGGCATCGAACAGATCTTTTGATGGGTGATTAATGGGCATTCTAATATCCAGTTTTGATCACATCAATTTATTGTCAAATCTCTCAATATGATAGTTTTATTTTTAGGATCATACCCAAGACTCGTATCTTTCGAATCAATATATATATATTTATATATATATATAAATATAAAGGAGAGTTAATTTATTGAGGTGTATATTTTTCTGATTAAATATAAATTATGTGAATGTATTGATTTTTTTTTTTTTTTGAAAAGGAGTGTATGTATTGATTAAGAGTATATATATTTGTATATTTCAAAAAAAAATTATACAGTAATTTAAAAGTTATACGTATTTTATATATATATTTTTTTAATACATATAATATATTTATATATATATTATTATGTATATGTATTTTTTTTTTTTTGTCAAAAAATACAATTAGAATATATTATAGTTTTGAATAAGTAGTATTTTATTACAAATTTTTATTTGTGAAATTATTGTGTTTTTCAATAGCCTAAATAGTGCTTATGTATATTTATATTAGTAAAAAAAAATAATACTTGAGTTGATGTAATATTTTAATATCTTTGTGTGTATTTATTTGTTTATTTTTTTTTAAATGAGTATGTATTTAAATTTTACTTATTTCATAGTGTGTATTTATTTAATATAATTTTTCCATTAAATAAGTTATTTAAACAAGAATAATATTTTGATTAAATTGTGATATAATCTTATAATTATTTAATTTAAGTACTTAATAATAATTGTGAGGTTATTGGTTCATCGCAACAACAGGAGTAACAATTTTTACTTATCCTCATACGCCAATAATTTCGGAATCAATTTTAAGATAGACCGCTTAGGTGATCTTCGCATGGCACGGTAGATGAAGAGCTTCACCAAATTGACCTTTATTGTTTTGAAGTGATGATGAACAACATTAATGATTAGTTTATGCATTTAATTTGTAAACTTAGTTAATGTAATTATTTAGTTGGATAGTATGAGTATTAGTTAGTTTGTTTAATGGATATTGTAATTATATATTAATTTTAAATTTGATTTATATTTAAATTAGATAATTGGTTTTTAATATATTTTTATTATTTAATGTTTTTTTATTTTAAATTTATTTAATATTAATTTATATTAAAAAATAAATTTAAAAGTATTAGAGGCGGAGTGGTCCGCCGCTAATAATAGTATCAGATTACGAATCTGACACTATTAATAGCGGCGGGGTACTGTTAGTCCGCCGCTAATTATTGTTAATAGCGACCCTTTATTACCGGCGGAACCCGCCTCTAAAGATCTTTACCGGCGGATTTTTCAATTATTACCGGCGGACCCTTCCGCCTCTAATTCTTATATTTGTTGTAGTGTTAGTTCTTATGGAAGAAATGGAAGTACAAATTTGATGGATGATGAGCTGCTCCATTGTTTAGGGCTTTGGTGCCTTTTAAGGTTTTCGCGCATGATTTATGGCTGGCTACTAATTATTTAAGGTAATTGCTTAAAATTACAAGATATCATGAATTGTAAAAATATTATAAAATTTAATAACTAACAATTATGGTATACAATTATGAGATTATTGCCTTATTAGTTTATTATAGATAACATAATATTAATTTTGGGTACATAAATTATAAATATGAGTTTATTATAGATAACATAATATTAATTTTGGTATATAAATTATATATAAATTATAAATATGAGTTTATTATAGATAACATAATATTAATTTTGGTATATAAATTATAAATGTGGGATTTTGTAATAAATTGGAGGTAGGGCATTAATTGTGAATTGAGAATACTTTGTTTTATTATTTTTATTTTTTTTATTTTTGGGAAGATATTGAAATAAATAGGAAGTAAATGCTAATGAAGTATTGAGATTATTGCGTTATTAGTTGTATAAGAAGATACTAATATGAATAGTTTTTATAATAATTTGAATGGTATAATAATTAGGAGGTTATCTATTTAAATAATAAATAAGGAAGCATTATGTCATAATACCGAATTGGATTAATTAATATTAGTTTAGTTTTATTAATTAAATATATGATTAAGTGGTATTAGGAAAATGTTACTTTTGAATGTGAAAAGTACAATCTTAAGTTTTAAGGATATTAATACAATTTTGGTTTAATTTAGGCTGAATAAATATTATAGATACCATGTTTTACGCTATAAATAAAATAATAAATAATTTGACTTAATAAGGATTTTGACATGTTTTAGTCTATAAATAAGTAATATTTTTAAGAGATAAAATGAAATAATTAGTATATAATATTTTGAATATTTAAGGAATAATGGGTATTAAAAGGAATTTTTATTTATGTTTGATTTTAAAAGGGTAAAAGTAAGGAATAGGGATCCTATGAAGGTTATGAAGTAGAATGCTATAATTTAGTTGTTACTAGCCAAAGGGTAATCCCTTTGGCTAGTTCTAGTATTTTATAGGGAGATCTAGTTGCTTAGTCTTGGTGGTTGGTTGATTCTATTCAGTTTGAATAGTTTTCTAATTCAAGTTTTTTGATGTTTTTTTCAGGTGGAACTTCAGTATTTTATTGAGTTGGGAGCGTTGTTTGAAGATGTTATAGCTTTATTGTCTAAACTTCCGGGGGCAATTTTGTCCCATGGGGCTCGCTCTAAGATTTTAGCGGCCCATGGTTGGCAAAGCATGCTCTGCGGTTAGACGATGAGCTATCCTGGTTCGAGGAGGTTCCAGCGCCGGTGGCGGACGTGGGCGTCCTAAATTCATGAGTGATTTTAATCACTTTGTCAAAAAAAAAAAAATATAAAGGAGAGTTTTGAAGAGATGATGTGGCATTCTATTCTTTTAATGTTCTACTTTTTCTACTTTTTATTTTTTGTTTTTAATTTTTTTTGTTTGTATTTAACATTTATAATAATTATATAATTAACATTTATTTTTATATTAATTGAAATAGAAATTATAATATGTCTTTTCATTCTATAACTCATATATCAAATTAAATCTCTATATTATAATTATTATTATTACATTCTCTTCATATTCTCATATTTAATATGTATCAACTATCTATGTTATATATACTAGCTATTATCATATTATTTGAGCATCAAAAAATATTTTTGGCCAATCGTGTAGGCATGATATGTTTCTCAACGCTGTTTTCCACCTCTAGCCTCTACTAGCTGTTGTCTCTTTTATCACCAATTGTAATTGATTTGATCAAGTTTGTTTGTATAAAAAATTATTTCTATGAAACTAAAAAAAATTTAGCATGCACTATTATATGTTTCTATTTTATGTTTTAGTTAATTAATCAAGTTGGTATGACTTGTGATCATTTATTTTTTACTTGGTCCGTACACATATTTACATTGATTTTGTAAATATTGTCAAAATTATATGTATTCTATTTATTTTATTTTATTTTATTCATGTATTTTTTTTATATATTACCCACTTAAATATCTTAATATTGTCCCAATATACTTATAATTTTAGGTGGCATCTTAATCTTTTTACATTCTCTATTATTTATTTTCTCGATTAAGTCATAGTCTAAAAATTTATGTATTTCATCTTATTTACTTTCATATTGATTTTAATTTATTATTTCTCATCTACCATAATAATAATAATAATAATAATTTTATTCAAATCTCTTATAGCACCCCAATAATAACTTTTATTAATATATGATTACGTTACTTTTTTTTAAAAAAAAAAAATTAATATACCTTTTTCATTTGATTTTGGATTACAATATTCACTAACAACATTTTACATTATAAAAAGTATAAGGTTAAATTAAGATGCAATTATTCTCAATTGATTATGCTAAAAAGATGTGAAGAACATAAAAAATTATAAGTCATGCATATAAAAAAAGAATTAATAAGTTTTTTATAATTTCAATAGGTGGTATAAAATATCTCTCAATTTTTTTATTTTTTTAAAGTTTATTATTTTAAATAAATTACTAATTTTTGAAGGGAATATACTTATTTGGTACCCTGTATTTTACATAAATAAAACTTTGGTACCCTCTAATATGAAAAATGTTTATTAGGTACCCTCTATTTGTAAAATTACACAGGATTTTGGTCAATAATCTTTTGATATAGCCAAATTTACCCTCTGTTTTTAATTAGTTAAATTATGTTGTTTCTTTTTTGCATTTTGAAAAAGAATTAATATTATTTAAAGTAAAAAAAAACACATTAAAATAGATGTAAAATAGTAGAAGAAGAATAGGCTGGCCTTTTCGTCTCTCACAAGGAATAGACCCAAGAGGAGTGAGTGCTTCTAACAGAGAGAACAAAAACAATTAGAGAAAGCCACCTGGATTCGCGAAGGACATCACTGGACACTACACCCACACCTCATTGTATTGTAGCATTAGTCGTCTTCTACAGGTAAGTGTTTTTTTTTTTCTTTCATTCTTTGTATCATACTATTTTTTGATGTTTTCTTATCAGTTACATTATAATAGGGCAAAAGGAAATTCATTGTTTTCTTACAATAAGTAACTAATTGTATATCATATTAAAATTACTAGAATATATACAAGTGAATATTCAAATCATCATATATAATTATATTTGTATTTAAAGTCTGTAGCTTAGGTTGTCATGTCTCTTGAAAAGATGCCTTTAATAATTTATGGAGAGAAAGAGAACATATATTTGATCAATTTTCTAGTCATATATATGTATAAAGTATATGATATCTACTTACTAGCTATGATCAACATTACGATTAAAATAATGAATCAAAATTCTATGTGTTTTTGAGTATTAATACTCTTTTATTGGACATATATAATAGTAATACTGATTTAAAGCATGATAAAACTCTTATAATATGTGTATTGGTAAATGTTAAGAAATTAAATTTTCAATTCATTTTAGATATAATATATATCATAAACTCATATTAATTACTTCTCTTTGGTTAATAATAGCTTGATTTAACTGCTTCTGTTTATGTTTTTTTTTATTTGACTTTAATAATATGTTTAGATTTTCTCTACAAAATGAATTGGTTTTGTTTGAATTTCTAAATTATAACTTCAAGTGTCCGTGTTTATAAAGAAAATTCATGCTCTATGCTCTGCTTATACTTTTCTCATAAATAATACTTCAGACTAAGAAAGACATGACACTAGATGCTTGGGAGATTGAACTTGAAGCATTTCATAGTCCAAAAATTCAACAACAGATCCTTGATGTGGCTATGCCAGAAGCTGGTAAAAATGAACCAATGCCTCATGTTGCACCAGAATTTGATACACACGAATATATGTTGGCAGAAAGTGAAACAATAATGGAGGGTGATTTCATGCAATATGACAGTGGAGGTAATTTCACTTTAGGTGCATCATCAAGTGTTGCCCCTAGGAGGCTCAAATATGCACCTCGAAGAGCATCTACCAGGCCAAATGAGATGAGCATAAGTGAAGCAAATGGGGAATCTTTGTCAAGATCAACTGATGACAGTGACTTGGAGTGGAGAAAAGAGAATGAGATTTCATATGATGATGAGGATAGTTCTGACTTAGACAAATATTGTGATGAATCTGACACAGAAGAATGGTTTGGAGAGCACTATGACAGTGATGAAGCTGAGCATAAGAATTTTAAAAGACTATCAAGGAATGAAAATTTTGTTGATACTAATAGTAAGCTGCCAAGACCAAAAAATGAGAACATATATGAGAATGGAAAAATAGTCCTTAGGCAATGGCAAAGATTCAAAGATCACAAGGTTTTTGGGGCAGTATTGAAAGACTTTGCCATTCAAGAAGATTTTGAGCTACGTAAAGTGAAGCATGCTTCTAGTAGAATCACCTCAGTTTGTAGAGCTGAAGGATGCAAATGGTGAATTCATGCTTCCTTATCACCAGATGAAAGAGAGTTTATAATCAAAACCTACAATCCAGATCACAATTGTCAATGTGTTGTGAAAAATAGGATAGCTACATCAGGGTGGATTGCCAAAAAGCTTAGTAGTACCTTAGCTAAAACACTTGATATGAATTTACAAAGAATGTGGCTAGAGTTGAAAGATCAGTTTGGAATTGAAGCTACAAATAGATAACTTTGGAAAGCAAGGCAGAAGGCCAAAGAACATGGGGGCTTTAATTATGCTCACTCATATAGTAATTTGAGACGTTATGCTGCTATGATTTACAAAACTAACCCTGGGAGTGCTGCTATTATACAAAGTAATCTAGTGCCAATTGAGCAGAATTTAGAGGATGAGAATCTAGAGGTTAATAATTTAGAAACCCCAATAATGAAGCCTCAATTCAACCGAATATTTATTTGCTACTCAGGTGTCAAAACTGGTTTCTTAACAGCGTGTAGACCATTTTTTGGGTTAGATGGCTGTCATCTAAAAGGGCCATACAAGGGTATCCTACTGGCTGCAGTGGGGCTTGATGCCAATCTTCACTTTTATCCAATTGCTTATGCAATTGTGGAAGCTGAGAATAACTCTAGTTGGAAATGGTTTTTAGACTTGCTAAGAAACGAAATTGGGGATACTCATAGAGGCCAACCATGGTGTATTATGAGTGACAGACCAAAGGTTAATTAATTCTTTTATGTATTATTTTATTGTATTATAAATGCTTTTAGTGGATGCTTAATCAACAATTAATTTTAAATATTTGTAGGGTTTAATTGAGGCTGTGACAAACATCCCGGGTGCTGGGCATCGTTTTTGTTGTTTTCATTTAGAAAATAACATGGTAAAAAAGTTTGGTACATCACACCTTCAAGGTTTCTTTTGGGCAGCAGCTGAGACAACCAATTTTAAGAATTTTAAAATAATAATGGAGCGAATTAAAGAATTCAACCAAGAGGCACATGATTGGCTAAGCAATATTGACTTCAAGCATTGGACAATGAGCAAGTTTGATCCAAATGTGAAGGTAGAACATCTCACAAATAATTTTGTTGAGTCATTCAACGATTGGATAGAAGATCATCGATACAAGGCCCCAATTGAGTTGTTGGAAGGTATAAGAATGCAAAAGACAGCCATGATGTATGCAAGAAAAGTAACAGCTGATAGATGGGAGCATAAGCTCACTCCAAAAGTCCATCTTAAGGTTCAAGAAATTAAAAAAAAAAAGCACGTTTTGCATTAGTGACAAGAGTTGGTAATGAAGAATTTCAAGTGGATTATGAAAAAAAAAAGGTGTACTGTTCGACTGAATGAATTCTTCTGAATTTGTGGCCAGTGGCAAGTGAGAGGAATACCATGTATCCATGCGATTGCTTGCATAACTACCATTAGGGCTGACATAGCCAATTATTGCTCCCCATACTTCACTACTGAAATGTGGAGGAAAACATTTGAGCAAGTTATTCATCCAATTCCTGATGAATCGATGTGGCCTCAATTTAATGATGAGGAATTACTACCACCAGTTGTGAAGAAACCACCAGGAAGACCTAAAAAGCATCGTAGAAGAAGAGTTGCAGGAGAGGAGAGACCCTTGCCACCTACTTCAAGGAAACAACCAACTAGGAAAGGTGTTTCTAGCACTAAAAAGTGTAGCAACTGCCATGAATTTGGCCACAATAGCAGGTCATGTAAGAAATCAATACCATGTCTATCTCAACCGCAAGCACAACCAATAAAAGACAAGAGCAAAGGCAAAGGCAAGAAGAAAGAGAACACCACTTGTCAAGGCATAAGAAATGTAGAACAAACACAACCATGTGAAGCACCATCTCAACCAGAAGTTTCATCAACAAGAGGCAAATGAAGAGTAAGGAGGAGAAGGAGAAGCCAAAACAGAGGAAGGTCAACATCATTTGAGGTAATAAACAAAATCTTAATGTTGCTTAATTATTTAATTATTTATTTTAAGAGAAAATCTTAATGTACCTTAGCTAAGTTTATATATGAGGCATTCAACTACATGGTATTATTTTCAGGTTCCAATGACTTATTTTGAGCAGCAACCTGTTGAAGAAATGCACACTACTACAATACTAATGAACCTATTCTCAGTACAAGATACTCAATATATAGAACCAGCCATGACACTTTTTCAATACAAGTCAAATACATTTTACACTATTTTTTGTTGTTGTGCTAGTTGGAAAATTTCATGAACAAAATCAATAAAATTAAGAAAGTTTTTTTTTAATAGAGGATATGTTCAGAACTAAACTATAAAGTTAAACGTTATATTTATCTTATTTATTTAATACAAAATATAATATATATATATATATATTTATATGTAATTTCTTTTAAAATATGAATAATATATAAAAATAATTAATTAGTTAAAATACAGGGTATTTTTGGTATAATAAAAAAAATATTGACCAAAATTATATGCAAGGTACCTTTTTTTACTATTTTTTACAAATAAAGGGTACTTAATAAGCATTTTTGATATTAGAAGGTACCAAAGCTTTATTTTAATAAAATACAGGGTACCAAATAAGTATATTCCCATTTTTGAACCCATTTTGTGTTTTGTTTGTAATAATAATCTTGCTCAAATTTTCTTTTTAAAAAATAATAATTTTACTCAAATATTATAAAATTTGGTGTAAAAAGATATGTGCACATATTATTATTACTTAATACCCATTACTTTTTTAAATTTATCCTGTCTATGTTGTTATTAGTTCACAATTTTATTATTTATCTAATCTAATAATAAAAAAAAACTTATTATAATAATAATAATTAATTATTTAAACATCAATATCAATCATCAATCAATATATATAAATGAAGGTTTTAAAAAGTTGTGTGGCATGCTTGACCTTCTTATTTTTTCTAATACCTATTTTTCTAATTTCTTTTTAAAAATTAATTAGTATGTAACCAATAATTAACACTAAATTAATACCTATTAATTAAAAGAAATCAAACCAAAAACTTATAGTATTCTATAATAATTACCATGATACTAAATTAAAAGAAATCAAACTTAAAACTTATAGTATTCTAAAATAATTACCACCTATAAATCAATATCTATATATATTTATAATGTTGTTATTAGAGTAGGTGACGTGGCGCCCTATTATTTCTTCTTCCTACCTTTATCTATTTTTCCCATTTTTCAATTTTTTATTCACTTTTGATCTTTTAATTCTATTTCTAATATTTATAAGTGTGAAATATTATTATATATTTATTGATTTCATTGTAATTATTTGCAAAATATTTATTCTATTAGAGAACTAGGGTACTAAGCCGCGCTTCGCGCGGGTTCAGCCCTATTTTAGTATATTTTTTAAATAATTAAGTGATGTAGCCTAAAATGTAATATTTTAATGTGAAATTTATACCTTAAATTGTAATATTAAAAAGTAAAGTAAGAATATTTTAACTTTTGAGTTTCATAAATTTTGAAAATGTTTTCTGTTACAAATATTTAAAATCTTAGATTAATTATTATTTTAAATATTTTACATTTGTATCTGTAACTATTATTATTAATGTAATATTTTTTAAACTTTTGAGTATCTAAGTGTTGAAAATATTTTCACTTATAAATATTTAAGATCTCAATAAATATTAGAATTGAAATATCTTAAATATCACAATTTTATTATTATTTTATAAATAATTAAAAATTATTTACATTTTAACATCTTATTTCATTTACTGCTTTAATTATATATACATATAATAATTTCTAAAAAATAATTTTGAGTTGGTAAATGTTAAAATTCAAAATCCCATTAATTATTATGTTTAAAATATTCTTTATTTTTTAGATCCACAGTTTTTTATTATTATATATTTATGATTTATTTTAAAAAAAAAATAAAAGAAAAATATATTTTAGAATAATTGATAATTCCAAAAATTTCATTTCAATTCGAGTAATATTTATATATATATATATATTATATACATATATATATAAATTGAGCCTTAATTTATTAATAATAAGAGCTTGATTAAATATATTACTTTCATAAAATCTAAGAGAATGATTTACCCGTTATATTAATTTTATAATAAATTAATCTCAATTTAATTTTAGTTTAAATTCAAAACAAACCACACAATTCTAAAATTCGAAACAAACCTTTTATAAGATTTTAAAATATATTTTCTTTCTGCTTTTTTCTTATTAAGAATTTGGCTTCTTCTTTTTATATTTTCTCTATAGTTAGTAATCATTATATTTATTTAGTAGCTAAATTAGACTCCCGAGTACATTTAGTTAACTTGGAAAAAAATTCATTCAATAGAATCGAATAAAACGAAAATCCTTGAGGAAAAAAGTATTTTTACTTAACGAAATTAATTTGTTCATAAAGTTGTAGTATAGAACCTCAAAGAAATAAAAACTAACTAAACATAATTGGTATAATTAGTCGATGATGATAAAGTCCTGTAACTACAATATAAAAGGACTGAATATAAAAAAAAAATAAAACAACGACCTAAAAAGTAAAGACCTAAGAAGTCTAATATCTTAGTCCAAAATTAAATTGTCGTGAAATTGTTTTGCACCCAAATTAAGTCAAGCCGCATAAAACAATAATTTGACTTCATCAAAATAAACTTCATAGGAGAAACATAATATGCTAACAAACTTAATTATTGATCAATACACACATAAATCTATAAAAGAATGCTACTTTTATTATACAAAACTATTTTTGTATCAATAAAAAGGTATAGATTTCTTTAAATATATATATATAAATAAGCCATATGTGAGAAATAAAAAATAAAAAAAGAATAATCACTTATAAGAATTAATCAAATAAAAAAAATATCATCATTGATCAAGCCATCAAGATAAAGAAAACATAATTAATAAAAAAAGAACATAACAGTTGACAAAGGCTTAATGATTAAATTTATAATGTAATAGTTTTTTAGATTTGGTTTATAAGTTAATGTATTTTGATTCCCCAACAAATATGACAAAAAATGCCATCATATATTTCTATTACAAATACCAACACAAAATTGGATCTTTAATCATTGAGGAAGAAGAAAGTTAAAAAAAAGTATAAATTTGTTACCATGTTATTTACCTCTCATCTCTCTATTATTGTGAGACCTTGCTATATCTCTAAAACTCTTCTTGATGAACAATTCTATAAAAATAAAATCAATGTTTATGCTGAATTTTTTTCTAAAATAAAATAAATTAAGAGAAAAAAATAACTCTATCAAAATTTCTAATAGTGATTGACAAAAAAAAAAACTTTCTTCGTCTATATATATAGAATATCAAAGAATTTTATACCAAAAAAAAAAAATAATCCCTTTTTTTCTTCTTCTATTTCATGATAATGATCATGACCATTACAAATTTTTTTAATATATTTCCCCACAATCTCATGACTCATAATGACCAGAAAACCTTCAGCTCCTAGAAACCAACGTAAAACCTCATTAACATGTTGTAGTCTTACTCCATATTTAGATTTAGAATATCCCAAAAAACTTTAGTCTTGAAATCACTGGATCGTAACATTTCGATGTATTTTTTCTTTCATTTCGCATAAGACCTGTAATTATTGTTATTGGTTTTAATTTATTTAACCTCTAATTGAATTGTTATTGTCAAACATTTTTTTTTTTTGAGGGAGTTATTGTCAAACATTAGACAAAAGAAATAAGAGAAAGAATGAGAAAGGATTGGTTTTGTATTAATGGTAGGCAATATTTATAATTATAATATATTTATTATGTTTTAAATGCTAAATTAATAAAAATTAAATAAATTAGGAAAACAGACAAATGAAAGAATAAGAAAAGAATGCTTTGGATATTGTCACTTCATTTTACCATATTAATTTTAAGCTATAACATCTATTACACATGGTAAATTACCAAAAAAAAAATTAAAATAAATAGAAAATATAAGAAATAAAACAATGTAAAATCAAGCTCATAAGCATGCTATGTCACTGAGTTTATATTTTACTTTATATAGATATATAAATAGACATATATACATTATAATTAATATTAATCAATAATTAATATGATAAATGATAAAAGAAATAGAATAATTGCTTTATAAATAAAAATCTAACTGATAAAGAATTAAAGCTTCCATTTTAGTGAGGTATACCTTTATTACTATATTTAATATTAGTTAGTTATTAACAAATTAATATTAGTTAATTATTAATAAATTGTTACAGTTTTATTGCTTCACCAAAAAAATAAATAAATCATCGAGGTACATAGAGAATAAAAATTTAAAATATTGATTTTTCTAATATTTATTAAATATATTTATGCGTTAATCAATTATGATATGATGATGAATATAAAACGTTGGTACATTAAATATTGGGTTTTTAAATATTTGTTATATGTAAATATATATTATAAATTACTTATGATAATTTATGATAATGAGCTATTATTATGATTTTTTTTCCACGAAAATTGAATAAAAATCTAATTAAATTAGAAAAATTGAGGGAAAAAAATTAAGCAAAATAAATTATATAATCTACCAAATCACCTTGTTTCATTTTAGGATTATATATATAATTAAATATTGACATAAGTAAATTAATAAATATATTCTAATCATATATGTAATTTATAGTTTGTAAATTAATGTAAGTATATGTACAATTTTTAAATGAATAATCTATATCTAATTACTATATATAACATATATGTGCCCAAAAATAAAACTAAAAAATTTACTTGTAAACTAATGTAAATAATATTATATGTTTTTTTAAGAAAAATAAATAAATTAAATTCATAAAAGTGTACGGTAACATAAAAATAAATATTGTTAATTATAAAAGTTATAAGAAAATATAAATTTACATACTATCAAAAATAAATAACTAAAACTAAATTATTATTAATAATTGGTTATAACTATGTTTAATTAATATATATACATAAATATATATTATTGTAATAGGCATATAGCTATTAAAATATAACAATTATTATCATTACAAATAATTATAAATAAAAAAGTTAATATATATTATTTTATGTGTTATATATACCTACACCTACACCAATATTCATATATAATTCTCTTTACTTACAAATTCATAGATATATATGAATTATTTATATTCATACATTATTTTATTAATTTTTCTTATTAAATTAAGTAGATATAGTATGCGAATTATGAGATAATAAATATCATTATTATTATCACTATGTAAAAAAAATCCAATATAAAATGTCAATTGGCTTTCTATTTTTTATCAATTAATTTTTATTATTAGTAAATATTAAATACGAAAAACAGAAAAAAAAAAATTATAAATTAAATAAAGTTGAACTTTAAAAGAGAACACTACATGACCTTTTGGATTGGATGTAGTTCTCCTTATGTTTGATGCAAATATCTAGTGAAGAAGAATTTGTCTATAAATAGTCATTTCCATGATAATCTACCATGAGAGGAAAACTTGTGTATGGATATTCCTTGTCATAGTAATCTGAAGAAGAAGAAAAACAACATCAAGAATTAGAAAATAAAAAAATAATAACAAAACTTTAAAAATAAATAGTCATGGCTAAATAATTTAAAAATACAAAATTAAGAATTAGAAAAGATAAATAATAACAAAAACTTCTAAGCTAAGAGTGAAGAGTGGATACAAAGTTTTATCTTGTATTTGAGATTTGAGATACTATATATATACACATAGATAGGTAAGAGTTATATAAAGAATACCAATAGTTTTTATTTTTTTAGTAGAAGAATACAAATAGTTTTAACAATTAATAATAGGATATTAAGTTAACATAAATAATAAATATTAATTAGTATGTCTTTTAAATTTTCTTATTGGATTGAATTAAAGATAAAGTTAAATTAGTAAAAATAGTTGAAAAAATGAAAATAATTAGAAAAACTACAAATTAGAAAAAGTAGAAGAATGGAAGGAGATGAAGCCACCTCAACTCTCTTATACTTTCCTTTATTTATATATATAGATAATAAAAATAAATTCAGTTACAATTTTTGGACTAACAAAAATATTTAATGAGAGTTTGATATTATTTGTAACATATACATATTAATGATAATAATAACAATAAAAACTAATCAATATTTATATTAATCTATATCTATATATTACATAAAACAAAATACAAAAAAATAAAATATGAAGGGGCAACTTATATTAGTTTTGTTATATTATTATTATTATTATTATTATTATTATTATTATTATTATTAGTGGTAGTGGTGAGAGTTATAAAAAGTGAAAAGACATTGATCTTTAATAAATAATTTGATGATATATATTTTTTTATTCAATGTGCATTTTTTTATTAGCACAATAACTTTTTATGGTCGCAAAAACAATCATAATGATGGTCGCATAGAGTAAATTAAGTGAGATTATTTTATAAATTTTAGTATTTGAAATGGTTAGTTTGACAAATTTTACCAAAATATTTGAATGGTTCACATTAATTTTGTAACATACTAAACTTAGCATCTTAAAAATAAAATATAATAATAATAATATAATAGGTTATGCTCATTCCCTCTATTTTACTTATTAAATTTTGTGTTTTATTTTTTAATACTCCTTATATATAATGCAAGCTAAAGATGATGAGTTGGCTCTAAAATTTGTTAACTTTAGATTATTTATATTTTGCGGTTGATTTAGTTAAAAGTAATTTCATTTTAAAAAAATTAAATCTTTCATATATTTTAACACAGAATTATACATGTCATTCATTTATATATATATATATATACTAGCAAAAAGCTACGTGCTAGGCACGCATACTAAATTTATGTTATTTGAAAGTTATATAATTAAAAATTAAAGAAAAAATATTATTAGTTATTAGGTGAGATTATTATTACGAACAATCTTAACTTTAATTAATCTTATAATCACAAATTAATCTTATAATCACAAATTAATTAATCATATAATCTTAACTTTAATCAAATAGGATTCTAGATATATGAACAACAAATAATCACGTAAAAATTAAAATAATTATTTGAATAAAGAATTCAATATACACAGTTATATATATATGAATCCCATTAATCAAAAATAATTATTCAATATATGAACATTAATTTGGCACGCTATATGTTTCCCAATAAAAAAATCCACCTCCTCATAGTCAAAAATAAATAATACATGTAATACAGATCTTTATAATAGAGTACTTAAAAGAAACAAAACTTCAGTTACCATAATCGAAAAAGGTTTAAATGAACTAAATAATGACTAAGAAGATCTAAATTACAAAATGAAAATAACATGTCTATATGAGTGTGATTTTTTTGCTATATGAGCATGATTGATCTAAGAGAAAATAGATAAACCTATAAACATATAAATATACTTAATATTAATTTTGACAAAGAAACAATTCAATTATAAACAATTCTAAATATCAGCTTGACAATTTCAACACACTAATTACTCATTAAATAAACATAATGTATACATCATGATAATTTTATTTTATTTGATATCAAATGATAGAGATTATTGAGGTTTTCAGTCATGGAAAACACACTATGATCAAAAAGTAATGCTCATTAATTGTATATTTCAAAGAAATCTAAATTTTCATGAATGTCCCAAATAAGATATAAACAATAAAGTTGTAAATTAAAAAAAAAAAAAGTAGCGAAATTTCAGTTAATATAAGAAATAGAACAAATTGAAGATTTATAGAATACTGGAATTTGAACTCTTAGAGGCCATTAGCGAAGAGGCAAAACTCGTTAGATCCCCTAGTAGAACACTACCTTAATGGTCTAAAGACAAAAATTGTAGAAATCAAAATATGAATAAATTAGCATCATCAACAAAAGAAAAATTAAAGGAAAAATACTTAATAATTACGTGACAAATAATTATTAATTGAATTAAAAAGTTAAGATTATAAGATTATTTCAAATTATTGTTCATATATTGATTAATTAATACAATAGGACCTTATTTTAATTAATAATCAAATAGGATTAGAAATACGGTAATTAAAGAAAATCTAGAACCCTATTTTTTTTGGATTTAATGAGATTTATTTTATTTTATTTTATTATATATAAATAAAAGTGACTCGTGAATTTCTCATAAACTATTTTATTTTTAATAATAAACTATTTTATTTTTAATATAAATAAAAAGTCACCCATAAATTTTTCATAAACCAAAAATTCTGTTATATAAGCACACTTTATATAGAATAGATATATAAAGATAACAAACTCACAATAATATAGTAATAATTCATTAGATAATGTAATTTAATATTTTAATATTTTTTATAACATGATATTTTAACATATTAAAATCATAATTTTTATTATTATTTTTTTTATAAAATATTAATATATTAATTAACTAATATTTTTTCTTTAAATATATTAAATATAAATTTTACTTTTTACAACATAATAAAAAGATATTAAACAATCGGGCAAGGCGCGGTATTGTTCCCTAGTAAGAAAATAAAGTAATTTTCAATTAAATATTTATGTGTCTTTATTATCCACAAAAGTAGGTCACGATTTGACAACTATTAACGTGATGTGGCGTCCACGTTAGTAGAACATCAATGTCTCATGGGTTGGGTTTCACCAAATGAGCCCAAAATCAATGTATTATTTATATTTATCCCATCAATAGACAATGCATACATACTAGAACCCTAACACTATAAATATAATAAAACTCATTCATGCAAATGATTAGAATGTCATTCCTTCAGTGTCGAGACAAATTCTAGGGTTCAAACACTTGTGTAAATCATAAGATTTTTCCAGTCTTATTATAATAATATTAACTCGTGGATTAGTGGTCATTAATCCTTGAAACACATAAAAACTTTGATTTCATTCTTTGTTTATTATGTTTCTCTAATTTTATTATATTTTATTGGTTTTTGAATATCTCAGTAAATATTTTGGTGCTTTCATTGAGAGCTGAAGAAAGAAGTGATACCAACAAAGTTGTATACTAACAGCTATAAACGACTGCCTTTCATTCCTACACTATACAAACTCATTTTTTACTCAAAATAAAATGTTGGGCAAGCATTTATTTCATATACCAAACATATTAAAGTGATTTTAAAAGCACCCAAGTTTAAACTCTAACAAAACACTTTTCACACACTTTGAGCCAAAATTTGTATATATTTCTTTTAAGTGTGATTGGAAATCACTCTAGGTTCTTCATTGTATTATTATATTTCTAGAGGGAGTTTGCTTGTAATCATAAACACATTTCCATATTGTGTTGAGGTGATGTTGACACCGATATTGTAAACAACCTGATTAGAGTGAGATTGGCACTATAATAATCTGAGATTGAGGTTAATAGTTCTTGGCAGTGTAAAACTATTGTAAGAGGTTTGGAAACACCTTCGTGAAAATTTTCCAGTTTTAAGGGTTAGTTAAGCCCACTAAGTTGGCTCGATAATGGAACTCAAAGCTAGGTCCATGGCTTTGAAGACTAATGATGTAGGTGGCTTTGTTCTACCAAAACTTGTAAAAATTAACAGTTTGCAATTTCTTACCCTTAAAATCTTTACTTTACAAGCTTGTTTATTTGCTCAACATATTTGCTTGCCATACTATTTGCATTACGTGATTAATTTGATCAATTTCATAATTTTGTATTGAAAGTTTTAATTTATTGAAATTTGTTCAAATTTCCAATTCACTCCCCTTTTGGAATCATATCTTGGGTTAACAATTTCAGTAGTGGCATTGGCAAGACTTCTGTATTCAGCTTCACTGTTGGATGGACACTGTCTTTTGCATTTTATAGCTCCTGGAGACCAGGTTGGACCTTAGATAGATGCAAAAGCCTGAAGTTAATCTTCTATTATCAGGGTCAGATGCCCAATCAACATCACAAAATCCTGTATGAGCCAGTTTTGAGCATGGTTTTAGGTTTAGACCATAGTTAAGTGTGCCCTTGAGATACCTTAGAATTTTCTTGAGTACTTTGAAATGAGGCTCAAGATGATTGTGCATAAACTGTGAAACTTTGTTGACTGCATATGCTATTTTTGGTCTTGTAATTATTGTATATTCTAGGGCTCTGACTAGATTTCTGTACAAATGTGGATCAGCAACAGGTTCTCCAGTAAGACTAGATAATTTTTCTGTGTTGGACATTAGATTTGGCAGAGAATTGGCACGGTCCACTTTCGCTCTATGTAACAGATCTATGATATACTTCTTTTGACATAAATGTAGGCCATTTGGGAGATGATGCACTTGAATTTCAAGGAGATAGTCAATAGAGCCAAGGTCTTTTAATGCAAAAGCTGCATTGATCTATTATAAGAGCTGATAACACAAGTAAGGAGCATCCTGTGACAAGAATTTCATCCACATAAACAAGGATGAAAGTGACATGACACCCTGTGATTCTCATAAAAAGAGATTTGATCAACTTTTGTTGAAGTGAAGCAAAAGGTATGCAAAGATATTTTAAATTTATCAAACCAAGTCATTGGAGCATGCTTAAAACCATAGATAGCCTTTTCTAGTTTGCATACCAAATGTGGAGAGTATTGATTAATGAATCCAGGAGACTGAGTCATATATACACCTCTTCAGTTAACTCTCCAACTAGAAAGACATTATTTACATCAAGTTTCCTTATTAACCAACCATTTGTCAAAGCAATGGTTACTATGACTCTGATTGTTGTTGGTTTGATGAGAGGACTAAAGGTTTCTATAAAATCATAGTCATATTGTTGGAGAAAACCTTAAGCAACAAGTCTTACTTTGTATTGAGTTACTATGCTATCTGAATTCTCTTTTTCCCTAAACACCCATTTGTAACCGATAACAAAAGAACCTAAGTTTTGTTCTATTTCAGAGCAACTATTTTAATATTCATAGTTGAATTCCACTTATGAGATTTGAGAGTAGTAGCCACTGTAAGAGCTGTTTGAGAAGCCAGGAGAACTTTTGGCTTATAAGTAGCTACTTTGGCTCGAGTCACCATTGGGTGATTGTTGGTGACAGGTGCAGGTTATGTTATGATTGGAGCAGGCTACTCCTTAGAATTAGATGCAAAAACAAATGTGTTGTGCTCATTTGGCTCAGTAACAAATGTAGATGAGAGATCTTATGAACCAACAAGATTAGTTATGTCTACAGATAGATGATAAATTTGCAACTGATAAATTCATCTACACTAGTATCGAAAGGAGCAGGTTACTGATTCTGGAAAATAGGTGGTGATGGTGGTGCTTGACGAGAAGTTGGTATTATAAATGAAGTACCATTTGAAACATATGAGCATGGAACAGTCATTATTAGAGATATTAGCAATGGAAAAAGTATACTCATCAAACAAAACATCTCTAAAAATGCAAATTCTTCTTGAAGAAGCCAAACACTTATAGACGTTGTGTTATAAACTATAGCCAATGAAAGTACATTTTTCATATCTAAACTCCGATTTGTGTTTATTATATGGTCTAGTGTTAGAAAAACAGGCACAACCGAAAACTTTGAGGGTGGAGTAGTCAGGTTGCTTATGAAATAATTTGTTAAGAGGAGTATCTTTGGATACGACAGGAGTGGGGAGCCTATTAATGATGTAGCAAGCTCTTCTAACAACTTCATCCCAATAAGAGAGAGGCATGGAAACTTGGGCAAGCAAAGTGAAAGCAGATTCTATTAAATGTCTATGTTTTCTTTCTACTACACCATTTTACTGGTGGGTAGTTGGACATAAAAATCTATGAGAGATGCCATTTTGAATTAAGTAAGGCTCTGAAGATTGAAATTCACCCCTAGTCTAATTGGAAAGATATTATGGAAGGTTAAGTTCTTTTTCAATTTGAGTTTTGAAATTTATGAAAGTTTCTAATGCCTCATATTTAGCTTTGAGAAGGAACACCCAAGTGTACCTAGAAAAGGCATCAACAAAGTGAATATAATACCTATATCCACAAGAGGACAACATTGGGGAAGGACCCCAAATATCTATGTGCCCAAATTGAAGTGGTTGAGTGAATATAGTTTAAAAATTAGGAAAAGGGAACTTGTGTATTTTGCCTTTACAACATGCATCACAAAAATCAGTGACACTTTTATTTCTTTGAGGTATTACATTTGACCATTATGACAATTACGACTTTAGCAGAAGGATGTTCAAGCTTTTTGTGCCACAAAGAAAAGAAATTACATTGAGAATGAGAAGTGGATGGAACATTTGTATTGGCAATAGTGTACACTTTATTAGAATTGAAAGAGGAAACAAAGTTGGACTTTTTGAGTTGAGTGAGATCTATGAAATAGAGACATTGTTGGACTTTTTGAGTTGAGTGAGATCTATGAAATAGAGACATTGTTTAAGATGACCTTCAACAAATGTCTCCTTCGAAACCTACTATTTGATGAAACAATGCTTAGGATAAAACACAAAAAAAGCATTGTTGTTAGCAGCAAATTGACATACGAAATTAGATTTTTGTGAAATGAAGCATATGTAGCATTCAATTAAGAAACAAAGGTTTGATTGAGTTTGAAATGTGAAAGAGTGTATTACCTGTGTTTTGAATGGGGAAGCCATCACCATCACCCATGTGCACCGATTCTTGACCAAAGTATGGTTGTTTTAGGGAGAAATTGGCAGAATTAGGGGTGCAATGAGAGGTTGCTCTTGAGTCTGGGTACTAGGCTTCATCTGTGACTTTGTCTGCAGTGGCCACATTGATTGATTTCTTGTTTACATTTGCAGCACCTACTCTAGGAAAATCAAAATGAATCGTTGATAACAAAAAGCAGCAAGGTGACAAGTTCTTGAACATAGTTGACAAACTAGATTTGATCTGATAGGCATGTTTGAAGAAGCAACTTGAGGAGGAAGGGAAGATCCACAGACTTGACCAGAATTATTACTTTGAAAAGAAGAGTTAGACTACTGACCTCGAGGAGACAGCATAAGGATTCCACAATCCATGACCTTGATTAGGAATGTTGTTGTCTGCATTATGAGAAAATTGTGGAGCACATTGTGGTTTTGGTATAAAACCACATTTAGTAGCCAAATTAACTGAATCAAGATCCTTGTATGACTTTCCATTTGATGTTCTTGAGACAATAACAACGTCTCTATCTCAGCAATCAAATATTGATCATTTCTAGAATTGACAGAGATAATAAATGTATCATAGATTAAAGGCAATCCTTTGAAGATTTCAGCTACATGTTCTTTGATAGAAACTCTATGACCAAAAGACCCAAGTTTGTCAACAAGAGTTTTAATTTGAAGAAGATATTCATTAACTGATAAATGACCTTTCTTATAATTTTGCAACTGAGTAGTATAGAAATCAATTTTTGCAGAAGTTTGAGTTACAAAATATACCTCCAACATCTTCCATACTTGAGCAGAGGTTTCAGCTCCAACATTCGAGTGAGAGTAACATCTGACATAGATGAAAGTAGCTATGAATAAAGGAGCTAGTCCTGGACCTCCCAGTCAGTGAAGCGAGGATTGACTCGACACCGTACTTAATCTTCTTTAGTGAGATTTCTTTCGTGGTAATTGTAAGGAATCAGAGATGAAATCTTCCAGACGATGACCTCGAATAGCAGACAAGATTTTAGGACGTCAAAGTAGAAAGTTATTGTCATCGAGTTTCACAGAGACTTTGTGAGCAAAAACAAATGGATTGAATGCTTGAGTAGGTTGAGCAGTCATCGATGCAACGAAGAAGCAAAGAACAAACAAAGAGGAAAAGTTGCAAAACACAATCACAGATGGTAAAATGGCAGAAGCAAAAAAGTTGCTCGTGATACCATGTTGAATATAAAAATAGAGGATGAAAGAGAAGAAATGATTGAAATGAATCTCATTATATTGATATGAATAAACAGTAGTTCTAAAAATACAAGATACAACACAAACTTTAACTAACCTATAACAATAATTAGTTAAATGTGACAGTTGGACAACATAAATCCTAACTAACACTAACCATAAACTAACTACTTGACAACCCATACATCCATAGAGAGAAAGTAACCAAAGAAGAAAAAGAAAAAAAGAGAGGTAAAAATAGAGAGAAAATGAAAAAGGAATAAAAAGTGAAAATAAAAAAGATTAAGTCAAATCCAAAAGTGCGAGAGAATATAGGTCTGATTGATATTGAAAGAGAGTAACCACAAAATAGAGGATGAAAAATGAAAGTCACTCACACTTATTATATACTATCAGACTATCATTTTAGATCTTTAAATTCTTAATTATTACATACATATGTAGAGAGTGAATCGAAATACCCAAGCTCATATTACTTAAGATTGAATTGGATACCTTAAAATAGATGGTAAGTTGGAGAAAAATTGGATTACCAAATAGGGTCCAACTAAACAAACAACTACCAAGTTTAGCTTGGGTATTTCAAAATCTATGAGAAAAACTCCAACCAAACAAACACTAGTTTCTTTTCTTTTCTCAACGATGTCTTAGAAAAAGAAACTAAAACAAAGAATAATATTATGATATGCAACAAAATTATAACACATACCAGGCAGCATGGTATCTATTACCATTTTATGTGACAAACAGCGACTGATATAATTTAATATCAGATTGTACATAATTGATTTTAAATTGCACCAATTTACATCACGTAGTGTTGAACTGTGCCATAACAATGCTCCAGACATAATAACACAAGATCAATTACATTATTAGCTTCAGAAATTATACAAAGCTTTGGCAATTAAAATCATTGGATTACTTGAGTTTGTAAAGATATGTATCAAGGAAGAAATGGATTGTGAGAGGGGTAGGATTGTTTTTGCTTTGTGTAAGCCCTGGTAAACAAACATTGCAATACAATGCAATGGGGGAATTGACAGTTAGTAAGAAACAAAAAGAAAATAACAAGACAAACAGTATGGTACTATGGTCACTCCACTCACCTGCTGCCAATGAAGCCTCCTAGTGCAAGTGTTCCCAGTACAAGAAATAGGAATGGGAATTGAACTAATAAAGCATGATGTCTCCCTTGTGTCCCCCTTGGAATCGGAACCCCCCTATCATATCTTTTTCTTCCTCTTCCACCTACAAACTCCGATCAACACAAACTAGTACATGTTACATTTATGTACCAATACAAAAACCACAAACATAATAATATTAAATTTATATGCTGTAAAAATATTTTACAAAACTTTAGAACCTAGAAAACTCAAGACAACCTGTAATGACCATAGTTCATATAAGCTCCCCCTCATCAATGATCAAACCCTTTCACTAAGAAAACTAATCAGAACAGAATATCAATGGAAATCCTCGATTCAAGAACTTTTCCAACCTAGCTAGTAACAACACAACCCAACTATATACATAGTTCATACAGCTTAGTTGAACACAGATTCTGAACCCAACTTTTTTTTTTTGCTTAAAAAACAAATAATTTCTCTCTTCCACATAAAAATATCATACTATGTAGCTTGTCTAGTAAAATTATTATGTGTCTGACCTCAAAAAGAATTATATTAAGATTATAAATAAATTTATATATACATAATAACTACCATCAACTGACAAACTAAAGCAGTTGTAATCTCCAAAAATACAATATTATATACATATATGCGTGTGTGTATGTATGTATACCTGGTGAGGGTGAGAGCAAGAAAGAGTAAGCCTCTGAAATCTAGATGAAGCAGAATCAATGAAATTAAAGATTGATAATATGTAATAATTGTGAACAGAGAAGAAGAAAGAGAAAAAGGGTTTTGTATTTTGTACCGATTTGAAGTTAGACTCAGCAAGAGGCTTGAGATGAGGTGGGAAAAGGTCAGGATGAGACTCCCATACCTTTCTTCTGTAAGCTGCTTTGAGCTGAGAATGATTGGGTTCACAATTGGGAGACAATCCCAGTAAAATTCGAGCCCTTTCCCCCTTCTCCTCCATTGATTTTCATCTTTATATTTTCTCTATTTATAACTACTCTCTCTCTCTCTCTCTCTCTCTCCATGTCTCTTCCTTCCTACCAAACTTTTAATACCCTTTTCTTTTTTCAAAAATGTTCCCGTGGTTCAATACCAACCTTATATATTTCGATTTAATTTTTTTTGTTAATTTTGTAAGATCTTATTAAGTACTTTCATTAAAAAAAAAAATCTACTTAAAGTAAAACATAACAATTAATTTGATTATAATTAATTTATTTAAAATTTTCTAATTACTCTAAAATAAAATTTGAAATATCCACACAATAGTCTATCTATCTATATATTTAATTATTTGTATATCTTTACATATTAAAAGTGCTAATATACTTTAAAAATAAAAGAATATTCTGTTAACTTTAACGGAGAATAACCAAATTACATTTTTAAAATTAACACTGTGATCGATTTTTCTCTATCATTCTTCTCTAAATTTGTTATCGATTCCAATCTCAGAAGCCCTATCAAAAGGTGCGATTCCAGCTACTGCAACAATATGTGCGACTGAACGAGCGGAGGTCTATCAAATCAGAAGAAGAAGAAGAAAAGAAGCCCAATTCATTTTCATCGCATGCCCAACTCTTTAAATCCCCAAACGCTACACTGTATATCGCATGCCCAACTATTCCCAATTTATTTTCATCTATCCCCAATTTATTTTCATCGTTTCCGTTACAGATCTTGAACGTGTTCGGAGAAGAAGAGGACGAACGAGCAAGAAGAGGCCTGTACCGAGGAGAGATCGTCAACGGGGGATGCCGGAGGAAGAGCACCGTCAGCTCATACGCCAACTCTTTAAATCCCCGAACACTGTGAAATCCTTTCAATTATCGCTTGCGATTACATTACCAGTATTCTATTTTGTGAAGCATGAATTTTAGATCTTGGATTGCCGGAGGGATTCCGGGTCTGGTTCCAGTTCTGGTGAGGCCTTTTCTATTGTTAAGTGGCTATTGGCTATTGTTTCATGCATGAATTTTAAATTCAAAATGGTCAATTTGGTAATGGTATAGATAGATAGATATATATTCATTTTAAGCTTGTATATTGCTGGTGGATTTCTTCACAGGTGTGGGAGCTGTTTCGATTTGGAGTGTGGCAGTGGGAGTTGCATGCATACATTTTGCTGGTGGGTTTGCACTCAGGCCTTATACCATTCCTTATGTAAGTTTCTTCTTGCATTTCAATGCAATTATAATTTTCTATTTGAATACTGGCATAATAATCCCCGGGCAATTTTATAAAAGCTGTCAATTTTATATTTCGACGCCATTAAATTTGGCTAAAAGAGAATATATATTTGCATATATATTTTATGAACTAAAAAAACGAAAAAACTTAATTAGTAGCTAAAGTTGTTAACTACTCTTTAATCAGAAAAAAAAAAGTTGTTAACTACTCATAATTTTAGTGATATTTTTTCTTCGCAAAAAAAATTTAATTTTTGTGATTTAATTAGATAGATTTTTCTGTTTTTTTGTTTTTGTTTAAATATGAATTTCATAGCCCAATTTATAACCATTGCAGACACCAAAATTTCATGTTTATTGCAGAAAAAAGGAGAAAAACAAAGAATTTCCACTCTTATAAAGTAATCAAAGGCTTTACAATCTATGTTACCTACTATACATTTCTCACATCATGATTTTTATTTGACCATTTTCTATTTAGGAACTATCTTTATTTGTTCCTACTATATATTGGAAGCTTTACGAATTTGAAGAGCACTATAGGTTCTATTTTTATCTGAGAATTGTTGGTTGTTTGGCTTATTTTCTCAGAAAATTTGGATGTTTCCTTACACTGTTTCGTCAGATATTTTTATTTTAGAGAAACTGGTGAAAGAGCAAGCTTCCGTGAAGACAGATCTAGACATGGCGGTACCTCTCTTTGTTGCTCCCTGTGTCTGTCGGTGCTTTCGTTTAATTTGTTCGATCAAGCTCGCACACAAGAATTTTTTACCAATATATGATCGTTAAGGTTTGGTATTCTTCCTTTCTTCTATGGGAGGCTGAAGATGTAGTGATATAGATATTACTGATGGTGATTTAATCAACTATTTAAATGCAAAACATTAGAAGAAACGTTATAGAATGCGTTTAATGAAAATGCTAAACTCAAGGTGAAACAGAAAGAGGATGAGAAGCTGTGGAATGGCTTAGAATCTAAATTTCTTACGAAAACACTGCGATCAACTCACTGAAACTTTAAAGCAATTAGCCAGTCAAGTTCATGATGGTACATACATTATGGATATATATACAATATATTTGGAGCTCTATTTTTCTGTTCTGTTTTTATTACGAGTTTAATGTTATTGAAAGGAAAAGAATGCTAATTGTAGTTTCCTTCTTTTAATAGCTGAGAAAGATAAGGAGTTATTTGAAGGCAAACTGTCTGCAAATGCAAATGTTCTTGATGATTTGAATCAGCAAATGAATTAATTTGTTGCAAAATCATCCAATATAGGTTATGATACCACTGATTTTGTAAATTATTGGACGAATTTTTAATTTTCTCTTAATTATTGCTACTATATATTTGTGTTTGTTGGGGGAATAACTTCCATGGTTGTTTTTATCCTGTTTCATGATTGGATTAGATGTAATTAGAATATTTATGATCAACTTTCTTCTGCTATATATCTTTGCCAAAGTATCATTTTTTTTCTTTTTAGTTTTTGCTTGCTTTAGATGGAAACTAGGAAGGTGAAAGTTTCTTTTAATTTTTGATTACTTATTTCTGTATAACCCACTAATTAATATTGTTTGTATTATAGAGGGAGTAAGAGAAGAATCACATCTTTTAGTTTTATAAGATTTGTTTTTGTATTAGTCACAATGGTATTTTTTTGATATAGATTCTTGGATAAGAGTCATTAGACATAATTTTTTGAGTATTTCATTTCAGATTGAAGAAAGTAGACTACATCAATGATGACTCTGTTTGCTTAAAAGAAACAGTGTGTTGAAGCATAATATTGGAACTTGAAAAGCTTGTCCCTTCAATCTAGGTATTATATTGCTCTAACTATAAACATTTTTACTCTATATTTGTGCTTAGGGCTGTGAACGTTTGGCTTACTATGTGATTTCGACTAATCTTGTAACTTATCTTATGAAAAAGCTGCACGAAAGAAATGTCTCGGCAGCAAGAAATGGTACCACTTGGGGAGGAACTTGCTACCTTGCACCTCTTACCAGAGCCATCATATGGCAAATGCTTATGGGGGAAAATATTGGACTATTGGTATTTTATCCACAATTTACTTTATTCAACTTTTTTTCAATCTAAAACCCATGTACCTGTATGCTTTGAGGACACTTATATGACATGCTGTCATTTTCATTCATTCCAACATTGAATATAATAAATTCTCAAACTTATTTTATGATTATGATTCATTATAATAAATTCTCAAATTAACAATCATCAATATAAATATTCAAGTATCAATATAAATATTCAAGTATGAATAAATAAGAACAATTTAAAATCAGAACAAATAAATATTCAAGTATTTCAATAAATTCATAAACAAATAAATTAGAACAATTCAAAATCTCAAATCAAGAAAATTAAAAGTTTAGATTTATAATCTTTACAAATATGAAAAACTTAAATAGATCTATCTACCATTGTTGTTGTCGTTGCTTAATTACTGAATTCTTAAAATATATATTAAAATTGTTAATTCCATTTTTGGCATATTTAATTGACAAAAATATTTTATTATTCTTTGTATATTTCGGCTGGCAAATAATGATATGGTTTCCCTATTTGTGTATATCTAAACTTGGAAGGAAAGTTGACTAGCTTTCCTATTTATGGAAATTGAGGTAAATATGGTAAGTTTTGATTACACATTGATTCTTTGCTAACCAGCTGTAATTATGATCTTGTGTTGAGTTTCCCATTTTCTAAGATCAGGTTTCTTGAAGAGAAAACCGGAGCTAAACTTTCCTTTTCTATAAAAGGAAAGTTGTAGTTACTGCCCACGATTCTGTAGGTACAGAAACGGAAATTCCTGGACTGATTGAAGAATTATTTTAAGGAAGTTTCTAGTGGGTTGAGGTCTTGTTCAGACTGAATGTAAGCTGTCTATGAGATGAATATTCATTATAAATACATCTTATAGTAGCTAGGTTTGATATCTCTTTCATTCACTTTCAAATCTTTAGGAAAGAGTGTCTTTGTTATGTAGAGAAGAGTTGTTCGACTCTTACTCTGTTTATTTGTTGTTTGTATTGTCTTGAGTCTGTATTCAAGTCTACAACGAAGAAGAACATCAGTGCACCTTCGGGAGAAGGGTATTTACAAGCTTTCGGGAGATTGCTTTTGAAGTCTTGCATCGGGAGGATACAAGCACACCTTCGGGAGAAGGGTTTTACAAGCTTTCGGGAGATTGCTTTTGAAGTCTTGCATCGGGATGATACAAGCACACAACCTTCCGGAGATGGTTGTATAGGCTTTCGGGAGATAGCCTTTAAGCCTTGAATCGGGAAGATTCAAGCACTCTTCAAGGTGATCGAAGGGAGTTCGAGCTCTTGGAGTTTTATCAAGATTCGGTTAGTAGGTGGAATACATCAAGCTTGCGGCATATAATAAGAGGGAGTCTATTTATGCATAAGTCAATTACTTTGTATTTTTGATACCGATCTAATGAATCTTATCTCTGGGCGTGGCCCCGTGAACTAGTAACAATCTGAAATGATTGTTGAAACCACGTACAAAAATCTTGTGTGTTTTTACTTTTATGCACTGTTTATTTTTCTGGGTTTCTCTGGAGTTACAGAGTTGTATTCTGTAACTACAGAAAACTATTTTCAGTACCAGTTTCATTATTCCGCATTTAATTAAGCACTTAATTAAATAATCAAACTGGGAATATTAAAATACGGAATTTCAAAAATCACATATACTAAATCATAAATACTAATTAAACAAAATTTTATGTTAATGTTTGTTAAAAATAAAGTTTTATTTTATTATTTTTCTTAATTCTTTATTAGAAAAAACTTTCAAATACAATTTTGAAGAGTGTAAAGCTTTACTATTTATTTTTTTTTAATATAAATCACATTCCTCCTTAAATTAATTACTATTAGTCGGTGACTTTTTTTTAAAAAAGTTTTTTATTCAAAAAATAATAGTTTTTTTTTTTTTTTTGAAGTTAACGGGATTAAATTCCCAATTTATTTTTATCTATAATTTTCTTTTTCCAAATCTCAAAAGAAGTCGATACTGCCCATAAGCCCGATCAAAAAGTGAGATCGAGGCATTGACTTTAAATAGCGTTAAAATTCCAATATTTTTGTATTCGTTAATATTTATCTTTAACAATTGCTTTTAATTTCATAGGTTGGTTCATCCCAACATGGTCTAATGCTGCAGAAAACGATTCTGATGATGGACACTAATTTTTACTTTTCCAACAAAAGTAATGCAGAGCTTTGTAATTAACAATTTTCATGAACTTCATATAGAATACTGAATATAGCTTCAGAATTTTTTTTAGTTTTGATCTAATCATAATTTTCTTGATATGGAATTAAAAGGTAACATAGAAAAAATTGAGTTTTAAACAAAAATGGAATCACCAATTATAGTTCTTATCAATGGAGAAAAATATCAAGGGTTAAACTAGAGTTTCTTTGTTAGCTTTTTTTTAAAAGATGTGTTCTTTTGTGCAGCTTGAGAATTCGAATCTTCAAAAGGGTGAAGCAAGTGGTGGCTGCGTTAGCTTACCTTAAGAGATTTACTCTCAAAGATCTCATCAAACCCAGTATTTCGTCAGCGCTCTTCTCAAATGTCATAAGTTTTTGAGTTTATGAAATGAATCACCTAGTGTCTATTCATTCAGTATTAGAAGCTATACATATTATATCTATAATCTATATAAAAGTGAAAATAACTTTTTGGGCTTTCACTAATTGAATTACACAATTAGCCCTCAATATATATTCAATTATAAAAAATTTAAACTAAGCAATTGAAACATGTACACTACTTATTTCTTTTTCTTCTAAACTAAGCTTCCCCTTTAATTAACATTTTATCTTTTGTGAATATTTGCAAAAATGATCATTTTGTCTTATATTTTTTTTTGGATTGCTATCAATAAATATATTTTTAAATAAATAATGCTTCTTTATTTTTTTTAAGCTAATTTTACTAATAATTATTAATATAACCATGCCTATATATATATTAATAAGCATACAATATAATAAAAGAGAATTATGTGTATATATAATTAATAATTATTAATATAACCATGCCTATATATATATATTAATAAGCATACAATATAATAAAAGAGAATTATGTGTATATATAATTAAATTGAGATAATATATATATTTTGTGATTTAGGATTATTCTTTTTATATAAAAAAACCATATATTCCCTTTTAGTATTAGAAATAATATTAAATTTTAAAAATAATACTATTATATCATTAATTAAAACGTAAGACTAAAAATAATTTTTTAATATCAATAACTAATAACTATTATTTTAAAAATTAATATATTTTTATAATCCTTTAAAAAATAAAAAATTATTTTGTAATCTTTTATTTAAAATTCTTTCTTTAAAAAATTAAGTTCACTTAAATAAATCAGATTTAATAGTTTCTTCATATTACCAATCATATTCATATTCTTTACATACTAAATTGCTATTCTCAAAACATAAGAAATGAAGGTGCAAATTTCTTATCTAAATCAACAATAATATATTTTAGGTTGGCTTTTTTTAATTATTAAAAAAAATAATTAATTTTTTAAGAAGAGACATAATTTAGTAGTGGTCAATGTTTATGAGAAAAGTAATTAATTTACAACGATACATAAACTGTGAAACGATAAAAAAGAACAAAAGTTAACAAAAGTACTATATTTCTGTAAATAGAAGAGTTTACAAAATTTTGTCACCATGATGTATATTTTAGAGGATACAATTTAATAATGTTATAAATTTCGTAAATAAAATATTAATTATTTTTTTAAAATAGTTGTGCTTAGATATTTTTCGTTGCCACACGTGCGAAGCACGTGAGACTCCACTAGTTTATATGAAAATTTGTAGATGTTCAAGTCAGTATCAAGCTTTTCAACTATATACTCTTTACATTTATATACATATATAATACTTTTGTATTTTATGAAACATTTTCATTGATAAAGTTATGAAAACATTCCACTTGTAGTATTTCGAGTATAGCCACTTAGATTCTATCTTCCAAAAAAAGTACTCTTATTTTTCGTGTTCCTTAAAAAATAAGGAAGGTTAGTAGGTCTTTCACTCGTCCTTCTGTTATCTTCAAATCTAAATAAACTACTGACATTAATGTTGAAATTATTCTCTCTATGGTAATTGAAGGTCAACTATTACTTTATTTTTTAGTTTTTTTTTCCTAATGAAGCTAATGACAAAAATTAATTTATTTATTTCAATGGCTTTCTGATAATCAGCTGTAGCATATAGTATGTATATACATATATATTTATATACTCTCATGTAAATTTCTGCTGTAATTTTTTAAATTTTAAGATTCTTGTATTTAAATGGACCCACGAACGAGATTGGCTTTGTTGGGTTAATTATCGTTTTTGGCTTTGTTTTTGAGTGTTAATGGTAACTTTGTGTTCTCCGTGCACAATAAGTTTAAGGGCAAAGAGCGTTCTATGGGTGCATTGAAAGACCATGATGTCCGCCGCCATCATAGAATTCTTTCGGCTATGGATCTGGAATTGGGTGGCAATGGTCTCCCCTCTGAAACCGGGTTGGTTTTCTTCCTACTTTCTATTTTTAATTAAAAAGTTTAGTCTTGGTTATAATTTTTAGTAATAGTTTTTATGATAAATGCAATTGGGTTAGAATCATGTCTATTTGGCTGTAGCTCTTATTATAATTTGCATAATGATGTTAGATATTTGTTCGTATGTGCTTGGTTGACTTGGTTATATAAGATCCAAATGGTTTCAGTTGTGTATGTATTTTAGGATTATGGTGTCCATTTCATGTAGATTACAGGAGAAACTTTCCTTTTTTGTGTTTTGGATTTTTTTTTAATTTTTATATAGTGTTTTGGATTTTTTTGAAGTTGCAAGTTGGAGTTCGTTATAGGAATGATATTTCTGTTGAGAAATAGAAAGTGAAAACATAATGTACTTGTTTGAGTCAACAGATTGGATCCATTCACTAGCTAACGATTGTATTTTACCTTTCTTCCTCCTGCTTGGGATTTTCGGCTTTTTAGATTGGTTATTAAAGGTATTAATTAATGGAAATTTTTTAATATTTATGCCTTTAAGTTTAAATTAATTGGTATTTGATTGAGCTCCACCCCCACCCATAGAGATGGAAATTTATACCTCGGGGATGGGTAACCGCGGGGACCCGCCCCTAATGGGGTGGGGATTCCCCGTCTTGATGGTTAATGGGGCGGTGGTGGGGGACAATTTCAATACCCGAAGCGGGGATGGGGCGGGGGCGAGGATAATATTATCTGTACTATATCCGACCCCGATATAGATATATATAATTTCTTTTTTATTCTTAACATATATATATAGTATATATATCATTGATAATCAAAATTATAATCAAAATTATATATCATATGGTTAAATTATGAAGATATAATGACGATAGTGAACTGATGATCATTGTGGATTACATGTGTAAATATGTTTTCTTCTCGATTCTTAATTTCATCTTTGTTTACTTTTTAATTTGTTGGGAAGCTTGAGAGGTATGAGACTATGTTCCTATACTTGGGTTATGATTTTTTTTTTTTGTCAAACTTTAAGACATATTTAGTTTTTATTTTCTACTAGGTTATGCTTTTTTTAAGTAGGTTTATCTTTTATCTTCTATGAATTATGAATGCATAAAAAATATTTGTGAGAATATTGGTTTGATTTATTTTTTTCAATTATTTTAAATTATTTATTTTTTCATTTTACCTTAATGGATACCCGATGGGTTCCCTATAACCGATGGGTATTCCCCTGCCCCGAATCCAATGGTTATTAGACGTGGATGGGGCGGGGATGGGGGTATAAATAGGCAGCGGGGATGGGGGCGGGGATTGCGTTCCCCGTACATTAACCGCCCAATTTCCATCTCTACCCACCCACCCTTTTTGTTTCATAGGTATTCATATATGATAGCATCCGATCTACTGAATCAAGAGCATACATATATATATACCAGACTTTATATGTTAGAATTCAAGAGCACATATATATATACCAGATTTTTTTTTTTTATTTTGTCGAAATATAAGCACATTGAATCACCAAACTATATGTTTCACTTATCACATTTGATGTCCAACAACAATAGTTGCTTTTCATTTGCAGGTGTTTAAGCATTATTTTGAAGAGGTGGAAGAAGAATCAATTAGGATAACTCTGTGGTTGTGGTAAGTGGATATTTAAATTGTTGATTTTACTTTATTGTAATTGAATAGATTCATGGTTGAGAGAGGCAGAACTGTAGAATATTCAAATCAAACCAAAACAATGGGAAACATTTATGGCTAGACTTTTCGACTTATCCCTCATAGAAATTCTTTATATTTTGATTTACAATTGAACCATGAGATTAAACTATGTTCTAACGATTATTCATAACTCAATTGGTGAAATTAACAATGGCATTAAACATGTAAAGGGCTCAAAGCCTATCAGTTTCAACTTCATATAGCTGAACTACTCTGTCACTATCAAATTATTTAGATATACATAATAATAATCTCACTTAATAACTTATAATATATTTTTTTTAATTTTTAATTGTTAACTTTTAAATAAAGTAGAAAATACTTAACATAAAATTTATTATTTTTTTTTTTATCTAGGTGGACAAATTATTTATAACATAGTGATGATAGAAAAAAGAATCAAGCAACTCATTATGATGAAAGGAGAAGAGTGTCAAACAAATAGAGTTAATTATCACAATTAATCATCGGTAAAAATATTAATTTAAGGTATCTATATATTGATCACATCTTGCTAATTTTACTTTAATTTCTTAACATATATATATATATACCACAATTTTGTTAAGAGTCTTATTTTTTGTTCTATGCTCTTATGTTTTTATATTGCAACGATTCTCCCCACCTCTCATAGTCTCATATCAAAGTCAATATATATATAAATATATATTTATGTATGGATATTTATTTATAAGTACTAAATAATTATGTATTATCACTACAAAAAAATAATACTAAAAATAACTTTTTAGTCACAATATAAATTTTATATGACTAAATGTGACTTTTAGTCACAATAAAAAGTTACTTGTGACTAAAACATAGTATTTAATTTACATACAAGTTGTTACTAATTTAGTTTTAGTCACAACAAGTATTGTGACTAAAAATATATTTAGCCACAACAAATTGTAATTTTTATAACTAATACTTTTACCCACGAATATTTTAGTCACAAATAAATGTTGATTTATAATTAGCTACAAATTTTTTACTTTTAGTCATAAGTTTTATTGTGACTAAAAGTAAAATATTTTGTAGTATATGATAAATTAGTTTTAGATTTAGTTATATGAGTTTTTATAGAAAATTTCATAATTTTAATATAGCTACATTATATATTGTTTGTTTTATTTGATATTTGTTTCTTTTACATAAGTTTATATGAATTTTTTTTATTTAATTTGTAATCATACAATAAATAATAAATCTAGCTAATTATTTTTTCTATTTATAATTCTCATTTATGATATTTATTGTATTATGTGTGAAAAATTTATGTTGTTTTTTCATTTTATAACCCGTATTTATAATATCTATATATTATTACATGTACATCCTTAATATATATATATAGCAACATTTCTTTTAATAATTTTATATTTAATGATTATGTAATGTTTATTATAATAAAAATGAAAAGAGAAATATGTAACGTACATATTATTATTTTGTTTTTTGATAAAAGAAAACTTCATTAAACTAGAAAATCAAAAACAACCAGTCAATTAGGAGCCAAAAAAGGCATAACTTCTTTAACTGAAAAAAAAAAAAAACAAATGCAAAAAAGTATTAGTAGACTTCCAAGTAATGTACACATTATTATCTCTATAAATATACACTTATAAATGTATATTATATATGATATTTTGTTATTTTTATTTTTTATTTGGTAATTAGATAATAAAATTAATTAATTAGAAGTTAATATTATGAATAATATTAATATTAATTATATATTTATAAAATAAATATACATCAAAAAATAAAATAAATTAATATATAGGTTCAATTATTATTATGATTTATGAGACTCGGGGTTATATTCTCAAATTAAAATTATAAATAATAATAAATAGGCAAGACAAGTTGGACACTAAATTTAGGTACAAAGTTGAATGATATCCATCCCTGTTATCCAGTGTAAGTTTATCCAAATGTTTAAAGCACCTTCTTAATTTTTGTATCTATAATACATATTAATCCTAATTGTATATATGTAGACATACTATTTCAAAGCAAGACTTAATTAAGTTGCTTAAATATCGGCTTACCAAAAAAATATAAGGACATATAATATTATTTGGTGGAAGAGTCAAATCAGATCTGGAATAATTCAGTTATATTATATATAGCCTTGCTATTTTAAGATAACTCAATTTTTATATATATATATAAGAACATTCATTTGCAAGCAAATATATTCAAACAGTAATAAATTAATAAAGTACTCCTTTACAAAGAGAGGAAGGGTGAATATATCCCTCCTCTCTTTCTAGCATTAGCACTAATTTTATCTCTTGCTCTCTCTCTGGTCTCTCTCCGACCATCTCGTATATACGTACTTGGTAAATTTAATAATTTTTACGAGTTTTTGATTTCTTTCGATAAGAGGTCGGAGAGAGATACATATATTTATATATAGGTTTTTCTATTTATTTTCATGGCACTGGGGAAAGTAGTTGTGTCAGCACTATCTATTGTATTGGTAGTGGGAGTTGCCCTAGCTGTAGTCGCCATAGTAAACGTTCAAAATCAAAAAAAGGAGGAAGTTGGTGATGGCAATAGCATCTCCTCGCAAACAAAGACATTGGAATTGATTTGCTCTGCTACCAACTACAAGAACTCTTGCGTGGATAGCCTTAAGCCTGTCGCCACTAATTCCAGCGCTGAGTTCAAGGATTATCTCAAGGCTGCCATGTTAGCCACCATGGACCAAGTTAGCAAGTCCTTGAACTTGACTAGTTCTTTGTTGGTCGAGGCCAACAGCACCAACAATCCAAAATTGAAGATGTCCCTTGAGGACTGTAACGATTTGTTGAGCTTCGCTGTTGATCAACTTCAAGCCTCATTCTCCATGGTTGGTGAAAGTGCAACACATACCCTCAAAGAACGCTCAGCCGAGCTTAAGAGTTGGTTGAGCTCTGTCATCACCTATGCTGAGACATGCATCGATGGAGTACCAGAGCCCAAAGTTCAAAATCACATGAAAGACACTTTACGAAATGCATCTGCTCTCACCGACAACGCCTTAGCCATTGTTTCTGGGCTGTCTGATATTCTTGATGCCTTTGGCTTGAAAATCGATGCGAAACCCCTTAACAGTCGTCGTCTTTTGTCCAATAATGATGGTTTTCCAACCTGGGTTTCTGCTTCAGATAGGAAGCTTTTACAAGCAAGCACCGAGAAAATCGTACCTCAAGCTGTTGTGGCAAAGGATGGTAGCGGTCAATTTAAGACAATAGCTGCTGCTTTGGCTGCCTACCCTAAATCTGGTCTCACAGGAAAATATATCATTCACGTCAAGGCTGGAGTGTATGACGAGTACATCACAGTGGATAAGAGCATGCCTAACGTGTTCATGTATGGAGATGGTCCAAAAGCCACCGTTGTCACTGGGAGCAAAAGTTTTGCCAAAGGGTCAACTACCTTACGATCAGCCTCCTTTGGTAAGTAATAATATGATATATTGATATGCATAAATTTTAATATCTGAAGCAATGAAGCTTGATTGTTCAAATAAAAAAAAACATTGACGTTTTATACTTTAAATGTAACACCACTTAAAGTGACATCCAAGTTAACAATTTTCTTAAATTATCATTCTTACATGCATATTCCTTGCAGCTGTGGAAGCATCAGGATTCATTTGTAAGGACATGGGATTTGAGAACACGGCAGGACCAGAGGGACACCAAGCAGTGGCACTTAGAGTAATGGGAGAGATGGCATTGTTCCATAACTGCCAAATGGATGGCTACCAAGACACATTGTATGTGCTCTCTGGTCGCCAATTCTACAGCCAATGTGTCATTTCAGGAACAGTTGATTTCATTTTTGGAGATAGCCCTTGTGTTATCCAAAACTCGCAACTCATATTGAGACGACCCTTGGATGGTCAAGCTAATGCTGTCACAGCTCAAGGGAGGAAAGAGCAACATCAACCTTCTGGCATCGTGCTCCACAACTGTAGTATTGTTCCAGAGGAGAAGTTGATTCCTGATAAGTTAACCATAAAATCCTACTTGGGCAGGCCATGGAGAGAGTTTTCGAGGACTGTGGTTATTGAGAGCACCATTAGTGACGCTATTGCTCCTGCTGGATGGTCAGCTTGGGAAGGGACATTTGGGCTAGACACATTATACTACGCTGAATACGGGAATACTGGACCAGGTGCCAAGACAGACCAAAGAGTTAAATGGAAGGGCTTCCATGTGATAACTAAGAATGAAGCTGCGCAATTCACACCTGGCCCATTTTTAGATGCAGATAAGTGGATCAAGAGCACTGGAGTCCCTTTCCAGGCTGCCTTGATTCACTAATTCATTGCTTCATTTTGGTTGAGATTTTTTTTTATTATTAATTTTTTTATATGTATAGAGTAGAGAGAGACATTAATATTTATCTGATTTATTTTTTTATAAATTTTATGGGAAAATAAAAATTGAGATGAGATAACTATTCCATTGTATAAATTACAATGTATACACGTGGGGCTAAAAAATCTTGATTTGGTTCATGCAATGCATTTTCATTTTTTTTTCTTTTTTAAATAACTAAGCTCTCTTATATTATTTAAAAACATTTTAGAAATATCTAATGTTTTGAGTTTATTTTGATTTAAAATAGAAAGGATTTTTACCCTAAATTAATTTTTTTTTGTAAAACATTCATTCTGAATTATGAAAATAATTACAAATGTACCCCTTTAGTTGCATTTTATTTATTTTTTTTAAAACAGTTTATTAATATGACCACGAGCGTTATAATTATAATACAAAGACTTATTTAACAAACTTAAACTAGTTGGAAATAAGTATAATAATATTAAATATTTAAACGTTAACTCTAATAATACAGACACATGCAATCTCAGATTTTACCGTCAAAGTACTATTTATGCAAAAATAAATTCGCATAGGTTCTTAAATTACAGTAGATTAACCCTGAATTAGTCTTACATTAAAAAGAATATCTAGAAAAATAAATTTAATGCAACCAAAAAGAAAAATTTACAATTATTTCCAAAGTTTGAAGGGAAAATTTACAAAAAATAATTCGAAAGAAAAAAAATCCTACAAGTGTCATAATCAAGGAGTAAAAATTCTATGTATTCTTTAAAAGAGTTATCCGCGAGGAGTGCGGTGATGCTAGTACTACTGGCTCGTCTGGGATAAGCGCTTGGAGCCTCGAGCACATTAGGGTTGGAGCAGTTCTCCCCCTGAGAGAGTACTACAAAGAATTTTGTAATTATCTTGGAATTGCCCCTTTCAACTGATTCAAAGTCCTTACAGAATTCTTGCAAGTTTAAATGTTCTGTATCACATCCTAGGATGGGAGTGTCCCACTCCCCTAGAGTTAGTTTATTTTTACTCAGTCAAAGTCGTTCCTGCGAGGAAGAGATGTTCAGGGGGCGTTTATTATCTCGGTACCCACACAAATGATCGAAGGATCATTGTGAGACTGCCAAACAAGACCGAGTTCAAGAATGAGTTCTTTTGGACTACGGGTCTTTCCCCATCAACACAACAACATTTCGCTCAAAAACTTGGTTTTGAGTTCTATGACTTTGAGGTCGCTTACTTATTACTTTATTGCGTTAACAGTAGTTTCTAGAAGACCAATCCCCACCGCTGAAATGGTTGAATGCCGTAAAATCTTACTAGGTCTTCCCTTTGGTCTGCGATCAACTGATTTCTTATTAAACGAGGCAAATCTGAGGACAGTTGGCCTTCTTGGCTCAGACGAGTTCACTTGTGACTATAAAGTTTTAAAGTACTCTTTGTGGGAGAAGGTCCCAGTTCCAGCTAATGAAGAGAGTCAAGATTATGTAGCAATTTTATAATTAGTTAGTAATTTTTTATAATACTTATTAAATAAAATAAGTTGAATTTTAATATTAAATTATATCAATAACAATATTACAAATATAACCATTTACCGTTTCTGTTTCTTGGTTGTTTAATCAAAAAAAAAAAAAAAAGAGAGAGAGAGAGAAAAATAAATAAATTGTTTGGTGTTCTGCGATTGTGAGTCGGCTCGTCAGTGGCGACTCACGAGGTTGAAAGAATGAGAAGGAATCATCAACTTCTGCTTCAGCTCAAATGCCTGCGCTTCCGCAACGGGAGCTTCTCTACCACTGTCAAGAGAACACCGGCAGTATCAATGGCTACACTTAATTATTCATCATCAACCGGTGCGTCGCCTTCTCATTTAGTTTTTTTTTTTTATTTCTTTGTACAATTTTTATGGATCATGGATTCTCAGTGATTTACATATCAGAATCCCAAGCTGAGGCTCACATATCGCCCAATCTAATTAGGATCATGGAACAGAGGTTTTCGGCCATTGAATACCGAACTGCTTTTCTTCAAAAGGCTGTGAACCAGGTAGGTCAAGCCACCACCCCACTCATCTCCTATCCTATTTAATTTAATTTGTAGTTATTCTGAGTTTGTTTTACTGAAAAGACAGCCAGAAGCTTCCCCAGCTGAGTTTGCTAGAGCTAATAAGGAGCTTCGCAAGCTCAGACCTTGTATGGACCTCATTTCTCACTTAAGGTCCAAGCAGAAGGAGATTTGTAGTTTGAGGTCACTCATTTCTGAATCTTCTGATGATAAAGAAATGCTTACTATGGCCAATGATGAACTGAATCAGGCCTTGGAAGAAGAGAAAACACTTCACAATTTATTGTTGAAGTTACTCCTTCCTAAAGATGATGCTGATGAGAGGGACTGCATTTTGGAGGTCAGAGCAGGTACGTAATTTGCTAAACAAAAGATAAAACTTTGAAAGCTTGAAATTAACAAAATAAACTCGTTGATTTTACTCTAAGTGTTTCATGGCTAAGTGTCATTCTCTTAGTTTGATTCTCTATTATAAAAAATGATCAATTTTTACAGGCACTGGTGGGGACGAGGCCTCTTTGTTTGCCATGGACATTTTCAGAATGTATGTTAAAGCACTGCCTTTTTAGCTTTTGTATACTATTTCATCTAATAATGATTTCAAATTTTGAAACTTTCTCAATTTGTTTCATCAGGTACGAGAGATTCTCGCAGAAGAAAGGTTGGAAGTTTGAAGTGGTAGATGTTACAGAATCAGATCTTAAAGGTTATAAGGTCTGACCCTGAATTCTATTTCTGTTCTAAATGGTTGGTTTATTGAAATCAAAATTTTGCTGTCATAATTTCATTTGTGAAAGGTCTGTAATTGTTACTTATCATCAGGAAGCTAGTGCGGCTATCTCAGGGGCTGATGTCTATGGGAAACTTAAATTTGAGAGTGGAATTCACAGGGTACAGGTATCATCTCGCCTCTCTTCGCTCCAAATTTATGAGTTCTATTTTGAAATACTCATATTTCCTTTTCACAGCGAGTTCCTGTAACCGAGAAGTCTGGACGTGTTCACACAAGTGCTGTTTCTGTTGCTATACTACCTCAGGCTGATGAAGTACTAAACTTTTGGCCATTACTATTTCAATAATTCTTCTCTTCACCATATGCACTCGAAGTGTGACTATTTGATAATTTTATCATTATTTTTCGTTATATTTAGTGTGCGTACCTTGGGACTTGCAGGTAGATGTGCAGCTGAAGAATGAAGATTTGAAAATTGATACATACAGGTCTGGTGGTGCAGGTGGACAGCACGCTAATACCACTAACAGTGCTGTTAGGATAACTCATATTCCATCCGGGTTGACAGTGAACATACAAGATGAACGGTCCCAACACATGGTAGATCATTCTGAACTTTGCAACTGGTTTTATTTTCTTCATACGTTTATACAGAATCTTATATTCAATACCAAACCACACCATCCACACTAAGATTTACACATTATGTCTCTGCACCTCTTCAAAATCCTACAATTGTTTATCACTATGCCTAGTGGCTCCTTAACTCCACTTTCTAACTGGTATGTTTTCCTAATATAATGTAATGTTCTCTTTATAGAACAAGGCCAAGGCTCTCAAGGTTCTATGTGCGAAGCTATATGAAATAGAGAGGTCTAGAGTTCATAGCAATAGGTCAAAACTTCGGTCAGAACAGGTAACAAACAACAGAGACTAAAGTTGATAAAAAACTTGGTTAAATCTGGCTTCTGATTTTGGTGATTGTTGTACACTCATCACTTTAAGCAGATTGGTACTGGGGACAGATCCGAACGAATCCGAACATACAACTTTCCTCAAGGGCGAGTCACTGATCACCGTGTCAGCATAACTTGTCATGCAATAGATGATGTAATGCAGGGGGATGATCTGGATATCTTTATTGATGCTCTACTATTGCAGCAGGAAATGGATGCAATTGCCCATTTCAGCTCTTCCCAGTGAAGCTATTATACCCAGGTTGCCCGCTAAGAGTAGTTAATACACATCTACTAAGTTTATCGATCTTTGGCATCATAATTTGTATGATATACTCATTGGTACATTTTTTTATTATCTTCTCTAAAGGTAAGTGGCCGCATCATTATACATGTTGTGGAAGAGAGACTACGTTCTACATGGTGTATGGACAGGTGTAGTAGCGTTTTACCCAATTTTGTTTGCTGAATAATAATGATCCATTACTGTTGGCTTTCATTGAAATTTAGGTCCTATTCTTGTAGCTTCTTTGCTTGATGCTAAACTTACCTTTATTAAGAATATCGGTCTTTCTCATGTCTTGTCCCAGAATGAAAATGGGTTTTTTTTTTTTTTGGAAGAACCTTAGGGAGTTCATATAATAAGAAAATTGGGTATCACACCAGGGGACCCCTCCCTAAACAAAAGGCTGGTAACAAGACCATCAATCCTAGCCTTTTTAGCAATACTATCAGCTATGGAATTGTCTAAACGGGAAATATAGAAAAAATTACAAGAACTAAAATCAGAACATAAATTTAAAATGTTAAGCGCCAAAGGCCTAACTTTCCACACCGGGGGACATCGCCTCGCCTGAAAAGACCTTGCAAGGACTTGAGCATCAGTGAAGACTGTAATCGAATCATGCCCCATATCCTTCCCCATCTGTAAAGCCCACCAGATCGCAAACATCTCTGCCTCCAAAGGAGAGGCTGCCTTGCATCTTTTTGCCATCCATTTCCAAGATCCCGTATATGGATCGACTAACACCACTGCCAACCCCGCAGCTTCCTCTTTCCAAGATGCATCGACCATACACATGAAAGTTGAATTGCTTTCAGAGATATGATCAAGATGAGATGGCCTATTGTCCCTTATCTGACCTTGCTGAATCACATTACACCCCACACTGGTTTCCTTATATCTCAAAAGCAGAGTCCTCAGGACATTGTCCATTTTCACCCGATTACCTTTAAACATAAGATCATTCCTTGTTCTCCACACACAGTCCGCAAGGCAACCAAAGAAATTGATAAAAGGATACCTGAGATCCGGCGGAATGTTGGACAGAATTTCCATCATTCTTCGCGAAGGAGCATCAGATGTCCCATGGTCAATAGTCACTGAGAAAGGCCCTCCAAACCAGAGTGCTCTTGTAAAAGAACACTCCCAGAAAAGATGGGAACTTGTTTCCAATGCAGAGTCACACAGAAGACAGGTTTTCTCCCTCACAAAATGCAACTTATCCTTGGTTGGGAGACAACCAACTAAGACTCGCCAAATCAATACCGAAAGTCGAAAATGGACCTTATCGTTCCAAACTAATTTCCATAGTTTGCTATCAATGTCAGCATTATGGTCATTTGCAACATTAAGGCTATTTGAATTGGAACAGACATTAAGAGCCCTTTTGACAGAGAATTCCCCATCCTCAGCATATTTCCAAAACAGCATATCTGAATTGAGAGTTGGTAGTCTCTGAATGTCACAAATTCTGGCGCCCATATCATTACCAAAAATCTCCTGGACTCGCTGTCTATTCCATTGGCCATTTGGGAAGGAGATATCTGCAATCGACCTTAGCAGAGGGAATCGACCTCTCACCTCCTGCATTAGACTTAAGAACTCCGCATAGTTCAACCATGGGATCCATGGTTGCTTCCATATGTCGACATTCGCTCCACTCCCCACAAGGGTAATGCTGCCCTTCCTAAGGATCTCTCGGGCAGAAAGAATCCCTTTCCAAGTAGTTGAATCATGGCTCTTACTCTCGACACTCCAAAAGGAGTTCCTCCTGCAATACTTAGCCTTAAAGCAGTTCACCCATGGCGTATCAGAGTCAGACGCCATTTTCCACGCTAACTTGGCTAATAAAGCTAAGTTCATATGCTCCATCTTCCTAAACCCCAGTCCACCCATAGCCTTGGGACGGCATAACAAATCCCAACTCATTAAGGCCAAATATCTGTCCTTGTCATTTCCCCCCGTCCACCAAAATTTCCGAATCAGACTATCCATCTCCTGGCAAATTGACAGAGGAATTTTACAGGTAGACATAGAATAGACAGGGACGCTCAAAGCCACTGACTTGACCAAAGTAGTTCGACCGGCCAAGGACAGCAGTTTTGATTTCCACCCTTCAATTTTCTGGAGTATCTTATCTCTCAGGAATTTGAAGTCTTCCCTCTTTCTCCTTTTGAAAACAAAAGGATTCCCGAGATGTTTTTCATTACCCCCGCATTCTTGAACTCGGAGCAGCCTTAGAACATCTTGCCTCACGTTAGGCAAAGTATTCTTAGAGAATAGCACACTAGTTTTATCTAAGCTACATTTTTGACCCGACCACTTCTCGTATGTCTTTAAGCAATTTATGATAGCCATAGCGTTTGCTTTATTAGCCCGGGCGAATAGAACCGTATCGTCCGCAAACATCAAATGGCTAATTGGAGGGGCTGAGCGAGATATCTTGATGCCATTGAGCTTACCTAAATCCTGCTGATGAAGGAATAACTTTGACAATACTTCATGGCACATAAGGAAGAGAAACGGAGACAGAGGGTCTCCCTGTCGTAGCCCTCGCTGAGGAACAAACTTCTTCTGGGGAACCCCGTTCAATAAAACTGAGTACGAGACTGTAGTAACGCATTTCATAATTAACTCTCTAACTTTCTCATCAAAACCATTACCTTCCAACACTCTCTCAAGAAAACTCCACTCAATTCTATCATAAGCCTTGTGCATATCCAATTTGATCGCCATTAATCCTCCCTTCCCTTTCTTTGTTTTGATCGTATGCACTAACTCATTGGTTAGAATTGAGGATTCGGCAATCCATCTCCCTGGGATAAATGCCGATTGGATCGGTGAGATAAGTTTATCCATCACTCCCCTCAATCTTGATGCAATAATCTTTGACATGATTTTGTACGCAAAGTTACACAGGCTTATGGGTCTGAATTTTTCCACCGAACTCGCATTTTCCATCTTCGGAATCAGACATATATAAGTGTAATTTAGATGTCTATCAAGAGAGCCCTCGGAGAAGAATTTTTGGACCATGGTGATTACTTCCTCCTCCACAATATTCCAGTAATGGCGATAGAAACAACCAGGGAGCCCGTCAGGCCCCGGGGCCTTGAGGGGATGCATTGCGGTCACCGTAGAAACGATCTCCCCCTTCGTCGGAATAGCCTTGATCATAGCATTGTCCAGTGTAGTAATATCGGTAGAGAACAGTTGGAAGAAATCACATCCCAAGACCGGGTTACTGGAAGTGTATAGTTGATGGAAAAATTCATTGAAAACATGGGCAATGCGATTTCCTTGCCTAACCCAGTCTCCATTACTGTCTTTGATAGCCATGATCTTATTTCTCCTTCTTCGAATCACAGTGGAGGCGTGAAAGAATTTTGAGTTCCTATCGCCCAATTTGAGCCAAATCTCCCTCGACTTTTGACGCCATTGACTTTCTTTCTGAATCCACAACTCAATTAACCGGGCCTGAATATCTGCCTCTTCGCGAGCCAACTCCGAACTAATTGGTTGATCTTGAATCCAAGCCAATCTCTCCTCAGCCTGATTAATCAACAAGTCTCGATCGCCATAAGTCTGCCTCCTCCATCTCTGAAGAGCAAGGCGGGTGTCATTTAGTCTACCTCTGAAACTTTTGCCTCTCGAGTCCTTCTGGCCCCAAGCCTGAGTGATAGTTTCTGTACAAGAAGGCTCTGCTGTCCAGGCTTCAAAGAACCGAAAGGGTTTGAACCCCTTACTCCTCCCATTACCAGTATCAACCAGGATAAAACCATGGTCTGAGACTGAGATAGGATGATTGACGACAGAAGCATTCGAATAATGTACAACCCAACCATCCGATGCAATTGCTCTGTCCAATCTCTCTCTCGTAAGACCACCCGTAAAACGGTTATTTTGCCAAGTAAATTGGCATCCCTTAGACCCAAGGTCTATACCTCCTGTGTTCCAAATAAAATTTCGAAGTATAAGAGTATCTTGTTGAGAAACCTTCCTACCCCCTCTCTTTTCCCACGAATTTGCAATAAGATTCAAATCCCCCATTATCATCCAAGGCAAAGAACTTCGATTGATTCTAGTTTCCAGTTCATCCCAAAATTCTCTCTTCTCTGCTTCGTAAGGTCTGCCATAAGTAGCGAAAAGCTTCCATTTAAAACCACTCTCAGGATCCCTGATAATTGCTTCAAAAATCCCAAGGGAAGCATTAATAATTTTTAAGTCAATATCATGATTCCAGAGCAGAGTAAACCCCCCCGCCAAGCCTTCTGCTGGAATCGTCTTCGACCACGGGAACCCAATAGCCTTTTCAATTACTTTGCCACCTTCTTCGTCCGCTTTTGTCTCCATCAGAAAAACACACATCGGTTTATGCACCCTCACCCAAGTTTGCAGCGCTTGGGTCGCCGGGGTTCTACGAATACCCCGGCAATTCCACGAAAGAAACTTCATTGAGGAGGAGGGGGCATGATAAGGGCCGCCTCCTCGCCCACTTGAAAATGCTGAGATTCATGGATAGGAACTTCCACCAAACTATGATCCGAACTTAACAAAGAACTTACCGAATTGTGCTCCGCCTTTGTTCTTTTCTTTTCATCAGTATTCTTGTTCTCTTTCGATTTCCTCTTAGGATTCTTTCTCCTAGTGGCCTGTCCATCTTTCGTTCCGCTGCTTCCCGGAGAGAAGGTATTAACTTCCAGTGTTGGAAGAAAGGTGATAGCAGACGCCCCTGTTTTGGCTCCCAAGTCAACAACTTCTTCTCTTTGGTCGATGATAGGGACAATAGACATACAAGCCTTTCGTTTTTTGGATCCAGAAAAGGCCTGGCCCAAAGTCGAAAATTCTGTTACATCATGCGAAACAATTGTTTGGGCCTGCCCATTCTTCACTTGGATTGGGTCCATTAGTTCAGACACCACCTCATCCAAAGTTTTATCAGTGGGCCAAGTTGCATATACATGTTCAGGATGTTGATGTGGCACTCTGGACCTACAAATTTCTTCATGAGGCCTTTCCACTAATTGGTCCCTAGTAGGCCCAATATCTGCCATGAGACTAGCAATGATACCCTTGTCCCTTTCCCGGTTATCAATGTGATTCATAGGATGAAGTTTTGGCTTTGAAACACCCAAGCCACTACTCTGACCTGCATTGCCTAAACCAGTATACTTCTCCTGGGATACACGGCTGGCCTTCGAAGGCACCTGACCCCCCATACTACAATTAGAGTGTCCCAGTCTAACGTTCAAAAGACCAGTATGTTGTCTACCAACCTGTGAGGGGTCATTGTCATCATTGATCATGACGTTTTTACCCTTGCCACCATCGTCCATTGCTGGTGTAACTCCGGCGGGCCGCCTATTCTCCGTGATTTTTAATCTCGGAATTCTGGGATCAAAACAGCTCTTGATTGGGACTCCTACCTTTATCCATGCACCGTAAAGAGGAACGGCTCTCCCAATCGGAGGGTAAGCATATTCCGTTGGTCTGCTGCACTTTGCGTATGAGTGAGCCAAGTAACCACAATTGAAACATACAGCAGGGAGCTTGTGATACTTAAACTGCACCCATTCCTTCCGGTCTCTCGAGATATTGAGATAAAAACCCGCCACCAGCCTCTGGTTTAGTAGAACATCGACTTGGAACTTTAAGAATCCTCTCCGAGCTATGTTCTCCCTGGTAGCTCTGTCGAAATCAATATACTCCCCTACTTTCTTCGCGATGACTCTCGAGTTTTCCCAGGTCAGATACGGAGTAGGCAACCCGTGAGCTTCCACCCACATCCTAGCCTTATTCATATCTGTCTCTTCCCATCTTCCATCTTCAGGCCACTCTCTCAAGTTTAATAGCAGACCATTAACCAGCCATGGTCTTTTCCTGAGCACCTCTTTTTTATCAGCTTCATTGTCAAAAAAGATCCCCCACACCCCCTGTTTCATGGTTTTCATACGCCATCTACCTGACAGAGACCAAATCTTGGTCAAGATATCTCTGAGCCTTCCTCGAGCAATAGTTCTCCTACCAAAGGTGGTGGCAAGAACTCCTTTACTTACGATATCAGCATTTATCTCGAAATCTGCCTCTAGTTCAAGGGACATTGAGTCAATGAACTGGAGACGCATCTCGTCCATATCCCCTGACTCATTTGCCAGCATATCATCATTAATCCCTTGATCATTTTCGATTACTGTCACCTCTTCTCCTCCTCCTTCTACCACAAGGTCATCGACCGGAGTTGGGTTGTTCATATTTGTATCCGTAGCATCCATTGTATTTTCCCTCATAAGACACTAACACTGAGACACTTCAGTAAATCGGAATTCCGATAGCTCAATCAGAGTACACTAACATTGTTGGTGATAAAAATATACTTATATATGCAAATATTTGCAATATATTGTAGTATGGTAGTCCCCCATTTCCAACATGGTTATGGTTGAAGTTACACTCATAGAACCATCAGAGTTGTTTCAAAAACTTTAATTAGAAGAAGATTATATGCACTTTTCCTCTCTAAAAGAAAAATGAAATGGAATTGTGATGATAGTCCCATATGAAAATGGGTTAGAAATGTCTTTTACAGGGAGTCTGGTTTCAGGTTAGAATAGTGTACCAGGCTATTAGTAAACACCTTTTTTTTTTTTTTTTTTTTCATTATTGGTGGATTCTAATAATGAATTTCTATACTAATCAAGTTTAGTGTTAAAAAAAAGTAAGTGGAGAGGAATGTTAGCCTTCTGCTAGTTGAATGAAAAACTAAAAGACATTTAGAAACGATCTTTACTTCTTCTTAGCAAGTCGTATGACGAATAATTATCTTCATTCCTTATCAAAAAAAGTGTTACTTTTGTGCTCCACATGAACAAGTGGATGATAACATCATGACTAATTATCTTCCGATAAAACAAACAAATAGCAACATAGTAATAATCAAGATTAGTTGTTTATTATTATAGCAAGCTAACTCCTAAGTCCTAAGGTAGGGACAGAAATAGCTTCTTTTGTTAGCTTCAATGCCAGCCTTTTGGATTACTTCAAATTCAAATTAAAAACGTTTGAAGGCGTGAAGTTTGAAGCAGAAAATTCCATAATCGGTTGATCTGTTGGAACTTTTTCATAGAGTTAATGAATTTTTAACAAAATGATAGTGTTTTAGTGTTTTTGACATGAGTGGATATGAGTTTTTGTTTATAAGGGTATATAAAATGTAATTTTGACATTTGGGATAGGGCTCTAAGGGGTACTTAGTTTTGTGCGAATGGGTGTGGATATATACTTGACCCACCACGAGCCGGTTGGTGTGGTGTGATACTTTGCTTTTTGAAAAAAATTTAATATATTATTTTTATTTAATTAATCAAAACAGTTTTTAAACATGTTTAAATTAATTGGTAAAACGATTTTTCATTTTTAAAAATGTATAACTTGTTTCACTCACCTTATTCAACTGTCTTGCATGGTATTTTGGGAGGACCTTTTTCTTCCAATAAGACTATTGGAGCCTATTAATCAACACCGCTCTGGATGACAAAGCAGTAATGACTTTCCATCAACAAATTTGGTCAGGCCAACAACCAAACAAACCAAGTAGTACTCATTATGGAATTGATCAACAACATTGCCAAAGTTTATGGGAGCGTATCTATATTTGGCGGAGTAGGTGAACATACCCGTGAAGGAGATGATCTTTACATGGAAATGAAAGAATTTGGCGTAATTAATGAACAAAATATTACCGAATTAAAAGTGGCTCTAGTCTATGGTCAGATGAATGAACCACAATCACTAGTATAGTTTCTTATCTATGATTTTTCTATTTAGATATACTAAAACCATCTTACTCAACGTCTTTCTTCCCATTACTACCTCTGTGCATTCCTTATATAATGCATCAAAACATTACGGGTGAGGACATAATGCATCAAAACCTTCCCTACCACTTGGGATAGGGCCCCATAGGGTACCCAATTTTGTGCAAATGGGTGAGGACTCACACTTACCCACTGCACGCGCGACGCGCATTGTCCGACTAGGTCAGTTGGTGTGGTGTGATACTTTACTTTTTGGATAAAATTTAATTATTATTTTTATTTAATTAATTTCAACAGTTTTTAAACATGTTTAAATTAATTGGTAAAACGAGACGTGTTCTTATTTTCGGCATCGTTCTCACGATCTCACTCAACGCCTTTCTTCTTGTTATGACCTTTTGTGCATTTCCTATATAATGCATCAAAACTAATGGGAGAAACACATCTTTTTCATAGAAAAATCATTTACTGTTTATTATTTACGATTACATTATATAAGTAGTCCGAGCAGTAATTTTTGGGTGTGGTGTTTCGACGGTTTTCTATCGTGCAGTAGAGCTCCGATACAGTGGTATTTCGATTAGGCTGTTTTATTTAGGGACGACTAAAATTTTTCGACTGTTTGCACTTTGCACATTCTTGGACAGTGTCGCAAGCGTCTTAAGGAGAGCAACCTAGTGTGCGAATCAATCCCAAAAATTTCATTCGATAATATCATTCCTATTTTATTATAACACTATCCAAGGGCAGTAACCAGAAGAAAATCAGTGGCATTGCATTGCGTGAGGATAGGAGTATTAGTAATAGTATAAATGTAATAGAAACAATTTTGCGATTGTGCTTCAAATCATGTATAAAATGTGTGATGACTAGCCAAAAGCAAAATTGTGTAAATCTTATAGAGTCCAGTCGTGTCTGGGCTGAAGGGGACATATAAACTTATCTAAACAAAAAATCGATCAACATAACCGCAGTCTATACCACCCTATTAAAAAAAGATGAAGTAGGGTCTTATTAATTTTGACCCGCCACCATAACATAGTAAATATTTAAATTTATATTATATCATTTTCTAAAATAGACAAATAATTGTTAATTTTGGTTTTACCTACCCATTTGTGGCCCTTCTTTCATTGATATCATATCTCCTTTTCCACCCCTTTCACCTAATCAAAGTCATTAAAAATAATCATATCCTTAAGTGTGTATTACGTGGGCTTCCCAAGTCTCTTTCTATTTTTGCAAACATGAAACGTAAGTGATTATGATATTATATTATTATTTGTTGAATAATTATGGATCAAAATGGTTAGGTCCCTTTCCATTATTGGTTGGTTAAAAGAAATGACAATCTAATCCCATGGTTTAAGTAACATAACAGTACACGATTCATAAAATATGATATCTCTTAGCCTCCTCTCCCAAAAACAAAAATAATAATAAAATAATAATCATATCATATCATGTCTATTCATGCCGTAGACTTTGGTTATTAACACTAGTTGGAATCCAATGACAGAATTGGGGTATTTTATAACTTGAAAAAGAGAGAGATCCTCGGTGTTGCAAGAAATGGTAAATGAAGAGTCTCTTATTATCTTACTGTTTTGGTAAATAGTTTCCTGTTTTGGCCAAAACAAATGGAGATTGTAGTTTACTAGATTTAAATTATGCTGTCTATTTATATTTTATATATATATTTTGAAACGTGTAGTTTATAAGTGTAGCCAAATGTTAGTCTGCCCATAACAGATACCACCTGACTCTTGAGTTGTCTCCGAAAAAACCAACTGAGAATCTGCCGAAGAGAATCAAACAAAGCCCACCTGAAAAGATTCTTGTATTGACTTAGCCTGCAATGGAATTCGGATCCTAGATCCGAGTGTTCATGAATATTTGTCATTATTCTTACTTGGATTTTCTCTCAATTATGGAAGATATACCAAAGGGTTGTTGGAGTTGGGAGGAGAACAAGTTGTTTGAGCTGGCTCTGGCCGTCGTTGACGAACAACACCCGCGTCGCTGGGAACTAGTGGCTGCCATGATTGGAGGGCAGAAGAGCGCACAGGAGGTGCTCAACCATTATGTTATCCTTTTGGAGGATGTGCAGGTCATTGAGTCTGGTAAATTGGATCACAAACTCAATACTCACTGCCCTCCTCTCTGCTGGACTGACCAAAATAACAAGTAACCATTTCTTTATTTGCTTGCTTTGACTATGCATATTGGTTAGTTTACATTGACTTGGTTTCTTATAGAAAACAGAGAAAACAAATATTAAAATAGGTTTCTTATGACCTCTTCATGTTTAGGAAGGATGTGAAAATAGTATAAAAGCAAAAACTAACAACATGTCAAAGACTTGTGATGTTGACTTTGTTCATCCAAATTTTGATATCTGATTCTCATGAAATGTGATTTTACTTGCAGAATTCTGCTTCATTTGAAATTGGAATAATCTGCTTTATCGATCTAGTATATCCAGAGAAGAAGCATATGTTGATGATTCTCAGCCAAAAGTAACGAATATCAATTAGAACGACGGATCATTATGTAATGAAGAAGCGAAATTCGAATATAGATTAGCCTTTGTCTATCCCTCTCTCATGGTTTTCTTATACTATCATTCTTTGCATTTCAATGGCTAATTTGGCTTATAGTGAATATCCCCTTTGTGAAGAACTCTACGTATCTAGTATATACTAACAAACAAATGCATCTAAGCAAAACAACAACAACAATAATAATAATAACATGCATATAAAAGATTGAAAGACAGCTATCATTATAAAAAGAACAAAAACAATGAGAAAATGAAAGAGAAGGGGGAAGGGGGCACAGGGTGAGCCAGGGAAGAGGCAGTGCATGAGTAGAGCCACAACAGGTTTCACTTTCTGTCGAAAGCTCCATCCATGCTCTGTCTGTTCCCTGTCTTGTTCTGTTTCACATCCCCTCTTTTCATCTTAATTACATTATATATTAATAAGTAAAAACTTGTGCATTTACCTCACCATTTTTTGACACACCATATCATTTGTGCTGCACCTTAAATCTAAACAAAGATTGCAATCCAAAATTGTCCTGTGGTGGTGATTTGTGGATTAGAAGAGTCTTAATGTTGTGTTTTTATAATAATGCACTTGAGAAGAGAGCCCAAAAGAAGGCCCAAAGAGAAGAATTGTACGTTTGTGTACTAGCATTCTCTTCTATCCACATCCCAATTATGACTTAAAGCTCCTTGTGTAAAGAGTACTAGTACTACACTACTACCGCTCTCTTTTGCGTACTACTAAATTGCGAAATGCAAAAGCAAAACCACAGCTCATGACACCATAATCAAACCAAAAATATGTACTACACAAACTCTTGGTAGTACTATTTCATTCTTGGTTTTGTGGTACAAGTACAACGACTCCTTAATAGTTCTATTTCAACACAACACCACCACCACCATCGCAATCCTAATTTAATGAAGAAATTTCAATCTTTTATTTAGTTTTTATTTATTATTTTTTTAAAAAAAGGATGACTTTTCTGTTTTCACCAATTAGATGGAGTCTTATGGGAAATAATGCATTATAATATCTAGTTTATTAACTGTATGGGAAATTTAAGAAGAAGAAACAAGCCGATGGTAGGTAGAAAATGGGAATAGAAGAAAACTGTTAGGGAATGGGATTATTCCCATTGTGTCCTCTGCCTTGCTGTCAAATAGAGCCGTTAGAGAGTGGTCGCAACTCTAATATTCTATCTTGATGTCAGAATTTGTTAGAATATTTTGTATATATTTCAGTATGTAATCATTACTGTATTATTGTATTTTTGAAAATGTATCATTTACTAATATATAATATAATCAACCAGCCACAAAATTTCTTGAGTTAAACTTTTACATTTCTCTCTATATCTCTCTACTACCTTTTCTCTGTTGCCTTTTTCTTGTTTTCAAACTTGGTATCAGAGCCAAATGGACGTGTGGCTTTGCAACGGCTGATAACACCCAAAACCCTGCTCACAGCACTCAAGCCTCCATTAGTAACAATGGTGTCGAAGGCCAATCTTCAACTGCTGCCCCAAGTCAGATCACACAGACTCAAAAACTGCAAATATACTCATACCTTAGGTAGGAAGTACCTTAACCCAATCTTTTGCTTTAAAACTTGATTGGAATCTCTCTATGAAAAACTATGGTTTCGTTCGTGGTCACCGTCTAGGTGGATATCTCACTGGTGCAAGAGCTAAACCAGATGAGTTTATACCCACTGAGACAAATGTAGGAGTTCAAACTCTCATAGTGAATCCAGCTTTTGAGGCTTGGATAGTACACAACCAACTGCTACTTGGATGGGTGTATGTATTAATGTCTAAAGGCATTGCAGCAGAGGTCATGGGATGCGATTCCTCTGCTGCTTTATGGACTGCTCTCGAGAACTTGTTTGGATCTCATTCTAAGGCTAAAATGGATGAGTATCGTACCAAGATCCAAACAGTTCGAAAGGGGAGTATGACTATGGTGGACTACCTCAAACAAAAACACTAATGGGCAAATGTTCTAGCATTGGTTGGAGACCTTTATCCAAAAAAACTTCTTGTCTCTAATGCTCTTTCTAGCTTGGATATTGAATATTTACTTATTGTATTAATGATAGAAGCTCGTCCCTCAACCTCTTAGCAAGAATTGCAGGATATCCTACTAAGTTTTGATAGCAAAGTCAAAAGATTAAGTGCTACTTCAGGCATAAACAAGATTGCAGCTAGTAACTCCTCACCATCTCCATCTGCGAATCTTGCCACAACTCGACCATTTGGTTTTCAAGGTGGAAGAGGACCTAACCATAACCAAAATGGATCTGAAAATCGTGGTAATTATAGAGGTGGTGGACAAGGTGGAAATAAAGGCAAAGGTCATGGAGATTGCAGTGGGGCAAACTCAAAGCCAACATGTCAAGATTATGGATGTTACGGTCACTCATCTGCCTACTGTTACAATAGGTATGATGAGACTTTTATGGGGTCTTCACCTCAAGATTTTGGATCTCAAAACTCAAACAAGAGTACACAAGGAGCTGCTGCTTTTGTTGCTACACCAGACATGGTAGATGATGCAGCTTAATATGCAGACAGCGGGGCTACGAATCATATCACATTTGATGCTAGAAATATGACACAGAAGTCTGAGTACCTGTGGTAAGGAAAATCTTATTTGTTGGAAATGGTAATAAAATTCCTATACATCATGTGGGAATCAATACTTTATGTTCTGCTAACAGTAAACTTTTGCTCAGCGATATGTTACATGCTCTAAATATTACTAAAAATTTGATCAATATATCTAAATTGACTCGAGACAATAATGTCTCTGTTGAATTCTTTTCTTTTCATTGTGTTGTGAAGGACCTGGCAACAAGGAGGGCTCTTCTTCAAAGGACACTTAAGGACGGTTTGTACCAGTTGGAAAGACACAAGAGAAGTCAATTACACCATCACAATTTCCCACCGTCTGTTGAAAGTTTTTCATTTTCTAGTTTAGTGTCAAAATCAAAGGAGAGACAACATGTTGTTGATCCTCCCTCTTTTTCAATTAAGGACAAGTAGCATAGCTTACTTGGCCATCCTTCTAGTAGAGTTTTACATTATGTGTTAAGTCATGTTAATGTAAAATCACCAATGAATGAAAAAGAATCCTTTTGTGGAGCTTATCAATTTGGAAAATCTCATGCCTTATCCTATTCTTTGAGCAATAGTAGAGAACAACATCCACTAGATCTTGTTCATACATATGTGTGGGGACCTGCCCCTGTGATGTCTAACACAAATTTTTAATTTTATATCCACTTTGTCGATGATTATAGCAGATTTACATGGATCTATCCCTTGAAAACTAAGGTTGAAGTTGCTGATGCTTTCACTCAGTTCATAGTCATTGTAGAAAATCAGTTTGATAGGAAAATCAAAGCTCTTAGAACCGATTGGGGGGAATTTCAAGCTTTTTCAAAGTGTGTCATTGAAAATGGCATAGATTTTCAACACTCTTGCCCACACTCCTCTCCTCAAAATGGTAAAGCTAAAAGAAAACATCGACACATAGTGGAAATGGGATTAACTTTGTTAGCTGTTAGGCTAAAATTAGTCTAAGTTTCGGGTCATATTTTCGGTTAGTTTTCACTCTTTGTTTCTAGTTTTAGGGTCATTTTACGCTTGATTCTTATGTTTCAGGTCCCCGGGTGTTTAAAAAAAGTATGTACAAGAATTGAGGACAAGTAGTGAAGAAATTGAGAAGAAAAACCAAATTACGTGTCGCTGCCTAATCCCGTCGCGACGGGGATTGGCAGAAAGAATTTCGAAAAAAGGATGTTTAACCCCGTCGCGACGGTGGCATTGCCAGTCGCGACGGGGACCCAGTGACAGGATTTTTGGGCAGTTTTGTAATTTCACGAATTTTAAAGATGAGACTTGGTTTAAATAGAGAGAGCTCGTGAAAATTAGGGATTATTCAGATTTGGAGCCCTAGAAACAAAGGAGGAGGCTAGAAGAGCTGCTTGTGGCGACCCGGATCAATTGCTTCAACTAGTTCTCTCTCTTCTCTTTAATTCTTCTATGCTATTTTCTATTTCAATGTTAATTATGGATTTGATTATGGATGTTTTGAACTAAACTCCTATTTAGGGAGAATGATGAATGTTGTTTAAGTTTTTCCTAGTTAATGAATAATTGCCATTCCTCCATCTTGATTGTGAAATTATCTATATTTGTGTTTAATTCCATGTGTAAACTTGATCACCTTCTACATGTTCTATAATCTTAATTCAAAATCTGAAAAGTGAGAATTGAGAATGCTAAAATTTGATAATCTAGGTTTTGATGTGAAACGAAAGTATTTGCATAGCCTTTGTGATAATTAGATTATTGCGTAATGCTGATTTCATGTTAGTTTAATTAAGAGATTAATTAGAGAACATGAGATTTAGAACCTAAAAGATCTGAAAAGAGTTAGGTTAATTTATAATCTGTCATTCACTTCAAGAAAAGGATAGCAATTAGGCATTAACGATTGGGTAAACTAACAACAGGATTCTCCTCCCTAATTTCTCATCTTGATTAATATTCACTTGTTTCTTAAAGTTTTCTGAATTACTTTCATTCTTTTTTAAATCATAAATACTTTTGATTTGCCAAATAGAATTATAAGTATAGTTTAGTAGTAATTAATCCAATTCTCTATGGTTCGACCTCACTTGCGTGAGTATACTACTTGATTGCGTGCACTTGCGTAGTGATCATAATTTTCGTAACATTAGCCCAAGCCTCCATGCCTCTAAAGTTCTGGTGGGATGCTATCCAAAATGCAGTATATCTCATAAATTGATTTCCCGCCATTTTCCTTAAAAACCAGCGCTCGTTTAAAGTTCTTTATTCTAAAAAACCAAATTATAAATGTCTTAGAGTTTTTGGTACAACATGCTATCCATGTATTCCACCTTATCAAGGTCATAAATTTCAGTACCATTCTGTGAAGTGCATCAACTTGGGCTATAGTGACTCACACAAGGGTGCCGGAGTACCACAGACAGATTATACATCTCTACAAATGTGATTTTTAATGAAAATGATTTTCCATGTAAAACTAGTTTCTTTAACACTCATAAACCAAAACAAGAAATCTCAGTCAATGTTCCTTCTTGGTCAGTCTCTTTTCCTTCAGATCAACAACAAGATCACTTAAATGACACACAAAATAATGTCACAGGAAGAACTCAAGACAGACTAGCTGGTTATGAACATCAAGATCAATCCCTTGAAGAAAGCTCATCCTATCAACATCTAGTATTTAACTCTGAACCTGATTTTTCTCATCATAGCTTGTCTAATGCTCTTGAATTTGAACAGAATGAGGCTACCAAGCTTGGTTCAAATTGTCATCTAAAAGCAGGCAATTGTGTCTCGGTCAAGTACAAAATATCATGCTTTAGCTCATGTTGCTGCATAAATTTCATGGATTCAGGCTTTTCTTAGTAAGTTCAACTTCCCTTTACATGGTACTCTGATCAGTTGGTGTGATAACATGAAAGCTAGTGCTCTTGCTTCCAATCTAGTGTATCACGTAAGGACCAAACATATATAGAACTTGATGTACACTTTGTTAGAGACAAAATTTTAAAGAAGTAGCTAGAAGTAAGGTTTGTGTCATCACACAATCAGATTGTGGACTGTTTAACAAAAAATCTCACTCACCATAGGTTTCATTTCTTAAGTGACAAAGTTGGAGTAGTTGAAACCCTTTCCAGTTTGAGAGAGGCGGTTAGAAAATGAGATTATTCCCTTTGTATCCTCTGCCTTGCTGTCAAATAGAGTCGTTAGAAGTGGTCCCAACTCTAACAAATTTTATTCTGATGTCAAAATTTATTAGAATATTTTGTGTATATTTCAGTATGTAATTATTACCTTATTATTGTATTTTCTAGAATGTACCATTCACTAATATATAATATAATCAGCTAGCTACAAAATATTTTGAGCTCAGTTTTTATAATTCTCTCTCTATCTCTCTGCTACCTTTTCTTTGTTGTCTTTTTCTTGTTTTCAAACTAAAACGACATCATTAATGGTTATGTACAGTTTTAATGGGTGCATTTGTTATGTAGTGAGTGAGCCAACCATAACCAAACTAAACCCAAATCAGATCTGAGTGTATTGAAGTTGGAGATGTAAAGTTTTCATCATTATTAATTATTTCTTTAGCAAGCATAGAAATTGACGCAGTTAACTCACCAACCACATGAATATCAACTACATGAATATCATATTATTATATAAGAATCTCATCACTGTTAACACTATAATTAAGATTAATTACATATTATTATGTAAATAATTTGTACTCAAATGTGTCACAAAATCTTTTTCAAAATAATAATAGTGTGTCACAATAACATTTATTTCCCTTGCCTATATTGCAACTTGATTTAGGAACATATTATCAAAACTTGAAGGCAGTAAACTAAGTAAATAAATGTGTTCAAACCAAAGTTTGATCCCCACCACATCATTTCATCATCACGAGATAAAACATCATGAATACCAGAGTATATGTTTTAAAATACTATTTTATATTAGAATATTTCTAATTAAGGAAATAAAATACTATTATTGATTCTGATAAATGAATATTTTATATTCATTGAATCTGAACAGAATCAATTACGTAATATTCTATATATGGTCAGATTTCTATATTCATTACCTGATTTGATTTCCTGAATTAATTGTCAAAATATTCTGACAATTAATGTGGCACAGATACTGATGGAGTATCTCACCTATAAATATAGGGTCTCGGTCCCCGAGCTCCTCACTCATTCTGTTCATAACAGCAAATTCCATCTAAAGAGAGTTGAGAGAGCGAGGAAGCCCGATTACCCATGGTAGTCAATTTCCTTTGCAGATCAAAGCTTATGTGGGTTTGAAGCTCAAGATTCAATGGCTGGAGGTATTTCGATCCTTATTCATAGTGTATATATGTTTGATTAATTCCGCATTTTATTCATAATCATGTATGTTTTAGTCTATACAAATAAATGTCTAACAGTTGGTATCAGAGCGGTTTTTATCTCTGCCTTGATTTTAGTTTGAGTTTCATATATATATATATATATACTCGTATATACAGTGTTTATATATATATATTTAATTCAGTGTTGATATATATATTTATTTTCGTTTGTGTATATATTTATATATTCATATTCATTCAATCCCAATATATACATATATATTTTCATACATATATACTTGTTTATTCATTCAGTTCATATATATATATTCATATACATATATGTATATATTTTTTTTCTTCATTTCATTACGTATATATGTTGTATATATATATTATTTATATATCTAAATGCTATATACAAATATATACAAATATATATTTCATGTTTATATATATACATACAGTATTTTTATTTTTCTGTATATATATGTATATATATTTATATATATATTGTATATGTATTAATACATTCATATATTAATATAGATTGTTCTAAGCATGAAAATCCACTTTGAAAAAACAAAGAAATTTCAAAATTATTTTTCAGAAAATTTTGGTGATTTTTAAAGTCTTTGTTTTATGTATTTTCGATGCATAAAATCTATATGAATGTCTTAATTTTTGCATTTAGATTCATTTGGAATTGATTTCATGATTTTTGGAAGTTTAAGGAAATTTTATCATGTCGTTTATGGCAGTGTATTTTTCAAAAAAAAAGGGAAAAAATTTCGAATTTTTTTTTTTATATTTTTTATTTATTTGGAAATATAAATTATTCTCCTATTGTTAATTTAGTCAATAAATTACATTCATTAATTTCCATTTTTAATTTAATACATATATTTAGAATTAATATGTTATTTAGTATAAACTGAAAATGGAAATTTGTTTTAATATGGTAATTAATTACATGATTTATTTAGGCATGTAATAATTGTGCAATTTGTATAATTGTGCATTTAATTATTTATTACCAAATTTATGTAATTTATTGTTTAAATTAATAAAATTTGAAAAATCTGCCATTAAGTATAGTCTATAATTTTGCATTTAATTCATTCCATATAATTAATTGTACTAATTTGTATAATTACCTTATTTATACAAATTAATTATTAGTATAAATATTTAAGATATTATATGGTCATAAATGCATAATTAATTATATATTATGGAATTAAGCATTTAATTTATTATCATACAATAATTGTATTAATTTGTATTTATTTGGCAAATTTATGTTTAATGCAATTAATTTAGATTTGTATGATTTAAATGCTATACATAAATTCCTTTTATAGTGCTAGATATATTTAGAAATATTCAAACATTAAGATAGGTTGAATATTTTATATAGCACATTAAGTTTCATAAAACTTCATAAAATATTCATAAAACTTCCTAAAATGAATAAAATATGAATAAAATGTAAGTAATTTTGTGGTTTGACATAAGAAAACATGAATTTGGGACAAATGCTCATATCTAGAATGGTTTTTAATGATCTTCGGACGACCACACTAGGAGCATTAATCTCAGTGATTGTCTACTATGTTAATAACGAAATTACTTTTAGGTAGAGCCCAATACCTAATGTCAAAGTGAAAATATAATTTTATATAATTAGGGAGTAGCCACAGCATCCTTATTTGTATAAAATTATATATTAATTAAAATTCACCTTAATGGACATAACTTGTAATTAATTATATAGGTATAATAATTTTACCCCACAGGGATTTTATTATATTTGTATAATTAATTAGGATAATATGTTAAATTAAATTCTCTTAATTTACCCCACAGGGAGTTATGGGGATTTAATTTAATAGTGTTATCACAAATTTAATTAAAGATAGATAATAAACCTTCATTTTCCAAAACTAATTGTTTAATTAAATCTATCATAAAGTTCATCTAATTTTATTAAATTTAAAATTTAGCCCACATGCTATTTTGGATTTAGTAAAATTTTAATCTTCAGTTTATACTTTAGTGTCTAGTGAACCACATAATTTTAAATAATTAGGGAGTAGCCACAGCATCCTTAATTATATAAAATTATATACATTAAGTGGATCAAGATCACATAATGGACATGAATTATGTGAACATAATAATCTTACCCTACAGGGCTTTTATTATATTTACATAATTAATATGTTAAATTAAATTCTCTTAATTTATCCCACAGGAAATTATGTAGATTTAATTTAATAATTTTATCATAAAGTATAAAATTTTGAAACATTTATAAGTAATTAAGTGTTTCATACATTTCATTGAGATAGAAATATTAAACTTTAAGTTTTTCATAAATTGTGTAAATCTATCATAATCTACATCTAAATCTAATCTTATTAAATTGAAAATTTAGCCCACAGGCAATTTTTGTTTAATAAGATTTCATATTTAAGCATGTTTATTCATTGGTAAAAACATGATTCATTTAAACCTCAAAACTTTATATGTAATTTTATTACATCACTATTCATAAATTTCTTCCATACCAGTAGAAATTTCCAAAAATTTACTCTGATAACTTAATCTAAAATGTACAGTTTTTACTGTATAATTAAGAAAAATAAATCACACTTAATTATCACCAATAAATTTTAATTTATTGTGTATGAATTCATTCTAATATAGTTAATGTGATTATTAACACATAGTGGATTATTTTAGATTGTTATTCCACATTCATAATTTCTTCCAAGGTTTACAAATAAACCTAAGAAAGTCAGTAACTGTGAGCAAATCTTATCCACAGACAAGATAAGTTCTCACATTTAGAAGTTTAAGGAACAAGCAATATAGTAGTGACTTTGTTTTAAAATTAGCAAAGATCTTTATGTTCCAAGCTTCTTTTGAAACTTGATTTAGACATATTTAAAGGTCTTTACTATAAAATGATGTCACTCATAAAGATATGCAAGTTCAATCTGACAATAAGAAATGTGTTATTAATAAGAATTCTTCTACATTATAGCACCAAAAATTATGGAACTTATATCCATGAATAGAATAAATGTTAGTAAATGGTGGGGATATTCATTACACTTGATTTTACTAACTTTATTTAGAACTTGTGTGAAATTCATTAAGAATATGTATTCCAACAAGTTAAAATCGGTGCATATTAGAATTCTATCATATTAGAAATCATACAAGTCAATTAATTTTGAAGACATGGACTCAAATTTTGCATCTCTTTTTTAACGATTACTCACATAAATTATTTTTCTACAAAAGTATAGATTTATATGTTTCAAAGACATTTAAATCTTAAGTAGAGAAATAGTGCATTTTGCATATTAAGATAGTGAGATCAATTATAAAATGGAGAATACTACATTAAAATTCACGAGTATGGATAAACTCCCAGTCCATTTGCAAAGTTTCTTTAAAAGCATGGGTTCATTGCCCGATACATATGCTTGGTACACCCAAATTATAGTGTGTAACAGATTTAAGAAACTAAGCATTTTTTTGGACATGGGGTGGAGCCTACATAGCAAACTCCAATCTTTCCTAAATCTTTGTCTATTGATTCTCAACAATGGGGTGTACATATCGAATCGTGTTCTAACCAAAGTTGTTTCTCAAACATATTTTGAGTTGTGATAAGGTTGAAAACCGACTTGATGACATGTACACATTTTATAAATACCCATATATAGTTAGAGTACAATTGTCAAAGAAAAGATCTGGGCCCTAAACCATAAATGAGCATATTTCATTTGAAAAGCTATAAGGTTTAAGGGTTACATATTTTATTATCCATCTCACAACACTAGAACTGTGGAATTAAGAATTGACTTGATCAGTGGGAGTGATCAATCTAGGAACCTAGTTTCTAAGAAAGATCATTCATATTTTCTCAAACTTCCACCTCAAGTGCTAGATTAATTATGATTCACAACAACCCTTAAGGTTAATGGTTATTGAGAATTCATAACTAATCATTAATAATCTACAAGTCATTGATAAAATTCTAATAAGTTATGTTATTTAGTAATTGCTTATAATAACATGTATATTGAACCATTTGCTCTTTTAAGAGTTTGTTGGTCCATCCTTAAGATGACTTATTAGAACAATAAGATCAATGTTTTCTAGTGATTACATTTTGTACAATAAGAGTTCAACTACAATATTAATTTGAGACATAAATTAAATTATAGAATGATAAGGAATTGAAGTTGTAGTACAATATGCCATGAATGAAGAAATGAATATCTTAAAGAGTAATAAAGTTTATCTTTAGTAAAGTTGCCTAATGGGGTGGAGAACATTAATTAAGCATAGATTTTTTCCACCAATAATATTCATTAGGCAACATTGAGAAACATAAAGATATAAAAGAATATTCATTACTAAGAAGTTCATTTTGAACTAAGAATCAATAACAAAGGAGATTTACATTCTCACTTGTTTTTATAAATGATTCTATTGTAGACCTTGGCATTTGTTGCTTGTTTTAATTCATTAATCAATTCCAAATAGTGAACTAGAGGAGAAGGTATATAGACTGCCATAAAGATTTTCCTCTATTAGTGGTGAACATATGCAAGCTTAAAGTGTCTACCTGTAGATTAAAACAAACATCTCACAAATTGGTATTAAATCATCTTTTCCTTTAGGTTTGAAAAGAGAATTATGGAAATAATTATATACCAGAAGGTTAGTGGGAGTAATATTTGTTTTATACGTAGACAATATGTTACTTGCAAATGATGATAAAAGTTTTCTATATGAGTTGAAATAATTCATATCTCAAATTATTATTTTGAGATAAGGAATATAAATAATATATATATATAATTTTAATTAATTAGAGAGTAGCCACAGCATCTACGATTAAATAAAATTATGTATTATTCATACTGATATAACTTTTATCTTTAAGTGTGATAAATTCAACTCGAACCAAAGCATTCGAAAAATGATGCGGAGTGAGAATAAATTAAGAACATTCATTTGCTTCTATTTTAGAAGCCTAATGTATGCCTAAAAGTCTGAATAAGACTTTGCATTACATTTGTTTCAGGATCGTTAAGTAGTATCAGAATAACTAAAGTTAAGACCACTTTATTCTTCATACAAAGTGATGAGGTGTCTTTAAGATACTGAAATTATATTCATACATATTTTGTTAAGATGAATTGACCATCTGGAAATATAGTTAACCAATTAGATTCTAACGTACTTCACTGGTTGTATTGATTCACGTAAATCAATATTTTATTACGACCTTAAGATTACCAGTAAGTTATATTGTAGAGAATCTTGATTGCTATTTCCACTATAGAAGTCAGATTCATTTATTGTTTTGAGGATACATCTCGTATGATGTATTATAGAGTTTCATAGTAGGCCTAGAGTTCAGAATTACAGTTTCATTAGGCCATTAAGAAAATTTTGCGATAAATTCAGCTACAATATTTATGGCTAATAACTCTAAGAGTACTGGTCGAAGCTAGCATATCGACATTAAGTATTTAGCCATAAAAAGGCGTGATAAGTGGTCATTAATCACGCAAACTGAATTGGGTGATCGCATAGATCCTTGACTAAAGGCATGCCACAACACAAATTCAAGGATCATAAAGTAAATATGGGATTCAGTTAACCCATATGCAGTTTTTTTATTTGTACAACCAAAAATTATTTAATGAAACTCTAATTTCGATATTTTCTCATATTTATGTGCACCTTAATTTCATCTGAGAAAATTGTCGTAAGAGGACCTGAATAAACATAAGGGTTAGGGTTTATTCACTTAAGTACATTGCCACATAAAGTACATTGTTATATAATAAATATATCGTAATACATGGAAGATAATACTCGACTTATAATGAGGACATGTCGCTATGATTCGTATGTTTATTATATAATGAGGAACGTTTGGGTTTGAATGTTTTAGTTTAAATGCTGACCAAGTGGGAGAATATTAGAATATTTCTAATTAAGGAAATAAAATACTATTATTGATTCTGATAAATGAATATTTTATATTCATTGAATCTGAACAGAATCAATTACGTAATATTCTATATATGGTCAGATTTCTATATTCATTACCTGATTTGATTTCCTGAATTAATTGTCAAAATATTCTGACAATTAATGTGGCACAGATACTGATGGAGTATCTCACCTATAAATATAGGGTCTCGGTCCCCGAGCTCCTCACTCATTCTGTTCATAACAGCAAATTCCATCTAAAGAGAGTTGAGAGAGCGAGGAAGCCCGATTACCCATGGTAGTCAATTTCCTTTGCAGATCAAAGCTTATGTGGGTTTGAAGCTCAAGATTCAATGGCTGGAGGTATTTCGATCCTTATTCATAGTGTATATATGTTTGATTAATTCCGCATTTTATTCATAATCATGTATGTTTTAGTCTATACAAATAAATGTCTAACATTTTATATATCATATAATATATTATAAAGAGTAATTTGCGACATAAATAACTCTCAGCTGCAAATAAATATTTAAGTTTAATTTTTAGCGGTAATAATACTTAAGTTTTAATTTTAAAACTTCTATAGGTACCTGATTAAATAAATTATTACATGATAATTTTTTATTGGTCCAAGCTATTAAATTTTTATTATTACTGGCAATTGAGAGTTAAACTTAAATATATAGTGGGACATAGTTCTGTGCGTGGAGGAAATTACACTCTATACCTTTTTTATATTGTCCTTTTTTATTTTTACCTTCTTTTTTAAAATCTATCATTTTTACCTCTTTTTTTAAATATTGTACCAATTTTGCCCCTGTCACTTCAAGATACTCTCCATGTGATTCTCTTATGTAAGGGTATTTTGGGTACAATACATATAAAAAGAGGTATGTTTCAAATAAATATAAAATTATAGGTAAATTTGATTAATTGATGAATAAAAGAGGCATTTTTCAACTTACCCCTAATTCGTGGATCCCCTGGGCCCAGTGGGAATGGTGGGGTTGGGAATTTTATGGGCCTTTTTTGGCTTGCGAAAATATCAACTTTTCTTCATTTTGGGCATTGTTTTTTATTTATTTTTTCAAATACATCATAAATGCTAGTTTTTCTATAAAATTTACTCAACACTATAATAATTTTTAAATAAAAATATATTACATTAATTTTATAAAAAATATTAGATAGTTAATTTTGTTTTGAATTTTTACATTAATAAATTTTTAATTTCTTACTAAACTTAATTCATTACTTTTATTGAAACATTAAGTGATTATTTTATTAAATTTTGCATGGAAAAATACATTATAATTATTGTTAAAATAGATCAAATTGAATCACAAAATATTTTACACAAATTATATCTTACCGATTCGAAAACTAATTTATTTTGCCAGGAATTGAATATTGTATATTTTGAAGTGATGATCACAATTTCAAACTTTGTACATTTAATTGGGAAGTTTATAATAATATATATTTTTTGCATTTATTTTACAATAATAACCTTACTACTATTACTGACATGACACGTCAACTAAATCTGTGTTAGGCTAAAATTAGTCTAAGTTTCGGGTCATATTTTCGGTTAGTTTTCACTCTTTGTTTCTAGTTTTAGGGCTATATTACGCTTGATTCTCTGGTTTTAGGTCCTCGGGCATTTAAAGAAAGTATGTTCAAGAATTGAGAAAAAGTTGTGAAAGAATCGAGAAGAAAATCCAAGATTGGTGTAACTGCCTGTTCCTGTCGCGACGGGGAATTTTCCAGTCGCGACGGGAACTGGCAGAGAGATTTTCAAGGAGTTAAAGTTTACTCCCGTCGCGACGGGAGCTTTGCCAGTCGCGACGGAAACTGGCAGAGAGGATCTTGAAGTTTCAAAGTTTAATCCCGTCGCGACGGGAGCTTTGCCAGTCGCGACGGGGACCCCAGTGATAGGATTTTTTGGAAGTTTCGTAATTTCACGAATTTTTAAGTTGAGACTTGGTTTAAATAGTGAGAGTTCGTGAAAATTAGGGATTATTTAGATTGGGAGCCCTAGAAACAAAGGAGGAGGCTGGAAGAGCGGCTTGTGGCGACCCGGATCAATTGCTTCAACTAGTTCTTTCTCTTCTCTTTAATTTTTCTATGCTATTTTCTGTTTCAATGTTAATTATGGATTTGATTATGGATGTTTTGAACTAAACTCCTATTTAGGGAGAATGATGAATGTTGTTTAAGTTTTTCCTAGTTAATGAATAATTGCCATTCCTCCATCTTGATTGTGAACACTATTCATATTTGTGTTTAATTTCCATGTGCAAGATTGATCACCTTTTACATGTTTTATGATCTCAATTCGAAATCTGAAAAGTGAGAATTGAGAATGCTAAAATTGGATAGTCTAGGTTTTGATGTGAAACGAAAGTATTTACATAGCCTTTGTGACATTTAGATTATTGCTTAATGCTGATTTCATGTTAGTTTAATTAAGAGATTAATTAGAGAGCATGAGATTTAGAACCTAGAAGATCTGAAAAGAGCTAGGTTAATTTATAATCTGTCATTTACTTCAAGAGAAGGATAGCAATTAGACATTAACATTGGTAACTTAACAACAGGATTTGTCTCCCTATTCTCTCATCTTGATTAATATTCACTTGTTTCTTTAAGTTTCTTGAATTTCTTTCTTCCTTTTTCAATCATAAATACTTTTGATTTGCTAAATAGAATTATAAGTATAGTTTAGTAGTAATTAATCCAATTCCCTGTGGTTCAACCTCACTTGCGTGAGTATACTACTTGATTGCGTACACTTGCGTAGTAATTAATAATTTTCGCAACAATCTGACACATTTGACGTGTTATCCCAATTTTTATCCACTTCACGTGGCATGTCCACATAGACAAAATTGAGGCCATGTAGCATATAGCCTATCAATAGGTGAACAAAGTCACCTTGTACGGTATACCAATGGTCAAGGGCTCTAAGGCAATAAAGCAAGGTCGAACAAGGATAAAATAGCCAGCCAGGAGACCCTAGCCGGACCACACCCTGGTCGGCCAACAAAGTTCCATGTGCCGGCCAGACCTTAAGAATAGGGCTGGCCGACCAGCACATGCAAAGAACACCAAAAGGAATTTAAGGGAATGGTGGGGTCCACAACAAGCTTTCTGAACGATCCACAAGCTTAATTCCAGATCCAACAATCCTTGAAGATAGGAATTCTTCCTAAAGCTATATACCTTTTTTTTTGTAATTTAAATAAAAGATAGAAAAATGTTATTCTCCCTATTTTAGAGGGATACTTGTTTGAATGATTATTTTTTGTAAGCCCTAAATTATATAAAGGGTCTTAGGCAAGGTAGAAAGGACTTGGATTCTAAGTCTCATAAGCCCTAGAGCTCCTTTCTCTCACTTACTCACTAGACACTTAGTCTATTTCTTTCACAAAGTCTCATAAATTTTGAATTTGTAATACTTAGTTCTCACTACTGTAACATTGAAGAGAATCATAGCTAGAAATTACAAGGTTCAAGCCTATAATCTGAGTCGGCGTGGTATTATCTCAAGAATCAACACAACTAAAAAGGGAGTAGGTCATTGCTCGCTAATTAAGGGGGTCGAACCTTTATAAATCCTTGTGTTACTTTTATTGTTTATTATTATTATTTATACGTGGTGATTATCAGTAATAAATAAGGCTTCTCAGTTAGATGAAAAAATTCTGAGTCAATATTTTGGTACTTTCATTGAGAACTTTATTTGATTTTTATCCATCTCATTATGATCAATCACCCTGGTTCTAACCAGAAGAACTACTTCCTCCACTTCCCCGGGTCTTTCATCGCATCTTATGGATTAAGGGTTGAATTCTCTTGCAACACTTGCTCAGGTAAACTTGAGAATATATATTCTTTTTATTCCTAAAGGCTTTTTGAGCTAAGAACTACTGAATAACACTGACTCGTGGACTAAAACTAATTAATGTCCTAACCACATAAAAAACTGTTTGTCTCTTTTCACTCTTTCTTTTTTAATTATTTGTTTCTTTAGTTCTTATCGTTTATAATTCGTTTTTGAAAATCTTGGTAAATATTAAGTATTAGAGATTTAGGATGCAATGGGGAATTGAATGCATAATGACCAATACTGGTAATATGAAAACCTGAGCCATTTCCTATAATGACATGTTCTTGACCAAGATATTCTGAGCTACTTGCCAAGTTCTGAGCATCTGGTGTGAGATGATTCGTGGCACCTGAATCAGGATACCAATTGGAATCTTGGACTGTATCAACTGTGGCAATCATGGCATGTAATCGTGCTCCAGTTAGGGAGTTTAAAGGTTGATTATAAACGGATACAGGTCCAAAAAATGACTTATCAAACCTATAGAAGCATTGAAGAGCAACATGGCCTGGCTTCTAGCACAATTGGCAAATAGGTCTTCGTTGTTGTTGGTGTCAGGGTTGATTCGACCATCTTCCATGTCTAGGGTGTCCTCTGCCTTCACGATTATTTGATCCACCATAGGAATCATGAGAGGTGTTATATGATCCCTGAGTTTGTTGTCCATTGAAGTAAAGTGGATTTCCACCATAGCTTCCTTGATTGTTTGAAAAACCTCCTCTTCCATTGTGAGCAAGATTAGCTTTAGCAGATGATATGTCGAGATCCTTTATACTCTTGTCAATTCACGCTTCTTGAGCCACAAGAAGGGCTTCAAGCTCTGCAATGGTAAAATTTTCTTTGTGAATGTTGTAGGAGGTGTAGAAGATGTCATATTTTGGTCCAAGACCATTGAAAATGGCCTCGACATGATCAACTGTAGAGAATGTATGTCCAATGAAATTTAGTAGATCTATAATCGATTTTATTTTCAGTAAGTAATCGCTAACGGAGGAACCCTTTTTCTTAGTACTGAGGAGTTGAGTCTTGAATTAACTTATCTTGGAATCTGTTTGTGCAGTGAAGAATTCTTGAAGCGCGATTTAGGCAGTCACAAAGGTCTCATGCCTTATCATGCGAGTGTTCATCTGGTCATTCATGGAGGACAACATCCGTGAAAGAAGGAGTTGATCTTGTGCTTCCTAATTTATGTAATCTTGTGAAATTGTATTGGTTGTTCGATCAGCTTCGTTGTCGAACTTGGGAGGAGTAGAGTTTGGTTCAAAGAATCGTTGGAGATGATGACCACGAACAACAGTGAGGATTTGATGTTTCCATGATAAAAATTTGTTTTCATCAAGTTTGGAAGAAAGAGAATGCTTGAACGAAATAGGTTTTGTAGGTTGGATCTCTGCAAGCTGAAGATGATCCCACCATTGTTGAAGGAAGCAGAGAACGAAGAGAAGAAAAGAATTGTGAAGACAAGCTTGAGGACAACTATCAAGAACAGATTAGAGATTTTCTAACTCTGATACCATATTGAAATAAAAATAGAATTGAAAAAAAAATATTTCTCTTATTGATTAAAAAGGCTAATGCTAAAAGTTTATATACAATGAGCTTTAAATAGTAAAAAACTTAAGCTAAAATCCTGTAACAGTAATTCTAACTAACTTTCCTAATTGTATTGTTAGTTAACTAATTGTCCTTAACATACTTCACTTGGATTTGGCATCACTTTGAGAGGTCCCTCACCCAAGCTTTCTTAATTGGACACTGCTAAGAGGATAGTGGATGCCCTCCTTCGTCCTCTGCCTACTCCACTTTGACTTTGGTGACCTACCCCCACATGCTCATCATCCTCTATACCCTTTACTCTTAAGGATAGTACTCCCTATCTTTACATACATCTACATCTACATCCCAATAGTCCAAGTTCGGTAGATAGGTATTTTGGATTTATCTTCAATAAATATACTCTATTTATTTATTTTTTTGGAAAGTGTGGGGGTGAATTGTTTTTGGAAAAAAATCCTTTTAAAATGTTGTACTTTAAGCACCCACAATTAATAAGAGTAATCTGAAACGTTGAGCTTATGTAGTATTCTTATGGCAAAAGTCCAACTTTCATAAAATAGTAAAGAGCACCATGTAATATTGTTACTAGTAAAAGTGAAAATCGAAGTATACATATTTGAATTTAAATTAAAAATATAAGACCAGCTATTACTAATAGTGATATCTTAGGTGATGAGCATTGCCTTATAGTAATGCTCGTCATATTTTAGACTAATTTGGTGCTTGGAAAGTCAATAAGTAGTCTTTTTAGTAATTGGAGATTGAAATGCAATATTTTAGACTAACTTTTGCCTCTAAATTCAACTTAATGACTTGTGTAACCTTTAAAACTACTTACTCTTCCAACCTCCACATTGGGAAAGAACAATTAGATAATTTTCTTTCTCGTTATCATTAATTGAATTTTTTCTTAACACTCATCATTTCTGATGATTTTTTTGGTGACAGAAACTAAAACAATGACCTTACCCTGCCCAGCCCTTACGGGCATTTTTTTTTTGGGGGGGGGGGGGCTCCATTATAAATATACATATATGAATTATACATCAATAATCATCATGTCATCTAAGATACTAAAATGAGACTAGAACTTTGGAGTAGTGAGCAGAACATCAAAGTCACTTAAGCTCCATTCTGCTACTTCATCTTTGTCACTTATATAAATCTCAGTCCCCACATCAATCGAACTCCATATCCTTCTAGCTGGAGTAGTCCCTGGATCCTGCTCAAACCAAACACAAAACATTTCATGATGATGTTAACGCAAAACAAATCTGCTAATTACTACTTGTTGATTGAACAAACTTGTTCTGTTATGAAAGTAGTAACCTGATAGTAGTAGAGTCTACTCGAAAGGCCACCCACATCAAGCTCCCATGTCCTGGGATCACCCACCCAACCTTGTCCTTTCTTGGTGGGATAGCCATAGTCACCCCATATGGGATGTGGCAGCAACTGAATTATCTCTTGCGCTTGAGGATTGCTGTAAGGGTCACAAAGGCTCACAGGCTGCTCCAAGTGCTGGGCATTGCCTGGCGCACAGTAGTAGTGGTAAGCCGAGTATGGGAAGCGGGCTGTGTCGTTACGATAAATCTTTATGTTTTGGGGTGTTATATGGTAAGGTGGGCAATTCTGTAAGCCTGTGGGGCTGCACCAAGCTGGTGTGTCAGGGTTGATTATCATCTCTGTGTATCTGGTAACATCGGTTACTACTTCACCATCACAGGCTAAGCCATTGTTCTTCCAACAACTGCCTATGTCGATTAGGTAGAACTGGCTCTTTGGTCCTCCTCCTTTCTTGATATCCAAACTCAGTCTCACCTTAAAATTTGGTGATTCTGGTAGCTGAATACAGTATAAATTTATACACTAGAGAAATTAGTGAAAAATATAGCATTCCCAACAAAGAGTCACATCAAGTTGAAGCATATATAATATAGATTAGTAGCTTCAGGTCAGAGTAATGACCATCTGTCTACTGAATCATGTTGAAAACAACTTCATGTTTTGACCCAAGTTAGATTCCCATGACAATATTGTATTGACATTTTTAACTCTTAGCTATTCATGAAAAGAGGACTATTGAAAAATTGACAGTGCAACGAATGGACCTGTCTTTCTCAGCAACGTGGCATAAACTATATAGTCGAGCAATTAGTGTAATTCAATTATTATGACCTCTTCAATTAGAGTAATTTGAAAACTAAACATAGAAAGTTAAGTTTCACCGACCGTTTTAAGCATTCCTCTTGTGTCATAATGATATCCACCAGAATATCCTTCTGTTGCATCAGCTCTGAGGTACAGCATCAGCCATGGATACTTCTTTGAGGTCTTGAGTTTATGATTGAAGACCCAACTTCCAACTCCAACTTTCTTTTCCCAAACAACTTCGTAGAAGGAAATCCCATCAAGACCATTTGCAGGTTCAGAATCCAAATCATAAGTGCCATTAAAACCTCCTCTCATGCTTTCACCATACAACTCAGTCTCATCATGTTTAAAGGTGGGTTGGTTCATACACCCTTTGCCAAAGCAAGGAAACCTTGTTGATTTAAAGGGTCTAACCCTTTTCCCATCAGCCGGACACAAACCTGAGTTAGTGTCAAAGTTACCATTTTTAAGCATAACCATCCAAAACTGCCATGGTTTTGGGGTGTCTCTAACTTCACATAGAGAACCCAGATAAATTTCTTTCTGTGCTGCGTAAAGATCTACATTGTTGGCATTTTCTGGATTTAATCCAGAGAATGGAGTCCCAACTCCAAGTTTGTTATCTTCTTTTGTTACCTTGTGTTTAAGAGAAGAACCTGCCCCCATTACAATAAATAAGTACCAGAAAAAATGTACATGAAAAGAAGAGTCGAGTCTAGTCTAGTCTTGTTTTTTTTTACCTTTGAGATCAAAACAATCAGCAGCTCTGGGGCTGCCCGTGTGAGGAGCTTCTTGGCCAACTTCATTGCAAAAGTTCCAAGCTTCAAAGGCCACTCTGAGCCCATCTCTTCTCATTCCTGGATCTCCAACCACTGAGATGTAGTTGTCATCTGGAGTAGAACCAGAAGCACTTAACACCATTACCACATTAATAATCAAAAGGAACAGAACATTCATTTCACTCCCCATGGTGTTTTTTCCTCTCTAATGTTTTGTCCAACTGGGATGGGAGCAGCTACCTCCTATTTATAAGAAACCAAGCACAGATTCTGACCAATCGAAATGGGGCCATTCTCATGTGCTCAAGGCTGCAGTTGTTGGTTTTGGTGTTACCCTTTTCAGTTGTAATATTTTTAATTTGATTTTGATTATTTTTTGGAAGACACTTGTACTGCTACTTTTGCTTTCTGCTCAGTGAGAATGCACCTGTTTTTTTTTTTAGTTTTTCTTAAAAAAAATAATAGATATTATTAACAAATTACAGCTCTTGGTGGTCCAAATGGAAACAAGCACATCATCAGAAAAAGGGAAAAAAAAATCTTACATTTGTTATCTTTGCTTTTCTTTGTTTGTGATGAGTACTTTTTTGTTTGATAGTTTGACTTGTAGTAAAAGTTACGAGCAATTTGGTTACAACATACAAGTGGGGTCTTAAGTTGGAAAGAAAAAAAGAAAGAATCTGTCCAAAGTCCATGTTATGATAATTATTAATAAAATTAAAGCAAAAACCAATCGAAATGCTCTTTATTCTAGTTTTGGGGTGTTTTTTCTTTTTTCTTTTTTCACAGCTGGCTAAAGAGTCACAAATTTCAATTTAATTCCCAAATACACTACAACTTTAATCAAGAAAGCATTGGCAAGCCACAGAACAGAACAGTAGACAGGGTAACAAATATCAAGTCCCAAAACTGTATCTATTGTCTTATATGGGAATTGGAGCTTGAAAATATTCAGATTTTATTTTATCTTTGCATCATAGGCTGAAATGGGAGCCAAATTCAGCACCAATTTTTCAGCACTTTTTATAATTAGTTTGTGATATTTTTTAAAAGATATTTTTAGAAATTATATGGAACTGGATATTCAATTACACTAATGATAATAGTTGTGAGAAAATGGCAAAGAATATCCTTACACAATTACGTGTTATATGAGATTTCATCAAAAAGATTAGAATAATGATTAAATCTTAGAGCCTAATTCAGTTAGTGGTCAGGCTCAGCACACTGATAATTACTTCAACAAATCTTCAATGCGAATATCATCTTGTGTTTCTTTCCAATATTCTTTTCATTTGCTTGCATGTGAAAAGCTTTAGTAGTACTGGTGACATTTTTATTGTTTCTTTATTTCTTTCCAAGATGGTATTTGTTTGTTTGTTTGTTTTTATGTATTTATTTTCATAGCAAAGAAAAAGAATGCTTTTATATACACCCTCTTCATTTTTGTTCTTATTTCCCATTTCTTTTAAGTAAGCCCCATAAATTTTATAAAAGGTTCTTTTGACACACACACTAAACAATTAGTACAAGATTGATAAATCAAAATTAAATTACACATCTTTAATGTGTATTCTTTAAGAAAGAAATATTTTTACATCCTCAATTAAAAACAAATAATTTTCAAGACTTAAAAAGCCTAATTAAAATTTTAGTTATATCCAACAGAAATAACATAAATATAAACTAAATATATCTAATTAACCATTAGTAAAATTGAAATATTAAATTTTTATACTTAAAAAAAATATAATAAGTAAAAAAGTAATAAAAAATTTACATCATAAACCCAAAAATTTTAAAAAAAAATTATAAAAATACGTCGAAAAAAAATTCATTCTTATTCTTTAAACTTGGTATTTATAAAAATACTTATTCAATAAAAATAATAAATCATTTTTTTTTGTTTTATAGTTTATTTATAGTTGTCATGAACTTATTTTTCTAGTTATTTTATAATTTATTTTGATTTATAGTTGTTGTGAGGTTAATTTCTCATTGTTGTTTTTTTAATTTTTGTTGAGTAAAATATATTTTTATAATTTTAAAATTTTATAAACGTATTTTATAATTAAAAATTTTAGGTCGTAAAATTATAAATAAAACGTAAAAAGAATGATATTTTTTTTAAAAAAAAATCCAAGAGTAATTAGTATATAAGTGATATTTTAATTTTGGACTAAATAATTAATTTTTATTTCCAAATATTTTAAGAGGAAATTTATGTTAATTTGGTAATAATTAAGAAAGGTCAAAAGATAAAAATAAAAGAATGTGTCCTTTGATAATAAATATTTTCTCAATATTTTTGTCACTGAACTTTTTACGCTATTAATTGTGTCATTTATATTACACTATTTTTTAATAATACCTTTGAAAATATAATTTTTATTGTAATGTAATCCGTTCATCTCATTTTATTTAATTTTATCGTAAAATGAGTAAAGTAGTGGATGGTAGTTGAATAAATTATAAAAGGAGAAAAATATTAATTTGCATCTATTTATCAACTACATCTATCGCGTCACTCGTTTTACGATAAAACTGAATAAAATATGTTGGAAGAACAACATTACTGTAAAAATTATATTTCGAATGGTATTATTAACGAGACGTATATTATAAGGACACAATTTAATAATGTAAAAAATTAAATTGATAAAAATGTTAATTATTCAAAATAAAATTAGTGTGTCATGACTCAATAGTCTCCCCTATGAGAAATTAGGCCAAAAAAAAATAGAGTAGATTGTCGAGAAGCCCAATTAAGGGGGAAAGGTAAAGAAGAAAACTAGGTAAGAGGAGTAATAGAATAATGAATAAGGTTAGGTGAGTGCAGGGTACACAGAAGAATGGCAATAATAGAGCAGATAAGGCTGACTTCTCTTTATCAATTAATGACCACCTGCACTGCATCACTTCACCACTTCTGGACTGGACCCTGCCTCCCTTGGCTTCTTCTTCTTCTTCTCTTTGTAAAATAATTCAACATTTGTGAAAATCAAACTTATTAGTCATGTATGTACTTCATGTACAAGAATTAATGTGAGCTTTTAATAAGAATATGAAGCTGTACTACGAAAAATATTAATATAATAGTATAGAAAATTATTGTTCACCATGATAATGTTATTTGGGGTTATATGACAAATGGTTTTTTTTTTTCACTTAAGCAATAATTACTTGCTTAACTAGTGTTTAGCAACAACAAATTAGCAATAGGTTAGTTATATTTTTAATTCCAAACTAGTATAGAATATATATGTACCTAGATTGGGATCTATTGGCGATTTGACACTCTTTCCTTTTATTCTTTTCTTCTCATTTTTTCTAAGTAATTAATTATTATTTATCAATTATTTAAAAAAAAAAAAATCAACAAACTATCAAAATATATAATGTAGTTATAAGAAATTTATAGTAGAAATTACACAAATGAAATTTTTTTTAATATTTATTTTTTTATGGCATACTTAAATAAAATTAATAGGATATGGATTTTTAGTTATGTTTACATCTTTATAAACTTTTTTACACTATTTTTCGCTCAGTTAATTTTTTTTTTATACGATAATAAAAATATAATTTTAATATATGATAACAGTAAAATTATATTATCTAATTTTATATTATTAATTTTTATTTTTTATTAAGAAGTTTAAAACTTATACAATTAATCCATATATATATATATAGAATTTTAAATGATTTTATTTTTTTTTAAAAAAAAATTATTATTATAAAAATAAGTAAATATGATGGTGTAGGTAAAAATTAATTTTTCTTTTTTCCATAATGTATTATTTTTATATCGTGATGCTTTTAAGTTATTGTCATTATTAAATCTCACTCATTATCGTTATCGTAACTCACTTGTTGTCTTACCGTATCTTACATGTTGTCATTATCGTAGCTCACTTGTAGTCGTCACCACTCTCCTTCTCAAATCTCAATATTAATTTTGGATTCTATTTTGAATTTTAAACTGCAATAATATCGCCTTATATTTCAGTTGTATATAATTAACATGTATATTTATATATAGATATATAAATTATTACTCATTCAATCTAATTATATATTATAGACTTTTATTAATTTTATTAAAGTAAACAAATAATATTCAAATATTATAAAATTATAAATAATCTAATATATATCAATTATGAATAATAAAAAATAATAAATGAAGAAGGAAAAGATTTAATTAAAATTGAAAAGTAAAAAATAGAAACACTGTGATAAAATAATAAGTAATTTTTTTTTAAAAAAAAAAACCATAACTAACAATTTTTGTATGTAATTACTATTTAAAATATATATTTCTACTGAAAGAATAATATAATATTGTTGTCGAGCAATTTTCGCAACACCAAAAAGTATAATTTAATTGATAAAAAGGAGAATTATTTAAGAAATGACAAGTGCGAGTATTCAACCTAAAATGGCGAGTACTCGACTGGGAATGCAAGAACAAACAACAAGGCTGGAAAAAGTAAACAAGACGATGAATTATAGTGGTTCAGTCAGATTTTGTTCTGCTTAGTCCACTGTAGCAAGGGATTCGTAGGTCCATTTTCATGGTGGATCACCCCTTTATATACAAAGTAGGTGTCCAATCGGTTACATGAGGATCACATTCATTGTTAATCCATTATTTACACATTGAATTGCAATAACTAAACTCAAACAACGTTAACATTAATAAATGTGTGACAGTTACTAAATTCATCAACGTATGCGTCTTCCGCATCTGCGAGTTGACCGTTCATGTTCCGTTTGTTGAGCTCGCAGGATCGCCAGTACGTATGGAACGTCTGCGTCCTTTAGGTAATCGCCCTTTGTAGACGTCGCATGTTGGAGCTAGTAAAGTCTGGACATGCGAACTTATATTGGTCTGTCAGGGCTATTGGGTCGTTGGGACCAAACTGCACCATAGGGGATTGGTCTCTATTCTTGTCGTGGAGATATAGAGGGGACACTCGCACATGTTCTGACATATGCGAGTTGTATCTACCCTGTATGATGAGAATTATGGTTATGCGGTGTGACTTAAGTCACACTTACAGTATCTCGCTGTTTTTATCCTGAGCGAGGTTTAAACTTCGAGAAGTCTCTCATGGACATTCAGCCTTCATTGGAAATCTGAATACACGTGTCCTTTAAAGAGGAGTCTGGTCTCGAGTTTCTAAGTGAGAGAAATCTCACTATAACACATGCCCCTAGTTTCGCGACGTGACAAGAGCGGTCACTGAGGGAAACTATTACTCGAGAGACAGGTGAAAGGTTGTCACGAGGAGGTGACCTTTTGGTTGTCCCATCGAGGGTTTCGAAAAATGACGGCTGTAATAATTAATTTTTATTATCTCTAGGATGCCACGTCACAAAACTCTTCGGTTTTCGTGTAGGCGTGGCCATAATTGGCCGTTAGATTGGGCGACCTTAGGCATTCTGGCTGCCACGTGTCATAATCCCAATTAATAAGGGATATGGGTATTTAAACGCTTTGATACGAATCAAATTTCCCATTTTTCCCTCTTTTCTCTTAACTTCCCTCCAGTTCATATACTTCAGAAAAAATTCATCCCCAGATTTTCTGCCAGTTTCCACAACATTTTCAATCTCAGACGTGATCGAGAGCAGTTCGCAGGAATCAAAACTAAAGGTTAGTTTTCTGCATTTTCGTTTTTGTTTTTAGAGAAATTGTGCTTTACTTTCTGGGTTTGGATTTTCTTGAAGGCTTTTTAGGAATGTATGCTAGTGGGTATTTATGTGTTTTGGGTCAATGAAACTGGGTAACATTCATAGTATAGGACCTGTAAACTGACATAACCGCACACAATTCATAGGCACTGATTCACGTCTTGAATACTCGCGGATATTCGGATGAACAAATTGAATGTTCGCGGGTGTTCAGATGAACAGCTTGAATAATCGCATGTTTCCAAGACTTTATTTCTGCTTAACTGTTAGCTAGACCTTTTAGGATCTTTACATGTCGCGGGCTGAGTGGTGAGAGTATTAATTGCCATTCCAAATGGTGGGTGTGTCACAGTATTCTAATGGCCATATATGCGATTATATGCCCCTTGAGATACTGAGATACGCCCAGCCATTTGTTGACGTGCGTTAATGCTCGAATGATCGCACTCTTTGGTTGGTAGGTAGTTTCGAAACAGTGGGGGTCTCCCAGTAACTTCAGGGTTATGCTCGAAAATGCATACCTCTTGAGTCACTGGGAAACGCCCAGCCGTTTCTGGAGGTATATCGCACAACCGAGGATGCGTGAATTACTTGCCCAAAGATAGCTATATTTCTTCTCGCATGTTGACAGGTGGTCAGCTTTTGCATGGAGGCTGACCTTTCTGTCGAATGCGACTTTATAATCTACTGCGGGTGAGATCACTTACTTTTATTTTTCACACATCCATCACGCTGAAAAGATCTTCTATCTTTCAGATGAGCGATCTATCGGATAGCCAGCAGCTCGGCTCAGGAGGCCGCGCCTTTGACGGAGAGTCGGACCAGGAGAGAGACAGTTTTCTCCCTACGGACATCTCCGAAATGGAGGCTGCGGAAATAGAGTTAGGTCCGATGTCTTCCGTAGACATCGAGAGGATGGTACAGGAGCTCGCTGAACCTGGGACAATCGATATCCGAGACAGCGAGTCCACAGTGTCAGCACGCGACTACCTCATACATACGAGGCATGCTCCCGACATCGAGGTCGAGGAGGTGGAGGAAGAATGGACTACTCCAGTCCGCGAGTCAGGTGGGGAAGAGGAGGAAGCGGAAGGAAGTGGGACGGATTCGGTCGACGACTCCCAATTGAACGAGCCCTTCTCATGCGAGGATTTAGTCTCGAGGGTTGCCAAATCTGACTTCACCACCTTTGTGAGGTTGAATTTGTTGCGACTCGCGTTTCAACGTCCTAAACCATCTCAGAGAGCGCACCTTCCGTTCACCAACCCTGCGATCATTCCTACAGAGGATGTGGTAATCTCAATACCCATCCTTCGATGCGGTGTATCGGTCCCCTTTCATCCCTTCATCGCTGCCATTCTTAGGCGATACGACGTATCGCCCTTTCAGCTGACACCCAACAGTTATCGCACCGTATTGGCTTTCTACGCGATGTACATGGAGTATGCCCATAGGGCTCCGTCAGTAGAGGAGTTTAGTTACTTCTACGACATAAAGAGCGTGGGTCTCCATAACGGCTTCTATTGCTTTAGTAAATGGGCGACTTCTGAAATAAACGGTGTTGAGGGGATGGTATCGAACATGGGTGACTGGAAGTCGAAGTGGTTTTATGTTTTTAAGGTTCCTGGGATTAGGACTGATTTTAATCGCAGACCCAGTATGTCGCGTCTTTGTTGCCTTAGATATATTTTTTACTTTGCTTTCTGAAATCTTTTGCTAACTCGCTTTTTGTTGTCATCGCAGATAGACCAGCTCGACCAACTCTCGACGCGACTAGGAAGGAGACAGCTGAAATTCTCGGGAGTCTTCCGGTACAAGATCGCGACTGGCGATTATTGTGCACAACTGCGAAGTTGCGAGAACACCAGCTGATTCCCGAGAACGCGAGTCTTCAACGGGAGCCAGTATACAAAGAACCATCTGAGAAGCAGCAAGAGCGGATAGACAAGCGTCTTTCTAAGCAAACCCCTCGGCAAATTTCAGGTAACTCGTCTTTTTGCTATAAATCTGACGGGTAGAATTGTGATTTTTTTACTTATCTGTCATTTATGCTTGTAGACATGACTTTTCTGAAGTCTGCCCCTGTCCTGAAGATCAAACAAAAGGGTGGAACACCGGCGACTTCGCCGGTCGTCGCCCAGAAGAGGAAGAGCGATGTGATGGCTTCGCTTGTCGCAGACTCTTCCAAGAAGTTGGCCAAGACTACTCAGGATAAGGGGAAGAAAGTCGTCATCGACCCTCCAGTTCGTGCTCGCGACTTCCTGGCCATGCAGGAAAAATTCCTGACTGAGATCCCTTACGAGGATCTCGTTACTCGATCTACTGAACTGGCCGCGCAATCCATGGCTTTGTTCATAAAAGCCGCGGCTACTCCTTCGAAGGAGGCCGACTCGCTGAAGAGGCAGAACGCCCATTTTCAAGAAAATATAAAGAAGCTGAAGCAGGAAGTGGCGAGGATTGAGGAACTTAACAAGGCCAAGGAGAAAGAGCTCGAGGAACTCAGCAGGGCAAAAGAACAGGTGGAGCTCGAGGTCATGAAGTCGCGGACAACGATTGTTGAGATGGCTCGCGACTTGGAGGCTGAGAAAGAGAATGGGAAGAAACAGTACGATCAGGCTGTGTCTGATTATATTTATACCACTCTTTCCAAAGTCCCCGACTTCGACTTCTCGCTTCTTGGAGCTGAAGCTGCTGAGATGGCTGAAGCGTTTCGCGCCATGTCGCCTACCCAGACTCAAGGTGGGGGAGGCAACCTTCTGGACGAGGTTGAGGGCGTACAGGCTGAAGAAGTCGAGAACGAAGTCGTCAGCAAGGTCGCGGACGAGGCTGCTCCTGATGAGACTACTCCTGCTGCTCCAGATGCTTGATTATCTTCCAATTTATGTTGTTGTTTAATTTCACTCTTTTTTGTTTTTATATATGTGCGGTACATGGGTACTCGCACTTCTGTACTTGAACAAATTTACTTTATCTTTTGGACAAATTTCTATCCTCGCGGGGATAGCTTACACTTTAATATTTACGCAGTACACGGGTACTCGCGATTTTATATATTTTTACCTTTGATTACAGCTTGGTGTAATAAAGTAGGAAAATTTTTAAAGTTGGTAAGCTAAATTTAAATCACTTGAAAAACTTAGCAAGTAATTTTATTCATGCAATCAGTAGTACATGCGGGCATATATCCCCCTATACTTAGGATTTTTTGAACAAAAAATATCTAAGTATAAGTACTCGAATTAACATAATCGAATAATGCGAACATTACTGATAATAAAATTTCAAGCTCTCGCTATTCCATGCTCGTGGAATCGCGGTTCCATCGAGTGTTGCGAGTCGATAAGTTGCATCACCAATTTGATCTGCGATTATGTATGGTCCTTCCCAATTATCCCCAAAGACTCCATGCGACGGGATTTTGGTGTTTGACATTACTCTTCTAAGGACCAAGTCTCCTACTCGCAGAGTTTTTATCTTTACTTTGGAGTTAAAGTACCTTGCTGTTCGTTGTTGATAAGCCGCGTTTTGTAGTTGCGCTTTATCACGCTTTTCCTCCAAAAGATCAAGGCAAAACAACTGATTCTCGTTGTTCTGCGAGATATTGAAAGTATCCCTGCGTAGGGAACCTGCTCCAACTTCTACTGGCAACATGGCCTCGCACCCGTAAGAAAGCGAGAAGGGTGTTTCGCCAGTTGTAGATCGAGGGGTTGTATTATAGGACCATAGGACTTGCGATAATTCATCTGGCCATGTCCCTTTGCGATCTTCTAATTTTCCCTTTATGGTGTGCTTAATTATTTTGTTGACTGCTTCAGTCTGTCCATTACTCTGCGGGTAAGCGACTGCGGAAAAAGCTTTTTTAATCCCTAAATCGTCGCATAGCTGTCGCATCTCTTTACAGTCAAATTGTTTTCCATTGTCTGAAATGAGTTTATGCGGAATGCCAAAACGACAAATGATGGAGGTGTAAACGAACTCGCGTAACTTCGTTGCAGTGATGGTTGCGAGTGCTTTTGCTTCAGCCCACTTCGTGAAATAGTCAACCGCGACCACAGCATATTTGACTCCGCCTTTTCCCTTGGGTAACTCGCCAATTAAATCAATTCCCCATATTGCAAAGGGCCAGGGACTCGTGATAGAATGGAGGTTACTCGGGGGCTGATGTGTGTAAGTGGCTATTCGCTGGCATCTGTCACACCTTTTTGCAAATGCGAGGGCATCTTGTCGCAATGTTGGCCAGTAATACCCTTGCCGCATAATTTTTAAGGCAAGGGAATTACCTCCAGTATGATTGCCACAAATTCCCTCGTGCACTTCACGCAGTATGTAACCGCAGCCTTCTCCACTGATACATTTGAGAAGTGGTTGACTAAAACTTCTGCGATACAATCCCTGGTCATATATCACATAACGGGCTGCTCGCTGTCGCAATTTCCTTGCTTCTATTTTATCATCAGGTAGGAGCCCCTTGTCAAGGTATGCGAGGATGGGAGTCATCCAGGTAATCTCCTGAACGTCATCGATCTCCATGATTGTTTCTCGATCTATGGTTGGATGAGTCAATACATCTACCGGAATTACATCGAGTAATTCGGCTTCTCTGGTGGAGGCCAGTCGGGCCAATGCGTCTGCGTGGGCATTTTGAGTACGCGGTACTCGAGACACAACTACATGTTTGAACTTCTGCATTATTTCACGAACGATGGCTAAGTATTTAACCAATCTTCCGCCTCTTGCTAGGTATTCTCCACTCACTTGGCACACCACGATTTGAGAGTCGCTAAAAGCTTGTAGATACTCGACTTTCATCTCGAGAGCCAATTTTAGACCTGCGATTAAAGCCTCATACTCGGCTTCATTGTTAGATGCAGAGAATTCAAAACGCAGAGCAGCGTGTACCTTGAAATTATTGGGACTGATTAACAAGATCCCGCTGCCAGAACCTTCATTATTTGAGGCTCCATCGACATACAATGTCCATACTTCTTTGCTTGCCACGGCAATGTCATCTCCACCCTCTACAACTGCCACCTCGGTGCTTGGGAATTCAAGTATAAAATCTGCCAAGGCTTGCCCCTTGATCGCAGTTCTTGGTTTATACCTGATGTCGAACTGACTTAACTCCATCGCCCATTTTAACAATCTCCCCGATGCTTCTGGCTTTGCCAAAACCTGCCTTAAGGGGAAGTTTGTCAAAACTTCAATGCTGTGAGCCTGGAAATAAGGTCGCAATTTTCTTGAGGATATTATCAAGGCGAAAGCCAATTTCTCCATTTGAGGATAACGCGTCTCGGCGTCTAATAATCTCTTACTGACGTAGTACACCGGGTGTTGACGTCCTTGGTCCTCGCGGACTAGTACTGAACTAATCGCGTATTTGGTGACGGCCAAATAAATAAACAAAACTTCTCCGGGCAACGGTTTTGATAAAACTGGAGGTTGCCCCAGATGCGTTTTTAACGCTTGAAAAGCCTGCTCGCATTTCTCATCCCATTGAAACCTTTTGTTACCTTTCAAAGTCTGGAAAAACTCTTTACACTTGTCAGAGGATCTGGATATGAAGCGGTTTAAAGCCGCGACTTTGCTCGTGAGGCTCTGAACCTCCTTTGGCTTAGTCGGTGACGGCATTTCTACCAACGCTCTAATCTTCGCAGGATTGGCCTCTATTCCTCGCTGATTTACCATAAAACCAAGGAATTTTCCGGAACCCACTCCAAAGACGCATTTTAATGGGTTTAGACGCATCTTGTATCGTCGCAATATGTCGAACATGGCCTGTAAGTGCGTAATATGATCCTCCGCATGTTGCGATTTTACGAGCATATCGTCAACATATACCTCCATTGTCTTTCCAATAAGATCTGCGAACATCATATTCACTAGCCTTTGATAAGTCGCACCTGCGTTTATCAAACCGAAAGGCATTACTTTGTAGCAGTATAATCCTCGATCAGTAATGAACGAGGTATGTTCTTGGTCTGGTTCGTACATCGGGATTTGATTGTATCCCGAGTACGCGTCCATGAAGCTTAAAAGTGCGTGACCTGCAGTGGCATCGACAAGCTGGTCAATGCTAGGAAGAGGAAAGCTGTCTTTGGGACAGGCTTTGTTCAGATCTGTAAAGTCAACGCATGTACGCCATGAGCCATTGGGCTTTGGCACGAGTACTGGGTTAGCTAACCAGTCAGGGTAAAATGACTCCCGTATAAAGCCGCAGGCAAGGAGGCGGTCAACTTCTTCTTTCAACGCTTGGTACCTCGCGGGGTCCATTTTGCGGCGCTTTTGTCGGACACCTCGCACTTCTGGGTCAATGTTCAAGCGATGACACATGACCTGTGGAGATATCCCGACCATATCTGAATGTTTCCAGGCAAAAATGTCAAGATTTTGTTTTAGAAAAGTCGTCAAGTGTTCTCGCAATTGTATATTTAATCTAGAACCAATCTTTAAAACCTTGTTATTATCTATAGGATCTATAGGTACCTCGATTGTGTCTTCCGCGGCTTGGGCTGCGGCGGTGTGATCAAGGATTCTTGGATCCAAGTCTGGTTTGTCCACGTGCGGTACCTCCTCGATCCTGAGGATCTCCTGGCGAGGTGGTGGTGCATTCAAAAGGTGAATAACATTCACTGTCCTTTTTTCTGCGAGCTTGACAGCTGCATTGTAACATTCTCGAGAGTCAGATTGGACTCCCCTCACCGATCCTACTCCAGAGGGAGTGGGGAACTTCATCGTTAGATGATAGATCGAGGTTATGATCTTCATCTCCTTCAGAATTGGTCGACCAATCACGGCGTTATACGCTGAGTATTGGTCGATTACTGCGAAGTCGGCCATCGACTTGGCAGTTATTGGGGCAGTCCCCAAAGTGATTGGGAGTTTGATCATTCCTTTGATTGTTATGACATCTCCCGAGAAGCCATAGATGCTTGATGTCATAGGCCGCAAATCCTTTTCTTGTAACCCCATTTGCTTGAAGGCTTGGAAGTTCAGTAAATTCACCGAACTTCCATTGTCGACCAATATGCGATGGACGTTGTCTCCACCGATATTGGCGACTATCACGAGTGCGTCAGAGTGCGGGTGGTGGACCCATCTCGCATCGCTCTCCATAAAGACAATGTCCTCGCATTCCTTCTTGAAGAGCTTCTCTGGCCGTTCACCAAGATTGTTCACATTGGTTAACGGCCTCTCCTTGGCTTGTCTAGCATACCTTTCTTGTGACTTGCGAGAGTCACCTGCGATATGCGGTCCTCCGATTATAGTTAAGATGTTGCGAGGCGTTCTCGAGCCACTCGCGTTCTGACTATCTCCTTTGCCATCCGCTTGGGGATGTCCCTCCTCGCTTCTCTTATACTTGTCGAACTTTCCTCTTCTGATCAGTTCCTCTATCTCGTCCTGCAAGACCCAACACTCAAGGGTAGTGTGACCAATGTCTTTGTGGTACTTACAGAACTTTTTGGGATCTCTTCGGTCGCGATTTCCCCTGATGGGGGGCGGCTTCTTGAAGACGCCGTTCCTTTCCTCAATCGCATAGATATGGTCTCGAGGTACGGCCAGTTCGGTATAATTGACGAAGCGAGGTCCCCCTTTTCTTTTTGGCGAGGACTCCTTCTTTGGGGGTGACTTAGCCAACTTCGGGCTCCGCGGTCTGCGCGAACTGCGTCTTCTTGGGCTTCGGCCCCTGGAATTCTTTCCTCGCGGACTGCGAGACCGCGACCGCGGTATGGGTGATCGTCATTTGTTCTTGCCCTTCTCTAACTCTGCCAAGGAATTCTCGATTCTCTTATGAGGTTCGGCCATGGCGAAGAACTCTACCAAGGATTCTGGCCTTCGGGCCTGTAGCTCTTTCCAGAAGTCGGTTCTTGGCAAGATACCTGTTATTAGCATGCAAACAAGCGAAGACTCGGGGGCCTTCTCAACCTTTGTTACTTCGGCGTTAAAACGCTTGAAATAATTTTGCAAAGACTCACCAGGCTCTTGTTTGATGTTGGCCAAAGTCGTATAGGGTGGCCTATACGTCATCGTGGCCTGGAAATGTGTGAGGAATAAGTCGACGAAGTTTTCCCACGTCGATATCGATGCCTCTGGTAATTGGGTGAACCAATCATGGGCATTCTCCTCGAGTGTGGCCGCGAGAATGCGACACTTCGCAAGCTGCGGTACCTGGTCCACTTCCATTATAGTGTTAAACTTTTCTAGGTAATCTAACGGGTTAGAAGTACCTTTATATTTGAGGGATTCGGATAAACGAAACCCTTTTGGAAGTTGGGCCTGCCGCACTTCTGCGGTAAGAGGTGAGGTGCCGTGCAGCTTGTATATGGGCTTACGCTGCTGCTCGAGCATCTTCAAGGCTTGCAGAAGCATGCTTTGATCGATTCCTCCTGTCGCAGGGGTTGGAGTCGCTACGACTGCGGGGCTCGCAACCACTGCGCCAAGGTTCGAGGGGATATTAATCCCAGTGGTTGCAATCGGCGCGATAGGCGGGTTGTTAACTGTATTGACACCCTGATCGCCCGTATGGGGATCATGGAGCGTCTCAGTGTTATGCGGACCGCGGGAGCGTGCCCTAAAGACTGCGTTGAGGTGATCACGCAGATCACCTCGGTGTACACGATAATGTCCTCCTTGTTGTGTCTGTACAGAGCCAGACCTCGTATACCTGCTCGGAGTGCGGCCATGCGAGGATGAAGAGGCCGACTCTGCGTCGTTATCTCGAGGTGGACGACTGCGAGGGTTGCGGCGCTCAGGATCCTCGTCGACTTGTGCGCTCTGGTTAGGCAACCTTGCAGATTGGTCTCTTGACGTCGGGTGATTCAAGTCCAAAACTTCAGGATCAGTTCTCCGTTCCCTGCGTACACGGTTAGTTTGACGTCTGGAAACTGTTACCTGAGGGTTTTCGTTGCGAATGGCAGGAACTCGAGGAGGGCGTCGAGCTCGGCTCTGTCCATCTACCTCGGCTTGTAGTGCTCGCAGCTGATCCTGGATTGCAGCATATTGATCGGTCGTGAGCTGGACCACTCCTTCGGACACTACCGCCGGGGTGACGGGGGGAAAGTGCATGGTTGCTGGTGGTGTGGACGTGTCTCCGACTTGAGGACCAGTTGTTTCTGGGAATAGGTTGAGAGGTCTGATGTTGCTCCTCCCTACTCCGCCGTTGATGACGTCTACAGGTGGCACTCCAGCTCCAGGCAATGGTACGCTCATCATTCCAATATTAATGGATCCGTTGTTAGCTCCGTTAACGTGATTTCCAGCCATGATGAGTGGTGTTCTTTGAAGTGAATAAAATCTTACAGTCGAATTCCCACAAACGGCGCCAAATGTTGTCGAGCAATTTTTGCAACACCAAAAAGTATAATTTAATTGATAAAAAGGAGAATTATTTGAGAAATGACAAGTGCGAGTATTCAACCTAAAATGGCTAGTACTCGACTGGGAATGCAAGAACAAACAACAAGGCTGGAAAAAGTAAACAAGACGATGAATTATAGTGGTTCGGTCAGATTTTGTTCTGCTTAGTCCACTGTAGCAAGGGATTCGTAGGTCCATTTTCATGGTGGATCACCCCTTTATATACAAAGTAGGTGTCCAATCGGTTACATGAGGATCACATTCATTGTTAATCCATTATTTACACATTGAATTGCAATAACTAAACTCAAACAACGTTAACATTAATAAATGTGTGACAGTTACTAAATTCATCAACGTATGCGTCTTGCGCATCTGCGAGTTGACCGTTCATGTTCCGTTTGTTGAGCTCGCAGGATCGCCAGTACGTATGGAACGTCTGCGTCCTTTAGGTAATCGCCCTTTGTAGACGTCGCATGTTGGAGCTAGTAAATTCTGGACATGCGAACTTATATTGGTCTGTCAGGGCTATTGGGTCGTTGGGACCAAACTGCACCATAGGGGATTGGTCTCTATTCTTGTCGCGGAGATATAGAGGGGACACTCGCACATGTTCTGACATATGCGAGTTGTATCTACCCTGTATGATGAGAATTATGGTTATGCGGTGTGACTTAAGTCACACTTACAGTATCTCGCTGTTTTTATCCTGAGCGAGGTTTAAACTTCGAGAAGCCTCTCATGGACATTCAGCCTTCATTGGAAATCTGAATACACGTGTCCTTTAAAGAGGAGTCTGGTCTCGAGTTTCTAAGTGAGAGAAATCTCACTATAACAAATATCGTACAAAAATATAATAATGAATAAAATAATTAAAATTATTATGCTATAAAAAATTTATCATCCCTCATACTTTTTCATATAAATAATAATAAAAAAAGTAAAAAGTACAAAATAATAAATATTCAAATAAATAAAGACATAGATTCAATTTATATTTATAAAGGATATAATTTTTATGAAAATAAAAAAAAATACATATTAATAAAAATATTATCCAAATTTATTAAAATAAAAATACATATAGACACTAAAATTAAATTGTATAATATTTTATTAGTATATGAAGAATACTTATTTTGTTGATGTTCTTTTATACTTTCATGAATGTTCTTCAAAAATTAAAAAAAAAAAATGAGAAAATTTTAAGTAAAAGAAATTGTGAAGTAAGTAAGAATGGTTACCACATAAATACAGATTCAAGGTGGTTATTTTTAAATTTAAAATAAAATAAAAGATGATTATTAAAATTTAAATTTTTAGTTATATATATTGAGTTTAGGCTATAATCCTGGCATAATATCTAAATTTTTTTATAAATTCAACATATCATTTAACTTTTTCTATAATTAGTATTGATATCATTTGTTATTGAACTCATTTATCTCACTATTTTTTTCATATACGCTACCAATTAAGGACAATTAAGTAGTACTATTAATTATCTCTAATATATTTCCATGTATTGTATATACATGATGTCATGTGAATTTTATATGTATTTGTTATACTTAAAATTCGGCTGGCACTTCAAAGGAGGACATGTGTTAAATTGGAGAATATGAATCAATATATAATGATAATTATATTTGAAAATGGAATAACTCATTAAATGTGGAACTGACAGAGTATATTATGCAAACTAAATATAACAATCGAGTGAATCCAAACAACTAATAGCGAGGCATCCATCTCGCTATAGGAAGACACAGTCGTGGTACCTTTACTAATCAGCTCCTGACATCTTTCAATGAGATCCACAGCTCCGTCGAGTCAGCTCTCTTAGATAGAAGCTGACATTCAAATGATGTTGACTGCCGAAGTTCACCTTGTCACCAAGAACTGCGATTGTCAAATGGAGCGTTATGTTTATAAGCGCAGAAAACGACGAGGTTTACATTATCAACCTCGGAAAGACATGGAAAAAACTCTAGCTCGCTACCAGGATTATTATTTCTATGTTCCCAGCGAGATGTCCCAGAACAATATGTGTTACAACGTATTTAATACACGTTTGCATTGACCCAGTAAAAGTGGACCAATCACAGCTGTGCGATTTTTAAATAATAATTACATTTATTTTACGTGGGATGTAATCAAATCCCACAATTTCAGGGGATGATTGCTGTAAAATATCCGTCAAATTTGTAATTAACTGCCCTCCTATGTGATTATAAATAGGAACAGGTTAAACTGAAAAAGGGGTGAAAAAATTCAACAGAGAAAAATCCCTATAACTGTATCAGAAATCTAATAAGATTGACTCGTGGACTATGCAGAATTTTAACTACAAAACCACGTAAAAAAACCCTTGTGTTCTTGTTTTTTCTTTACTACTTTTATAATCTGTGCAAATCCATCACGATTTAGGCTTAAATATAGTTAACGAAAATCTATGTTAACAGTTAAGTGCTTTCATTGAGAGCCTTCGTGAAAAAAGCTCAGAAAAAACCCTCCTTATATATATAAAAACAACTTTCTCCATGGCTGTCAACAGAGAAAACATCGACACTCCTCATGAAGAAACCACTCACCGTCCTGGAAAAGAGCCAATGGGCTCCCAAAGGCCTCCCGATTCACAATCTAAATGGACCACTCGTTCAAGGAGAACCCAACCTGAGGGTGGCCTAAGTACACGGACCATACGTTCAAGGAGGACCCAGAATCTAGGAACAAGGTATGAGGAACCTGAAATGAAAATTGGTAGAGCCCATCCCAGGCCAACTGGTGAGGATGGCCCCTACGATCCAACAAGATACGTGCTGATTGTCGAGTTGGAAAACTGCCAACTCAGGCGCCGCCTGGAGGAGAAAAACCGGCAGAACACTGTTAGGCTATTTTTAGCCTAAGTTTCGGGTCACATTTTATAGTTATTTTTCTTCTTTATTATTATTTTTGGAATATAATTACGCTTGTTTTCTTTGATTTCAGGTTTCTACACTTGGAATGCATAAATTAAACAAATTTCGGGAAATAATGATCTATAAAATAGAGAAAATTTTGAAAGAGAATAAAGATGAAACTTTAAGTCTAAATTCGACTATGTTCTGATCATATTTTGGAAAAAGTCAAAACATAAAAGTTTTAGATCTCTTTTTTATCTTTCCAACGCATCTTGAATCAGCTCATTTGGAGTTTGTATGAAAAATTTATGCCCATTTTACTAAAAGAGATCGAAGCAGAAAATTCCATCTCGCCGCGGCAAGATTTCCATGGCCGCGGCCATAAAGTCTGGGGCAGAAACCTGTTTTTTTGATGCACTTCTGGCTGTGGCGAGACCACTTTTGGCTGCGGCTAGCGTCAGTACGGTCAGGGGTATTTTTGTCCGAAAAATCCTAAAAATTAGTTATAAATAGAAAACTGTGATTGGAAGTCAAAGGAAGCGATTTGGAACCCTAAAACTCAGCAGAAAGCGGCAGGAAGAGCAGAGGAAATCAAAGTGAAGATCCCAAATAATTCCACCAACAGTTTCTTTCTCTATTCCTCTTTAATTTCTTTATGTTGAATATTGTTATAGGAATGGTTATGGATTTATTTCTGAACTAAATTTCCCGATTAGGGAGGATGATGAATGTTGTTTAATGTTTTTGCCTAGTTAATGTTTGATTGCCATTCTTCCATTCTTGATTGTGAAATTATCTTTATTTGTGTTTAATTCCATGTGTAAGCTTGGTCACCTTGTGCATGTTCTATGATCTCAATTCAAAATCTGAAAAGTGAGAATTGAGAATGCTAAAATTGGATAATCGATGTTCTATGTGAAACGAGAGTATTCACATGACTTATGTGACGAGTAGATTATTGTTTAATGCTGATTTCATGTTAGTTTAATTAAGAGATTAATTAGAGAACATGTGATTTAGAACCTAGAAGATCTGAAAAGAGCTAGGTTAATTTATAATCTGTCATTCACTTCAAGAAAATGATAGCAATTAGGCATTAACAATTTAGGTAAACAAACAACAGGATTCTCCTCCCTATCATCTCATCTTGCTCAACTTTCAAGTGTGTTATTTAAGTTTTCTGAATTTCTTTCATTCTTTTGAATCATAAAAACTTTTGATTTGCCAAATAGAATTACAAGTATAGTTTAGTAGTAATTAATCTAATTCCCTGTGGTTCGACCTCACTTGCGTGAGTATACTACTTGATTGCGTGCACTTGCGTAGTATTTAATAAATTTCAGCAACAAACACTGAGTTGGAACGTGAGGCAGCCGCGGATAGGGCAACATAGGAGAATAATACCCAAAATCAACCTGATCTTGGAGTGAGAAGACCACGAGGGAAACCTCCCGACTCACGAACCAGGAGGCAGGAGACAGCTCAGGAGAACCCTCAGAATGCTCAGGAAGAACAACCTAGGGAAACTGAGGTTCCCCCTGAAAACAAGCAACCGGGGGAAACTGAGGGTCCCCCTGAAAATGAACAACCAAATGATCAATTAGAACCTTCTCATAGATATGAGAGTAGAAGGCGACTAGAAACCAGGAAACAGAAAATTCCTCGTGGAAACGAGGGAAATCCTGGGACTCAACCTGGAACACATGGGTCACCAACGAGGCACCGCCAACGTTCTTCCCAAACCAATAGGGAAAGGACACATACAAACCCCAGTAGGGGGCACACAACGAATCACACCCAATGGAGAAGAACAGGCGTGAAGAGGCGAGTGTTACCTAGGGGCGCACAAGAACCCATAGCCGATCAACGCGAGGAGGAGAAAGTATTCGTCGCAACAATGATTGAGAAAGCACAGACATGAGTAAGACTGCAAGTCACTCAAGGATGAGATCCATGAGCAGGACGAGGTCCATAAGTAGGACAAAGTTCGTGAGTAGAATGAGGTCTGCTAGCAATTATAACCAACCGAATTTGCGAGAACACTTTAACCAGAAAAAATTTGATCTTCGCCAACAACTCGGTCCAAAGCAAGGGGATCCAATCTAATTGCAAATAGATGAGTTGGAGGATAAGTTTAGAAGGTATCAAGTCGGGGAGTAAGGAAAAAAATCTGCATATGACTCAGATGAGGAACTCGAGCCATACCATCCAGATATCATGAATACTCTTTTTCCCCAGGGATTCAAAAATCCCCACGTCTCGTCATATGATGGGACCACTGATCCGATCTCGAATTTGAATAATTTCAATACTATAATGCGAGCTAGCAATGTTACAAACAATCTACGTTGTATTTTGTTTCCCACCTCACTAGTTGGAGCAGCAAGCAGCTGGTTCAATAAATTTACTCATCACTCCATCACTTCTTGGGAACAGCTGTCTAAGGACTTCAAAAAGCAGTTCTAGGCCGCTAGAGATAGGCGACCCAAAGCGTCCTCACTCACCAACATAAAGCAACAGCCTGGCGAGACGCTTAAGGCGTACATATATAAGTCATTTTAGCACGGCTGCTGCGAGAGTAAGAAATTGGATGATAATACCTAGCTTATTGCCCTTCATGTAGGGATCACTACTAATCTCTCCACTGCTGGAGGTGAACTGTGGGACGACCTACAGGGTCATCCAGTGAAAAACATCACCGAGTTCAACGAGAGGGCTCAAGTTTTTGTTCGAAAAGATTTGAACTTGTTAAAAATTGGCTCGGGAAGCAAACCCAGCACTATTTCAACAAGTATTGTCTCGACTAAAGCTGATAACCCAAGGGCCTCTGGCTCAAAGAGGAAAGACGACTCTAAGGGGTCATCTAAGGACAAGAAAAAACAAAAGAAGCACAACAAGTATGTGCCAGTTTACACCATTTATACTGAGCTTAATGAAACTCGAGAAAATATTTACCTTGCGCATGAGCACAAGGTTTCATTTAGTAAACCTGAGCCTATGAGGCACACGAGGCATAAACTTGTAAGTACCACAAGGACATCGGGCATACAACAAACGAGTGTCGTTAGTTGAAAGATGAGATAGAAAGTCTCATCGCGCAAGGCCACTTCAAGCAATATTTGAAGAGACAGGACAATGGACATAACCAGCCCAATCCGCCCAACAACCCAGGCAACAAAGGATTACAACCTCCACCTGTTGAAGGAGAGGATATCCTAGTTATCTCGAGAGGGCCACATATTGCAGGAGAGAGCAATAACGCCCAAAAGAGGCACGTGAAGGTAGTGAAGAACGAGCAGTCTACATTTGCTCCAGAACCTTCCAAGAAAGTAAAAATTGAAGAGCCTCTGATTATATTTTCAGAGGAAGATGAAAAGAACGTGAGGTACCCTCACGTCGACCCATTGGTAATCACCATCCAACTAGCCAACAAGAGGATAAAAAAGGGTGCTGATAGACAACGAGAGTTCAGTGAACATCCTTTACAAGGAAACACTGAAAAAGATGGGGCTCAAAAAAGCTAAATTAAGACCTTGCATGGTGAATCTTTGCGGATTTACTGGCGACAGTGTCGCTAGTCAAGGAATAATCGAGCTCGCATTAACCTTGGGCGAAGCACCTTTATCCACCACGATAATGAGAGACTTTTTGGTTGTCGATCTGCCATCGGCTTACAATATACTGCTGGGTCGTCCAACATTAATCGGACTAGGGGCAGTTAGTTAGATCAAGCACTTATCCATGAAGTTTTTAGACACCAATGGGTGTGGGAGTAGTGCGAGGTGATCAGATGCTGGCTCGCGAATGCTATCGCATAGAGCTACAGCACAGAAAAGCCAGTCACCAATTAATGGCAATATTGACAGAAGAAGGCGAAAAGAAAGATGAAGATCTTGATCCTCGGATTCAAGATGAAAGAAACTTATTGAAGCCCATTGAAGAATTGGAAGAAGTTGTTCTGGACCCAAGAAATTCAACAAAGTTTGTTTACATTGGGAAGAATTTGGATGAACAATTGAAATAGCAGCTAATAAGTTTTTTTTAAAGGCAAACCAAGATCAGTTCGCCTGGAGCCATGGAGATATGATAGGGATTGACCCTAATATTATCTGCCATCATTTAAATGTTGATCCAAACTACCCAGCAAAGAGACAGAAGAGGAGACCCTTGGATTCCGAGAGACAAAGGGCACTCAAACAGGGAGATGATAAATTGTTGGTCAACGACTTTATCCGCGAGGTGTTTTATCCCTCGTGGATAGCCAATCTTGTTCTTATCCCAAAACCCAACAGAAAGTAATTGTATGGATTGGAAAAATCCCCAAGGTAGTGAAATAAGAAATTTCACAACTTTATCATCAGGCAAGGATTTAACAAAACTCTCCATGAAACCTTCTTATACTTCAGAGGAAGTAGCATTGAGAATGGTAAGTATATTACTACTATATGTTGATGACATGCTTCTCATCAACAAGGAGAAGGCCAAAGTAAGAATCTAAAGAAAGTTTTGAGGAATTAATTTGACATGAAAGACTTGGGAAATGCAAAGAGAATATAAGGAATGGAGTTGAGAAGAAACTGAAGAGAAGGAAAGTTGACTATAAGTCAACATGGCTACATCAACAAAGTTCTAGAGAAGTATTCTATGACGAATAACAAGCCTACTAAACAACCTATGACAACTCAATACTAAGTGTCTAACAAGCACTGTCCTACTTCAGATAAAGAAAAAAAGGATATGGAAGGAGTTCCATATGCAAATGGAGTTAGTTCCATCATGAATCTGATGGTTTGTACAAGACAAGACATAACTGTTAGGCTATTTTTAGCCTATGTTTTGGATCTAATTTATGTGCGTTTTTCGCTGAGTTGGGACGGAATTACGCTTGTTTTCTATGTTTTCAGGTTCTTTAGAATAAAAGAGGTCTCGGGTGCAGAAATTCAATAAAAGACGAGCTGAGCCGAAGAAAACACAATTTTTGAGGAATTGTGTATATATGGCCGCGGCAAGACACAACTTGGCCGCGGCTAGATCTCGAAACTTTGGAATGCTACAGTCGCTGCGGCGATGGGGAGTCTCGCCGCGGCCATTTAAGAGATACAGAAAGACCTATATTTTGCAATCATCTCGCCGCGGCGAGAGGAAGCTTGGCCGCGGCGAGATCCAGTACGGACCAGGGGCATTTTCGTCCATCGGACCCTAAATTTTAGATATAAATAGAAAACTGCGATTGGAAGTCGAGGAGAGCGATCAGGAACCCTAAAATACAGCAGAGAGCGGCAGGAAGAGCACATAGATTCAAGTGACGATTCAAAATTCATCCACCAACAGTTCTTTTCTTTATTCCTCTTTAATCCATTTATGTTGAATATTGATTTAGGAATGGTTATGGATTTGTTTCTGAACTAAATTTCCCATTTAGGGAGGATGATGATTGTTGTTTAATGTTTTGCCTAGTTAATGTTTAATTACCATTTCTCAATTCTTGTTTGTGAAGTTATCTTAATTTGTGTTTAATTTCATGTTTAAGATTGATCACCTTGTGCATGCTCTATAATCTCAATTCGAAATCTGAAAAGTGAGAATTGAGAATGCTAAAATTGAGATAATCGATGTTCTATGTGAAACGAAAGTATTCACATGACTTATGTGACGAGTAGATTATTACTTAATGCTGATTTCATGTTAGTTTAATTAAGGAATTAATTAGATAACATGTGATTTAGAATCTAGAAGATCTGAAAGGAGCTAGGTTATTTCATAATCTGTCATTCACTTCAAGAATAGGATAGTAATTAAGCATTAACGATTTGGGTAAACAACAACAGGATTCTCCTCCCTATTATCTCATCTTGCTCAACTTTCAATTGTGTTATTAAGTTTTCTGAATTACTTTCATACTTTACTGTTTTTAAATCATAATTGTTTTCGAATTGCCAAATTGAATTATAAGTATAGTTTAGTGGTATTTAATCCAATTCCCTGTGGGATCGACCTCACCTGTGTGAGTTTTACTACTTGATTGCGTATACTTGCGTAGTGTTTATAAATTATAGCAACAAGTTTTTGGCGCCGTTGCCGGGGAATTGTTTAAAGATTAATATTACATAAAATTATACTAACTTCTACTTTGGTATATTTTCTCTTGCTGATTTTTCTAACCTTTTTCTTGCAATATTTTCTTGATCTATTTCAGGAATCCTAAGTGCATGCGTCGTCAAGGACAAGCAGTCATATTACCAGTTGATCCTGAAATCGAGAAAACTTGCAGGAGGAATCGAAAGTAGGGCTGTACATCGGTCGGTTTAGTCGGTTTATACTATATATTTTCCAACCCAACATAAAGATCGGGTTATAAAATTCTGCATGCAAACTGCCCAATTTAAAAAAAAAAAAATTCTGTACCCGAACGACGGGTTGGGCGGGTTAACCCGCCCAAACCGAATTAGGATGTTTTTTTTTTCAGATTCAACTAAAATAAAAATTAATAACATTAAATACATAACATTCCAAATCTAAATTCAATTTAGGGATTGGGTTTTTTTTAATATATATTATATATTATTATATATTATATAATATATATATAAAATTAAAAAAAAAAACTGAAAAATCAGGTTAAATCGGTTTGGGCGGGTTCATTGGGCGGTTTGGGTCAAAATTCAACCCGCCCAATTTACAGATTGGGCGGTTTAGAATTTTGTGAAGTTATGTCGGTTTGTATTTTTTTTCGGTTTTGTCGGTTTGGTTTAGTCGGGTTATTCGGGTTGGGCGGTTTACGAAAATTTCTGTACAACCCTAATCGAAAGAACAAGAGGCAAGAAAGAGTTTCAGCAACTTCTGAAACATCAGAAATCATGGCTGCCAATGTGAACAATAATGCTGGAAACAATGGGGGTAATAGCGGTAATAATGGAGGTGCCGTGGAAGATCAAGCTAATGGCCGTAGCTTGAGAGATTACATTCTCCCTACTCTAACGGGAGTGCAGTCATGTATCAGGCCACCGGCAGTGGATGCAAACAACTTCGAGATTAAACCTGTCATCCTTCAAATGGTGCAGTCTTCAGTTCAGTTTGGTGGCCTCCCTTCTGAAGATCCTAATCTGCATCTCTCTAACTTCATGGAACTTTGTGAAACTTTTAAAGTTAATGGAGTTAGCGATGATGCCATTCGACTGAGATTGTTTCCATTCTCGCTCAGTGAACGAGCCAAGAGTTGGTTGAACTCTTTGCCACCCAACTCTATTGCCACTTGGAATGATCTGGCAACAAAATTCTTGTCAAAGTTCTTTCCTCCAGCCAAGTCTGCAAAGCTGAGAGGAGAAATCAATAATTTCTGCCAACAAGATAATGAATCTCTCCATGAGGCTTGGGAGAGGTTTAAAGATCTGATCAGGAGGTGTCCTCATCATGGTATAGAGAAGTGGATGCTGGTTCACAACTTCTACAACGGGTTGGTTGGTAATACTAGAACTCTAATAGATGCAGCAGCGGGCGGAGCTTTTATGAGAAAGAGTGCTAATGAGGCGTATGATCTATTGGAGGAGATGGCTCTAAACAATCAGCAGTGGCCAACTAAAAGGAGTCAATCTAAGAAGGTAGCTGGTGTGTTAGAAGTTGATGCCATCACAAAGTTAACAGCTCAGGTTGAGGCATTGACAAAAATAATTGCAGGGCAATCTAAACAAGCCCAAATTGTTTGTGAGTTATGTGGAGGAAGTCATCACTTTTCGGAGTGTCAAGCAGATGTGGATGATTTGCCAATGGATGAAGCTAAGGCCATTGGGAATTTTTCACAGAACAACAACAACAACAATTATGGGTTCAACCAGGGTAACAACCGAAGAAACAGTGGGTTCTATCAGCAACGAAATCAGAACCAACAGTTTAATCAGAACCAAGCCTCTGGTGGAAATTCTAGTTTGCAAACAGATTTACTGCTTCAATTTATGACTGAAACTAGATCTTCAATTAAAGACCTGCAGACTCAGATGGGCCAGCTAGCAACTCAGGTAGCAACCCGCCCTCAAGGAAATTTGCCTAGCACAACTGAAGTCAATCCCAAAGAAAACTGCAAAGCAATTACCCTGATGTTACGAAATTTATAATCACTACGCAAGTATACGCAATCAAGTAGTAAACTCACACAGGTGAGGTCGAACCACAGGGAATTAGACTAATTACTACTAAATTATACTATTGATTCTATCTGGTAAAAGAATACTTTTTATGAATTAAATAAAACAATTCAGAAAATTAAAACTAACAAAAGGAAGATTAATCAAGATAAGAAAATAGGGAGACGAATCCTGTTGTTAAGTTACCAATGTTAATGTCTAAATGTTATCCTTCTCTTGAAGTGAATGACAGATTATGAATTAACCTAGCTCTTTTCAGATCTTCTAGGTTCTAAATCTCATGCTCTCTAATTAATCTCTTAATTAAACAAACATGAAATCAGCATTAAGCAATAATCTAAATGTCACAAAGGCTATGTAAATACTTTCGTTTCACATCAAAACCTAGACTATCCAATTTTAGCATTCTCAATTCTCACTTTTCAGATTTCGAATTGAGATCATAAAACATGTAAAAGGTGATCAATCTTGCACATGGAAATTAAACACAAATATGAATAGTGTTCACAATCAAGATGGAGGAATGGCAATTATTCATTAACTAGAAAAAACTTAAACAACATTCATCATTCTCCCTAAATAGGAGTTTAGTTCAAAACATCCATAATCAAATCCATAATTAACATTGAAATAGAAAAGAACATAGAAAAATTAAAGAGAAGAGAAAGAACTAGTTGAAGCAATTGATCCGGGTCGCCACAAGCCGCTCTTCTAGCCTCCTCCTTTGTTTCTAGGGTTCCAATTCTGAATCTCCCCTAATTTTCACGCACTCTATCTATTTAAACCAAGTCTCATCCTTAAAATTCGCGAAATTACAAAACTGCCCAAAAATCCCGTCACTGGGGTCCCCGTCGCGACTGGCAAAGCCCCCGTCGCGACGGGGTTAAACAACTTTGTCTTGAAATTCCCTCTGCCAGTTCCCGTCGCGACTGGCATGTTCCCCGTCGCGACTGGGTTACACTTCGACTCCTTATGGATGTCTCTGCCAGTTCCCGTCGCGACTGGCAAATTCCCCGTCGCGACTGGAACAGGCAGCGACACCAATCTTGGTTTTTCTTCTCGATTCTTTCACCATTTTTCCTCAATTCTTGTACATACTTTCTTTAAATGCCCGAGGACCTGAAACCAAAGAATCAAGCGTAATATAGCCCTAAAACTAGAAACAAAGAGTGAAAACTAACCGAAAATATGACCCGAAACTTAGACTAATTTTAGCCTAACAAATTCCCCCAAACTAGATTCTTACTCGCCCCCGAGTAAGGGAAAAAAAAACTAACTACGCTGTCAGATAATCACTACACTGCTGACTCATGCTCTGTTTTCTTCCTTGCATAAACTAGAATTTCGATCCTACTAACTCTAATAATTAACTCAGTTGCTTAATTTACAACATTATGTACAACTGCAAAAATTTATTCAAATGTGAAACATTGTTATAAAAGTTTTACTCTTTCCAACAGTTCCACAGCCCGATAACTCATAAGCTTGCATGCTTACCTTTCTCCACTAATGTTGACAGTATTCTTTGGAATCATTAGGTCTTTTTAAGGCTTTAGGTAATATGGCTTAGATATTCAGGGATAGGCAAAAGTCAATTTTTGGCTCAAGATATCATAAGCACACAAGCAGAACCCACAAGCTTCATACCTTCCTTTTTCTAAGATCTCATAATATTCCATGAATTTACCAAGATTGATAGAAGACATCTCTATTATTTTTCAACATCACTGAAATTTTTTTCTTTTTTTTTTCACACATATTTTTACTTTTTATTGTGTTTTTTTTTTCATCATATTCCATTTTTTTTTTCAGTGACATTGAATTACACAATTTTTTTTTTTTGCTCTTCTCAATCTTACAAGTTTTTCTCCCTCTCACTATTTCCTCACACTAAATGTTTCTCCTCCCACAAACTAATTATGTAGCTTATGATATCATGGATAACATGGTGAAGAAAAATTAATAGTGTGGTTGCAATTTTTCAAATCGATGGGTGAAAAACATAACGGGTTTAGGCTCAAAAGGTTAACTAGGGATACACATTATTACGGTAGGCTTGAAAGGCTCAAACTATCCAACAAATGCCTAAGTCATATTCCAATTGAACACTATCAACGATTTCGTCTCAAAGGAATAAAAATGCAAGTTCTAAGCTATCATGTCAATCTTACCACAAACCAACGTAAAACAATTATAACAATTTTCACAGATTGAGTATTTGCCGATAAACACAGGTTTCTAAGCATCCAAACTAATCCAAAGAGTTAGCAGAATCAAGCACACAGTTATTTTACAATTTCAAATCACATCACACTAATCAGCAGTATACAACTATCGTCAAGCTTATTACCATTCCTTAACTAAAACAAAAAAAAAAACTAAAACAGATAATTAAAATGCAGAAATTAAAGTGCAGAATTTAAAAATTTTAAGTCTCTCCCCCCAAACTAAATATGACATTGTCCCCAATGTGCTATTATACTCAAGGTGAGAAGGACTTACCTGAACCCCCATCAGAAGGGGTTTGGCCTCAATACTACTTCAAATTGGATCAAGTCCACCTCTTGCATCCAATAGGGTCCTTGTACCAAATGAAGAAAATTGACCTCCAATGTTGCTAATTTCAGAGTTTTGCACAAGAGGAAGTTTACCTTCAGAATTACCACACATCAATCTTTTCCAACGCCGCCGAATCGTTCGAAGTCGCTCTTTAGGTTTTGCTTTCTTCTTATCAGCTTTAACAAAAGAACCCTTCACCATCTCAATCTTACAACAGGTAGGAATGTCGGTTGGGGAAAAAACATTAAAATTGACCTGTTCATCTTGCACTCTCAACTTTAACTCCCCCTTTTGAACGTCTATTAATGCTCGACCCGTGGCTAAGAATGGTCTTCCCAAAATAAAGGGAATAGTTGAATCTTCCTCCATATCAAGAATTAGGAAATCAGCAGGGAAGATAAACTTACCAACCTTCACCAGTACATCTTCAATTATCCCACGAGGATGAGTCAAAGAACGATCTGCCAGTTGCAAAGTCACTGTTGTAGGCTTTGCTTTTCCCAATCCTAGCATTTTGAAGACAGACAATGGCATTAGATTAATGCTTGCTCCCAGATCACATAGAGCTTTAGTTTTCACCGAACCCCCTATAGAGCATGGAATATTGAAACTACCCGGATCTTTAAGCTTGGGCGGTAGTTTCTTTTGCAAAATGGCGCTACACGCCTCATTTAATGCCACTGTTTCATAGTCCTCCAATTTTCTCTTCTTAGACAATATCTCCTTCATGAACTTCACATAACGGGGCATTTGTTCCAAAGCTTCAGCAAAAGGAATGTTGATGTGTAGTCTTTTAAAGACCTCTATAAATTTTGTGAACTGCTTGTCTAGATTGGTCTTTCGGAGTCTCTGAGGATAGGGTATTTTCACATGATGATTAATACTGATTGGTGGAGACTGCTGTGGTGGTGCTGGACTATCAGTAATCTTCTTATCTGATGATGCTTGAGTTGGTGTTGTTTGATCTTTAATCTCTTCATCCTCTGGTTGTATCATCTCAGGCCCATCATATTTCTTTCCACTCCTTAAGGAAATTGCTTTACATTGCTATTTTCCTTTTGCATCATTAGTGCTAGGCGAATTTCCTTGAGCTTGTTTTTCCACTTGAGTAGCCAATTGTTCCATTTGAGTTTCTAGAGTTTTAATAGAGACTCTAGTTTGCATCATGAATTGGAGCAATAAATCAGCTTCAAAAGTGGAGCCTCCACTAGAACTTTGTTGTTGCAGCTGTTGTTGGTTTTGTTGGGGCTGGTTTCTCTGCTGGTAGAACCCCTGTTGGTTGTGCCCATAATTATTGTTTTGGGAATAGTTTCCAATGGCTTTTGCTTGATCCATTGGCAAATCATCCACATCTGCCTGACACTCAGAAAAGTGATGGGGACCTCCACATATCTCACAAACCACTTGAGCTTGTTTGGCTTGCAGTGCGATCAGCTTTGTTAGGGCCTCAACCTGAGCTGTCAGCTTTGTAATGGCATCCACCTCTAGCACACCAGCTACCTTCTTAGTTTGACTCCTTTCAGTTGGCCACTGCTGATTGTTTAGAGCCATCTCCTCCAATAGATCATAAGCCTCATTAGCACTCTTTCTCATAAAGGCTCCACCAGCTGCTGCATCTATCAGGGTTCTAGTGTTACCAACCAACCCGTTATAGAAATTATGAACCAGCATCCACTTCTCAATACCATGATGAGGACACTTTCTGATTAAGTCCTTGAACCTCTCCCAAGACTCATAGAGAGACTCATTCTCTTGTTGACAAAAATTGTTGATCTCTCCTCGCAGCTTAGCAGACTTTGCTGGGGGAAAGAACTTAGACAGAAATTTAGTTGCTAAGTCTGTCCATGTTGCTATGGAATTTGGTGGCAAGGAGATTAACCAGCTCTTGGCTCTTTCTCTAAGTGAGAATGAAAACAGTCTCAAACGAATGGCATCATCACTAACTCCATTGACTTTAAAAGTCTCACAAAGTTCCATGAAGTTCGAGAGATGTAGATTAGGATCTTCAGAAGGGAGGCCACCAAACTGAACTGAAGACTGCACCATTTGAAGTATGGCAGGTTTGATCTCAAAGTTATTCGCATCCACTGCCGGTGGCCTGATACATGACTGCACTCCCGTCAGAGTAGGGAGAATGTAATCTCTCAAGCTACGGCCATAAGCTTGGTCTTCCACGGCACCACCATTATTGCCGTTATTTGCAGCATTCGCATTCACATTAGCAGCCATGATTTCTGTTGTTTCAGCAGTTGCTGAAACTCCTTCTTGCCTCTTGTTCCTTCGGTTTCTCCTACAAGTTTTCTCAATTTCAGGGTCGATGGGTAGTATAACTGCTTGCCCTTGGCGGCGCATGCACTCAAAATACCTGAAATAGATAAGAACAGTTTTTTTTTTTTTTTTGCAAGAGAAAGGTTAGAAAATCAGCAAGAGAAAATATACCAAAGTAGAAGTTAGTATAATTTTGTGTAATATTAATCTTTAAACAATTCCCCGGCAACGGCGCCAAAAACTTGTTACGAAATTTATAATCACTACGCAAGTATACGCAATCAAGTAGTAAACTCACACAGGTGAGGTCGAACCACAGGGAATTGGACTAATTACTACTAAATTATACTATTGATTCTATCTGGTAAAAGAATACTTTTTATGAATTAAATAAAACAATTTAGAAAATTAAAACTAACAAAAGGAAGATTAATCAAGATAAGAAAATAGGGAGACGAATCCTGTTGTTAAGTTACCAATGTTAATGTCTAAATGCTATCCTTCTCTTGAAGTGAATGACAGATTATGAATTAACCTAGCTCTTTTCAGATCTTCTAGGTTCTAAATCTCATGCTCTCTAATTAATCTCTTAATTAAACAAACATGAAATCAGCATTAAGCAATAATCTAAATGTCACAAAGGCTATGTAAATACTTTCGTTTCACATCAAAACCTAGACTATCCAATTTTAGCATTCTCAATTCTCACTTTTCAGATTTCGAATTGAGATCATAAAACATGTAAAAGGTGATCAATCTTGCACATGGAAATTAAACACAAATATGAATAGTGTTCACAATCAAGATGGAGGAATGGCAATTATTCATTAACTAGGAAAAACTTAAACAACATTCATCATTCTCCCTAAATAGGAGTTTAGTTCAAAACATCCATAATCAAATCCATAATTAACATTGAAATAGAAAAGAACATAGAAAAATTAAAGAGAAGAGAAAGAACAAGTTGAAGCAATTGATCCGGGTCGCCACAAGCCGCTCTTCTAGCCTCCTCTTTTGTTTCTAGGGTTCCAATTCTGAATCTCCCCTAATTTTCACGCACTCTATCTATTTAAACCAAGTCTCATCCTTAAAATTCGCGAAATTACGAAACTGCCCAAAAATCCTGTCACTGGGGTCCCCGTCGCGACTGGCAAAGCCCCCGTCGCGACGGGGTTAAACAACTTTGTCTTGAAATTCCCTCTGCCAGTTCCCGTCGCGACTGGCATGTTCCCCGTCGCGACTGGGTTACACTTCGACTCCTTGGAGATGTCTCTGCCAGTTCCCGTCGCGACTGGCAAATTCCCCGTCGCGACTGGAACAGGCAGCGACACCAATCTTGGTTTTTCTTCTCGATTCTTTCACCATTTTTCCTCAATTCTTGTACATACTTTCTTTAAATGCCCGAGGACCTGAAACCAAAGAATCAAGCGTAATATAGCCCTAAAACTAGAAACAAAGAGTGAAAACTAACCGAAAATATGACCCGAAACTTAGACTAATTTTAGCCTAACACCTGAGGAGCGGTAAGAAGTATGATGGGCCTGAGTTACCACAACCAGTTAAGGTAGATGAAGAAATAAATGCTCAACCAGTGCAAACACCAACACCAACAGCAGAGAAGGCTATTGAAAGCCCAACACTACCACAACAGTCTCCACCTATTAGCATTGATCATCATGTGAAAATACCCTATCCTCAGAGGCTCAGAAAGTCAAGCTTAGACAAGCAGTTCACCAAGTTTCTAGAAGTCTTCAAAAGACTTCACATTAACATTCCTTTTGCTGAAGCTCTAGAGCAGATGCCAAGTTATGTGAAGTTTATGAAGGAAATTTTGTCAAAGAAGAGGAAGATGGAGGATTATGAGACAGTGGCTCTAACTGAAGAGTGCAGCGCTATTCTACAGAAGAAACTCCCTCCAAAACTCAGAGATCCAGGGAGCTTCACTATTCCTTGTACTATTGGAAAAATTGAAGGAATAAATGCACTATGTGATTTGGGAGCCAGTATAAACTTAATGCCTTTGTCAGTGTTTAAAAGACTGCAGCTGGGTGAAGCAAAGCCAACCACGGTAACTCTTCAATTGGCGGATCGATCACTAGCTCATTCTAGAGGAGTCATTGAGGATGTGTTAGTAAAAGTTGACAAGTTCATCTTTCCAGGTGACTTCATTGTTCTGGATATGGAAGAAGACAACAATGTTCCTATCATCCTGGGGAGACCCTTCTTGGCAACAGTGAAAGCATTAATTGATGTTCAGAAAGGAGAGTTAAAGCTGAGGGTACAAGGAGATGAAGTTGTATTTAATGTGCTCAAAGCAATGACCTACCCTACGGCTAGTGACAATTGTTTTGCAATTGATGTGGTGGACCAGTTAGTGGAGACAAAGACGCATACTGAAGACCCTCTTAATCTGACTTTGGTGCAAGGGGAGGTGGTGGAACAAGACGGTAAGGAAGCTTATGAGTATGCTATGTGGCTCGACTCTTATGGACCGCTGAATAGAAAATACTATGAAGAGTTAGGAGTCATACCAACAAAGCCTACCCCATCTACTGAAAAGCCTCCTCAACTAGAGTTAAAAGTCCTCCCGGATCATCTCAGGTATGAATATTTGGGAGAAAATAAGACACTTCCTGTTATTGTGGCATCCTCCCTATCTTCTGTAGAGACAGACAAGCTATTACGGGTTCTAAGGAAGCATACAAAAGCCATTGGATGGACTTTAGCAGATATTAAAGGGATCAGCCCTTCAACTGTAATGCACAGAATCTTAATGGAGGAAGGAGTGAAGCCTACCATTGATGCTCAACGAAGATTAAATCCACCAATGAAGGAGGTTGTCAGAAAAGAAGTCTTAAAGTGGTTAGATGCCGGGGTAGCGTATCCTATTTCAGATAGTAAATGGGTAAGTCCAGTCCAAGTTGTTCCAAAGAAAGGAGGGATGACGGTGGTGAAAAATGAAAAGAATGAACTCATCCCAACCAGAACTGTCACAGGATGGAGAATTTGCATTGACTACCGGAAACTCAACAAGGCCACAAGAAAAGATCATTTTCCACTCCCATTCATTGATCAGATGTTAGACAAGTTGGCAGGTCAAAAGTACTATTGTTTCCTTGATGGGTACTCAAGGTATCACCAAATAGCTATAGCACCGGAAGATCAAGAGAAAACAACATTCACATGTCCATATGGTACTTTTGCTTTTCGACGAATGCCATTTGGGCTGTGTAATGCTCCAGCAACATTTCAGAGGTGTATGATGGCCATATTTTCAGATCTAATAGAAAAATGCATCGAGGTGTTCATGGATGATTTTTCAGTGTTTGGCTCCTCGTTTGACCAATGTTTAAGCAACTTGGAATTGGTTTTAATAAGGTGTGAAGATTCTAATTTGGTGTTGAACTGGGAAAAATGCCATTTCATGGTTACGGAAGGAATAGTGCTGGGACACAAAATCTCGAAAGAAGGTATTGAGGTTGACAGAGCCAAAGTATCTACAATTGAGAACTTGCCTCCTCCAGTTTCAGTTAAGGGAGTTTGAAGCTTTTTGGGTCATGTCGGGTTCTATAGAAGATTTATCAAAGACTTCTCCAAAGTTGCCAAACCGCTATCCAATCTTCTCGCTAGTGTTGTACCTTTTGAATTTGGGAAAGATTGTCTTGAAGCATTCCAGATTCTCAAGGATAAGTTAATCTCAGCACCGATCGTGACTACACCAAACTGGGAATTACCTTTTGAAATCATGTGCGATGCAAGTGGTTATGCGATTGGAGCAGTTTTGGGACAACAGGTTGACAAGGTATTCAGAACCATTTACTATGCAAGCAAAACCTTGAATGATGCCCAACTGAATTACGCTACTACAGAAAAAGAGATGCTGGCTATAGTGTTTGCATGTGACAAGTTTCGACCCTACTTGATTGGCAATAAGGTGATAGTGTATACAGATCATTCAGCAATCAAATACTTGATGACTAAGAAGGATGCCAAACCACGACTAATTCGATGGGTTCTTCTTTTGCAAGAATTTGATCTAGACATAAAAGATAAGAAGGGTACTTAGAATCTGGTGGCAGATCACTTGTCAAGACTAGAGCTGGAAGAAAGTCAGAATATGAAAGAGGTACAAATAAATGAACAATTTCCCGATGAACAACTCTTTAGTGTGAGGGAAAGTCTAATGGTACCATGGTATGCTGATTATGTTAACTACTTGGCTGCCAATATCACTCCTCCTGAGCTATCTCGCCAACAACTAAAGAAATTCTTTTCTGAGGTGAAACATTACTACTGGGAAGAGCCAATCCTCTACAAGCCTTTGTGCGGATCGAGATAATAAGAAGGTGTGTGCCTGAAGAGGAGATGTACTCTATTCTTAATCACTGTCATGCTCTACCATGTGGGGGACACTTCAGTGGAACTAGAACAGCTGCCAAGGTGTTGCAAAGCGGATTCTTTTGGCCAACACTTTTCAAAGATGCTAGTACTTTTGTGAAGGCATGTGATCGTTGTCAGCGTACAGGAAACATCTCAAGGAGAAACGAAATGCCTTTGACAGGAATCTTGGAAGTAGAGTTGTTTGATGTATAGGGGATAGACTTTATGGGTCATTTTCCTTCATCATTTAGCAATCTATACATTCTACTAGCTGTAGATTACGTATCAAAATGGGTAGAAGCTGCAGCAACACCAGCTAATGATGGAAAAACAGTTCTTCGATTCCTTCAGAAAAATATATTCACACGGTTTGGTACTCCCCGAGCAATCATAAGCGATGAAGGGAGTCACTTTTGCAACAAACAGTTCGAAGCTCTTCTTTCAAAATATGGTGTTCGTCATAGAACTGCCCTCCCCTATCATCCGCAAAGTAATGGCCAAGCTGAGATTTCTAACCGGGAAATAAAGACGATTCTGGAGAAAACGGTGCAGAGATCAAGGAAAGATTGGTCAAGAAAGTTGGATGATGCATTGTGGGCCTATAGAACAGCGTTCAAAACGCCAATCGGGATGTCACCATATCGGTTGGTGTTTGGAAAGGCGTGTCATTTACCGTGGAGTTAGAACACAAAGCTTATTGGGCAATGAAAACTCTGAACATGGACTTAAAGGCTGCTGGGCAGAAAAGACTACTACAGCTGGATGAATTGGAGGAATTTCGAAACGAAGCTTATGAGAACGCTAAGATTTACAAGGAAAGAACTAAGAGGTGGCATGACCAAAATTTAGTCAGAAAGGAGTTTCAACCTGGTCAATAAGTTCTGCTCTTCAACTCAAGACTAAAGTTGTTTCCTGGTAAATTAAAGTCAAGGTGGTCAGGGCCATTTACAGTGATCAAGGTGTTTCCTTATGGAGCGGTGGAACTAAAAGGTGAAGGCCCTAATACTTTCAAAGTGAATGGGCAGCGATTAAAGCTCTACTTGGGAGGTCAATTTGATCAAACCAAGTCCGCCATGATTCTAGCGCCAATATGAAGATCTCGATCAACGTCTAGCTATGCGACGATAAAGTTAGCGCTAATTGGGAGGCAACCCAAGTGTTCTTTATGATTTAGTTGAACTCTTTGTAAGTTTTACTGTTATTTTTCTTTTTCAGTTTGTCAAGTTTTGTTTCCTCAAAAAAAAAAAAATTAAATTTTTTGTCCAGTGGCCGCGGCGATGGGATGTATGGCCGCGGCCATTTAAGCCTTACAGAGAGAGGCTATTTTTCACGAAATCTGGCCGCGGCGATGGGATGTACCGCCGCGGCCATTTAAGCCTTACAGAAAGGGGTCTATTTTCACGTATTTTGGCCGCGGCGAGATTGGTCAGGTTTGTTTAAAAAGGGGCAAATCCCTAACATTTCAAAATCACACCTCATTCTCAATCATTCACCTCTCCACGCCGAAAACAACTTTCTTCACCATTTTTCTTCATCTAATCCCATTCAAAACCCCATTCAATCAAATCTAACCATACACTTTCATCATCAATCATCATAAACCCTTATTTCTCTCATCAAACACTCATTCCCACTCAAAATCAACCCCAAATCCCTAAAACCTCACCCAAAAATTTCAAAACCCTTATTCATCTTTTTCTTTCTCAAGAACTTCAAGCTTTCAACAATGGAGGATGATTAAAGGGAGATGCTCATTGAGGTATTAATTCTAAGATTCCCAATCCAATTTTTATTGTAAAATTTGTGAATTTTTGGATAGTTTTGGATAATCTTTGGGATATTTGGGATTTTTGCTATATACATTGTTGAAAATTATTTGTGTGAATAGAATTGGGTTTGATTGAGAGGGAATTAATTCCCGGGAAGTGGATTTTTAAGAGGAAGTGCTGTCGAAATTTTGAAAAATTTTGAGAGTTAGAAAAAATTTGGGTGAGATGGGTCCAAAAAGGTCAAGAGTCAATGAGGAAGGGGGAGCTTCATCATCCAACCCACCTAGGAGTCGCTCTAATCTTAATAGAGTAAGGTTTACCAACATGGATGCTCAAGAGCGGTTTTTGAAATTGAAAGACATTGTGAACCTAAGCCAAACTGCAAACATTCCTCCTGCATTTGCATCTATTAGAGATCAAATCCTATATAGGCAGTGGACTAAGTTTGTGGATGTCACTGAGCGTAGTAACCAAACTCTAGCTTTAGAATTTTTAGCCAACTGGCCTGAAAGAGAAGATGACAAAGTAAGAGTTAGGGGGGTTAGAGTTCCTGCTTCCACAACTGCCATTCATGCTCTTTACGAGCTCCCAACTTTCACTGTAGAGCAGCAACCCTTGAAACAGCAATTTCGGGAAAAAAGTTTGAATTATGTGGATATTGCTGAGACTCTAGGGTATCCTGGCCTGAGGTTCCATGAGCTTGCTGGAGAACCATACCAATTGTACCGATGTGAACTTAACCCAGTGGCCAAGGCATGGCTTTACTTTGTTAGTGCAAGGTTACTCCCGAACAAACATTTTTCTGATGCTCAAATAGACAGGATTAAATGGGTTTATGGCATTATGAAAGGTTATAATTTGAATGTGGGGGATATTATTCGAGTGACCTTTGACATAATGGTTGAGGGATCTTCTGGTGGAGGACTTGGGCTGGCTGGAATTATCACTGATCTTTGTGAGAAACATGGGGTACCGCAGTACTCATATGATACCAAGGCGCCGCCGCAGCGCAGTATTAACTTATCCACTGTTCTTCGCTTCAAACCTCCTCATCCTCATGGTCAACCGCCAGTTCAGAGAGGTCCTCCGGCAAGAGAAGAAGAGGAACATGAGGACATTGAACCACCACGCCTTGCCGGGCCGCTTGACCCCGCCATGCAGTACACTCACAGTCAGCTGAATTATCTGATTTAGCAGAACATCCATATGCAGAATTACATGGCCCAGCGGAGTATCTTTGATGAGCAGCAGGTGGCACAATTGAACACACTTGTCACGAGGATGAATATCGGTGTGGACGATCCGAATTACTTTGCCATGCCACCTCGCTTCAACCCTTATGACCAGCCACCGCCGCCAAACCCCTTCTAAGGGGCTCAGGTAAGTTTCTCTCACCCTGGTTTATTTTCACACATTGGGGACAATGTGCATTTTTAGTTTGGGGGGGGGGGGAGACTTAAATTTTTTCAGTTTATTTGTTTTCGTTAATTAGTTTGTTTTAGTTTTTCTTTAGTCCTGTGTGATAGCTAAATTGAAAGATTGATTGAATCGCTGTTATTCACTTGTGCAATGGATTAAAACATAACTGTGTGCTTGACTTGCAACTGTTTGAATTAAGATGAATGTGTGCTAGGAAGTGATTCATGTAGACTTAAAACATTTGTTATTCTCACATATCACTTCTGTTCTATTTGGTTTGTGGAATGATTGACTGTACATGAAATAGAATTTGTGTGACATACTCTCTTGAAGCGAAATCCTTGATGATTTCTGTTTGGAAAGTGATTTAGGCAAGTTTTCTTTGGAACGATTGAGCCTTTCAAGCCTACCTAAAAATTTTACCATAGTGTACCCAAAGTTGAGCCTTAGCCTGTTTTAAAAAATTTTCACCACTTAACTGAACTGAATTTGTTATCTTTAACTCTTTTCACCCTGAACATACCTTATTATGCCATGAGCCTTTAAGCAAGTTTGGGGGGGATAAAGTGTTGTAAGTGGAGAAACAAAGTGTAAAGGTGAGAGATTGAAAAATATTGTGTGTTGTGCCTCTAGAAAAAAAGAAGAAAAGAAAAAAAAGAAAATATGTGAAAATGTCTTCTTGAAAAAAAAAAAAAAAACTAAGAAAAATATGAGGTACACACATAAGGAAAAAATCGCAATCTCTTACTACTGTTTTTGGGATATATGGAAGAAAAGAAAGAAAAAATAAGTGTCGAGGCTTGCTTGGTTAATAGTGCTTATGGTATAGTGTAGCCTAAATGACTTCTTACCTACCCATGTACCTAAGCCATGCGATGCTAACCGAAAAAGACCTATTGATTCCAAATAGAAATTTGTCAACATTAGTGGAGAGAGGTATGTCATTCAAACTTATTGATCATGTGTTAGTGGGATGTTGGAAAGTTTAGAACAGTTGTGATATAGATGGCAATTGCGATGTTTTATGTTTGTATGAATTACTTACTTGTAAATTGCACATTCAAATTAGTTCTTAGAGTTGGCAAGTTGAAATTCTGGTTATTGATGGATTGAAGTTGTGCAGGTGGTGGTAGCAGTTCAATCGTCGGAAAGTTTAGTTATCATTATTTGTTTGCTTTAGTTTAGTCTTAGTTTACTCGGGGACGAGTAAAGAGTCAGTTTGGGGGAGTTTGTTAGGCTATTTTTAGCCTATGTTTTGGATCTAATTTATGTGCGTTTTTCGCTGTGTTGGGACGAAATTACGCTTGTTTTCTATGTTTTCAGGTTCTTTGGAATAAAAGAGGTCTCGGGTGCAGAAATTCAATAAAAGACGAGCTGAGCCGAAGAAAACACAATTTTTGAGGAATTGTGTATATATGGCCACGGCTAGACACAACTTGGCCGCGGCTAGATCTCGAAACTTTGGAATGCTACAGTCGCTGCGGCGATGGGGAGTCTCGCCGCGGCCATTTAAGAGATACAGAAAGACCTATATTTTGCAATCATCTCGCCGCGGCGAGAGGAAGCTTGGCCGCGGCGAGATCCCGTACGTACCAGGGGTATTTTCGTCCATCGAACCCTAAATTTTAGATATAAATAGAAAACTGCGATTGGAAGTCGAGGAGAGCGATCAGGAACCCTAAAATACAGCAGAGAGCGGCAGGAAGAGCACAGAGATTCAAGTGACGATTCAAAATTCATCCACCAACAGTTCTTTTCTTTATTCCTCTTTAATTCATTTATGTTGAATATTGATTTAGGAATGGTTATGGATTTGTTTCTGAACTAAATTTCCCATTTAGGGAGGATGATGATTGTTGTTTAATGTTTTGCCTAGTTAATGTTTAATTACCATTCCTCAATTCTTGTTTGTGAAATTATCTTAATTTGTGTTTAATTTCATGTTTAAGATTGATCACCTTGTGCATGCTCTATGATCTCAATTCGAAATCTGAAAAGTGAGAATTGAGAATGCTAAAATTGAGATAATCGATGTTCTATGTGAAACGAAAGTATTCACATGACTTATGTGACGAGTAGATTATTACTTAATGCTGATTTCATGTTAGTTTAATTAAGGAATTAATTAGATAACATGTAATTTAGAATCTAGAAGATCTGAAAGGAGCTAGGTTATTTCATAATCTGTCATTCACTTCAAGAATAGGATAGTAATTAAGCATTAACGATTTGGGTAAACAACAACAGGATTCTCCTCCCTATTATCTCATCTTGCTCAACTTTCAATTGTGTTATTAAGTTTTCTGAATTACTTTCATACTTTACTGTTTTTAAATCATAATTGTTTTCGATTTGCCAAATAGAATTATAAGTATAGTTTAGTGGTATTTAATCCAATTCCCTGTGGGATCGACCTCACCTGTGTGAGTTTTACTACTTGATTGTGTATACTTGCGTAGTGTTTATAAATTATAGCAACAATAACCCATAGCATAAGCAGTTTGAGTAGATACTTAGCAAACCTAGGAAAAGAGCACCAATTTGCATTGAAGTGGCTTCTGAGATATTTAGCAGGAAATGCTCAAGAAGGTCTACTTTACTTGAAGACAGGGAAGGGAACAAACTCAATTTGGAGGGGTTTAGTGACTCTGACTATGTTGGAGACAAAGACTCAAGAAGGTCCACATCTGCCTTTTAATTCTTAGTTTGTGGAAATTGTGTAAGTTAGAAATCCCAACTTCAATTTGTGGTGGCCTTATCTACTACAAAAGTAGAGCTTATGCCATTATAGAGTGCCTATGGATACAAAGGATGTTAAAAGAAATTAGTCTGCTGAAGGACAACACTGTGATCTACCTAGACAGTTAAAGCGCTATTCACTTATGCAACAATCACATGTATCACGACAAGTCAAAGCATATTGATATTAAGTACTTTTTCATTAGGGAAAAGGTTACACAAGGCTGGTAAACATTGATAAGGTACCAACAGAAGAAAATCCTTCAAATTTTGGAATAGAAGTAGTGACTTCTCAACAAATTTGACCATTTCAAGTCACTACTTCGGATTGGTGTTGGACTAGAACTCTAGTAGCTACTTTTGTGATGCTGCTACTTAGTTAAGTATCCTCCGATGTGAAATTTGTTGGTTTCAGAGCACACTTAACTAATTGGCCACGTATTAATGCACTAAAGGATAAAGAAGCTAAGTTAGTTGTTAAAGGGGGTTATTTTAGTTATTTTTCAGTTACCTTTCTTTCTTGCTTCTTGTAATAACCAATTCTGTTATATTGGTTTACTTCTCAGTATATATTCAGCTCTACTAAGCTCATTGTTAGTTAGACTGAATTAGAGAGAGAAAGAGAGATTATGTTGAGTGAGCTTGAGAGAGAAACTCTGTACTGGGAGAGTGAGATAGTTATGAGAATTGTTCAGAAGAGAGAGATTGAAGGAGCTTTGTTCGTGGCTGCCTTACTCGATGTAAACTCAAGCTTGGATTGATCTTAGCGCATAACACTGAATTTGTGATTGGAGTTCAGAAGAAGAGAATTAGACTTTCTGATTTGGAGGAAGTTAAAACCTCTATAGTCTATAATTATGGTGTTTTGTTTCTTTTCTGCATTTGACTAAGTTTTCACTGTTAGTTTTAGAGTTCTTGTTCTGCACTGTGTTGTTGTGTTTGTTTGTGTGTGCAAGTGATCGAGATCGTGTTGGATAAATCCCAACATTCTTTGCACACTCTCAGAATATTAAGCTCACATTTAAACAAAATTATCCATTAACTAAGTGAGACGGATCAGTTATAATAATCCAAAACACAAGGAAAATAATTTTTTGAAAGGAATTGATCACATTTTCTTATCAAGCTTTTCTCTTCTGAATAATGTCAATTTCTTTACCAAAAATCATATAACCATAAACAAGTCAAAACAAAAATGAAAAGTTCCGAATACAACATGATAGCAATGTCAAAAATAGTACCCTGAAACAATTGAGATAGTATAGTCAGACCCATATTGGTATTGTGGTAGAGTACCACACATAGATAATAAAACGATTTCTCTCAGCAGCCAAACAATTTCATCAAAAATACGAAATGGACAAAGAATCACAGCCAAGATAAACATTTCCAATCATTACAAACTTCCTAACCAGAAGACAAAAAGAAATTGGAAGTGGAAACTGAAGCATAACTATGTACGAGCCCACCACCGTCGAGTTTCCCATTACCACATAAATAATCAAAAGGAACACAACATTCATTTGTCTCACCATGGTGTTTTTTCTTTTGTAATTTTTTGTCGAGCTGGAATGGGAGCAGCTAACTCCTCCTATTTATAAGAAACCAAACACAGATTCTGACCAATGGAAATGGGCCATTCTCGTTTGATTATACAATGGTACTTTTATGCTTTCTGGTCAGTGAGAATAGAATAAAAATATATAATTTGATTTTTGATTATATTATTATCAACAAATTACAGCACTGTTAAATAAAAAATTACATCTCTGTGTGGTCCAATTGGAAACAAGCGCATCATGAGGAAAAAAATAAAAAATGAAAACTGTGGGCCCCATAAAAGAACGTTAACTTTTTTCCAAAGTGTTTTCAAATTCAAATTCAGAAACCCTATTGGCCTATTCCGCCTTCTCTTCCCTTTACAACTCTTCTTCTACTTTGTTCATGTCCAAAGCTCCTCCTAATCTTCTTCTTCAAA